>NC_091079.1:72891923-73199615 GCF_032405125.1 Capricornis sumatraensis
TAAATTATGTTTAGTTGATTCAAGAAGGAAGACTATATATATTCTAGAATTCTCATAGTATCCAATTGGTTGGTTCACAAAGGATTTTGAACATTAAAATTGTATAGTATAATGATTTGAAATTTGCTCAGGGAGAGAAGATTTGTCATTAAAAATTATCTAATTAGCTAATGGACTGCTTTATAATTTATGCCCACAAACAAAATGTTACACTCATAAAGCTGAAATAAAGCTGGGATGTATTCTTATAAATTTCCCTTCATACAGTTCTTTAATCAATCTAGTGTTCAGAATTCAGAGCTACCTTTAAATGTTTTTTTAGAATAAAGAAGCCTTAACTTGGGTATATTTAAAGAGTTTAGATTTATGCATAATAAAAATTCTAAAATATAAAGAGTGGGGAATTATGTCCTTTCTAAATCAATTGTATTGTTTGAATTTTATCTTACTTTCAATGAAAATCAGCCACTCAGCCATAAATCAAGCAATTATTTGTAACTGACTCTATTGATTTTTCTAAACTTTGTAACAAATGTTTATATTGAAAGAAGTAATATTCTTCTAAAAAAAAAATTGAAACCAGAAAGTTTGAATAGAACACCCAGTAAATTATTAAGGTGTTTAATATTTATAACTCTTGGCATTCATTGTGTGTGGTATACTTGATCAAAGTGTAACTGTTGTATTTTTTTGTCTCTACCAAAATTGAGAATTTGTGTTCAGTTCCTCTTTAATTAGTCAGTTTTCTTTACTTGCAAGGACAGTGGTAGTTCAGATGTAAATCTAATTGATTAAGAGACTATTAATACTTAGAGATGAGAAAAAATGTGTTTCAGTGGCTTAATTACTTCACATAGTAACATAATTGATGTTTTTCTGGAAATCTCTTGCTTTTTTGATGATCCAGTGGATGTTGGCAATTTGATCTCTGGTTCCTCTGCCTTTTCTAAGACCAGCTTGAACATCTGGAAGTTCATGGTTCACGTATTGCTGAAGCCTGGCTTGGAGAATTTTGAGCATTACTAGCGTGTGAGATGAGTGCAATTGTGCGGTAGTTTGAGCATTCTTTGGCATTGCCTTTCTTGTCAGATATTGTTAAGATGTATATGTTTATTAAAGAGAGAGAATGGAAAAAGGAAAATAGTTATTACTTGACTACTCATTAGGTGTCAGTAAAGCAACCTGGAGCTTTCCCACATAATAGCTTACTGAATAATACCTAAGTGTTAGTCACTCTGCAGTGTCTGACTCTTTGTGACCCCATGGACTATACCCCACCAGGCTCCTCTGTCCATGGAATTCTCCAGGCAATACTGGAGTGGGTTGCCATTCCCTTCTCCAGAGGATCTCCTGGACCCAGAGCTCAAACCTGGGTTTCCTTCATTGTAGGCAGATTCTTTGCCGTCTGAGCCACTAAGGAAGCCACTATAAGAAGGAAGTATTATTATTGCTCTTTTAAACAAGAGGGAACTGAAGCTCTGAATCTGTAGATGAGTAACTGTGAGACATTATATAGCCCTTAGCATATAGTGGAGGCTCCCAAATTCTGGCATATCTGACTCCAGAATCCACCTTCCTTCTATTCAGCAAGTCATTATAATCATTGACTCTGTTTCTACCCTGTGACCAATCCTATAGTCCCAAAGCAGATTAAAATGTATAGGCCAATTTCCTATATGAGTAAAAAAAGAAAAAGAATACTGTGCGAAGACAGAGGTAGGCATACATTGTAGTTTTGCTGCCACAAGCCAAGGAATACCTGGGACTTTCAGAAGCTGAAAGAAGAAGAAACTGAGCTCGTCAAACTTGGCACTTTATTGGTGCTAGATTGGTACCCTACTCCTCAGCAGAATACTCCACAGACATATATTTTGAAATGCATTCCTGGGGGTTACAGGTACCCTGAAGCTCTAGATGGGCCTTTTCATGAAACATTTAGCTGCTTGTAAATCTATATGTAAGAACTTGAAACTGAATAATCTAGTGAAGTTTCCCTTTCTCTGATTTGAAAGTCAGTAAGTATATCATCAAGAGACTGAATCACTCTGGTACATTCTGGTAATAAATAGTAGGAAGACATGGTTATAAAAAGACATTTAAAGTTAGAAACTTGGAGGACGGTCATTTCAAAGTTCCTTTTTTCTGGATGTGACATAGTGGTCATACTTTATAAATCTACTACAGTCATTTAGAATGTTCTTCCTACTTAAAAAAAAAAAAGTAAAGAAAGAACAAACTAAGGAAAACATTGTGGCACAAATAGAAATAACATACTAAATAAAAGTTATGCATATTTATCAAAAAAAGAACAATGTTGAGCAAATGGTGATAAATGGTGGTAATGAGTAACTAGAATGATAATCATAACACACGAAACGTGAATCAGAGATAGTTGCAGGTGACTTCACATACATTGAGTCATCAGGGGGTATTGTATCATTTTTTTTTTTCCTACAGATTATTCAAGTAGAGACTTTAGGGAATATTTGAAAATAAGCATGTAAACATGATTTCAATATTCTTTTCTGGATAAATAAGTTTAAGGACTTCTCCATACATCAGCCAGTAGTCAACACTAGATCCAAAAAATATAGCTAAGTTCTTTTTTTTTTTTTTCCTCTTGCTTTGATGTTTCCATGCAGAAACAATGATTGCATTCTTTACTAGATAGAAATCCAGTTATATAAGCACTTTTTCTCTCTGCAATACTCTTGCCCATCTTTGCTTTCCATTTATTACCTGTTTACATCTTCACTATCATCCCACAGTTGGGCTTTCTAAATTACATGCTCAGTCATTCAGTCATGTCCGACTTTTTGAACCCTATAAACAGTTGCCTGCCAGATTCCTCTGTCCTTGAGATTTTGCCAGGCAAGAACTCTGGAGTGGGTTGCCATTTCCTCCTTCAAGGAATCTTCCCAACCCAGAGATTGAACCCATGTCCCCGTGTCTCCTGTGTTGCAGGATTCTTTACTGCTCAGTCACTGAGAAAACCCTTTCTAAATCAAGAGGCATACAATTTACCCTCAGAGCCCATATCCAACAGCAGATTTACTGATACATCCTTTGGTTTCACACCCTGATAGATGTCAAGGTATTATAAAGGTAAAGACTCAGAGACCTGACCCTTATGCCTGGGTAATAGAATTAAATTTACAGTTACCTTTAATTTGTTTCAGTTCACTTCAGTTGCTCAGTTGTGTCCGACTCTTTGCGACCCCATGAATCACAGCATGTCAGGCCTCCCTGTCCATCACCAACTCCCGGAGTTCACTCAAACTCATATCCATCAAGTCTGTGATGTCATCCAGCCATCTCATCCTCTGTCGTCCCCTTCTCCTCCTGCCCCCAATCCCTCCCAGCATCAGAGTCTTTTCAAATGAGTCAGCTCTTCACATCAGGTGGCCAAAGTACTGGAGTTTCAGCTTTAGCATCATTCCTTCCAAAGAACACCCAGGACTGATCTCCTTTAGAATGGACTGGTTGGATCTCCTTGCAGTCCTTGCAGGGACTCTCAAGAGTCTTCTCCAACACCACAATTCAAAAGCATCAATTCTTCGGCGCTCAGCTTTCTTCACAGTCCAACTCTCACATCCATGCATGACCATTGGAAAAACCATAGCCTTAACTAGACAGAACTTTGTTGGCAAAGTAATGTCTCTGCTTTTGAATATGCTATCTAGGTTGGTCATAACTTTCCTTCCAAGGAGTAAGCGTCTTGTAATTTCATGGCTGCAATCACCATCTACAGTGATTTTGGAGCCCCAAAAAGAAAGTCTGACACTGTTTCCCCATCTATTTACCATGAAGTGATGGGACCAGATGCCATGATCTTAGTTTTCTGAATGTTGAGCTTTAAGCCAATTTTTTCACTCTCCTCTTTCACTTTCATCAAGAGGCTTTTTAGTTCCTCTTCACTTTCTGCCATAAGGGTGGTGTCATCTGCATATTTGTTTACATGGGGTGAATTTATGGGTCATGTCTTTAGAAATGTGATCTGTTGAATTTAATAATGTGTTCTGTTTTGGACATTGCTATTCTCTTTAGGTAACTTTATGCTCAAGATTCTCAGATCAAACAAAACTAAAATGTTGTGAAGTGGAAAATATACATACTTGCAAAACTAAATCCACTTCCATCCTCTCATTGCTATTTTCTGACCCTGCAAACCCTTCTAGTAGTTCATTTCAATTTCTCAGCTGTGTCTGACTTTTTGTGACTCATGTCTGACTCATGTACATCGAGTCTGTGATGCCATCCAATCATCTTGTCCTCTGTTGTCCCCTTCTCCTCCTGTCTTCAATCTTTCCCAGCATAAGTGTTTTTCTAAGGAGTCAGATCATTGTACCAAGTGACTAAAACATTGGAGCTTCAGCTTAGGCATCAGTACTTCCAGTGAATATTCAGGATTGATTTCCTTTAGGATTGACTGGTTTGATCTCCTTGCAGTCCAAGGGACTCTCAAGAGTCTTTTCCAACACTACAGTTCAAAAGCATCAGTTCTTCAGCACTCAGTTTTCTTTATAGTCCAACTCTCACATCCATACATGACTACTGGAAAACCAGATCTTTGACTACATAGACCTTTTTCAGCAAAGTAATTGTCTCTGCTTTTTAATATGCTGTCTGGGTTTGTCATAGTTTTTCTTCCAAGGAGTAAGTGACTTTTAATTTTATGGCTGCGGTCACCATCTGCAGTGATTTTGGAGCCTAAGAAAATAAAGTCTGTCACTGTTTCCATTGTTTCCCCATCTATTTGCCATGACATGATGGGACCAGATGCCATGATCTTAGTTTTCTGGATGTTGAAATTTAAGCCAACTTCTTCACTCTCCTCCTTCACTTTCATCAAGAGGATCTTTAGTTCCACTTCACTTTCTGCCTTCTAGTCAAGTCCTTACTTAATTTCTTCTCCCATTCAATTCTCCAATTCAACACACTAATCTGACTTACTAATTCAGCACTAAACCTTTTCACCACCTCTTTTGAATAAATAGTGTTTCAATCATCTATTCCAAATTCCTACAAGGCCAACAGTCAGAGTGACAAGGAATATGGTATGTCCAGCTCATATTATGTTTTCCTCACCATTTAGTGTCAGTAAAATGTGTAAAGCAATTTCCTTTTTTATTGTCATTGGGTTTAGATTCTTTCTCAGATGCCCAGCGTTCTTTCAGCCTCCTGGTACAAGGCCTGAATATCTACATAAACACCTATATCATGAACCCAGCTATCTTACTAAATATCTGCCTTAGCATTTCAATCCTCTTTTGGGTCACCATTGAGATTTTTTTGGTGGACATCCACATGACCTATTTTAACTCTTTAAGTTCTGTTACTTAGGTGGCCTGTAAGAGTTTTTGTTTGTTTGTGTGTTTTTTTTGTTTTTACTAGTCATCATCTACAACCTCACATTTAGCCACATAACAAAGCTACTGCATACACACCAAGATCTGGTGAATATATAAATAGTACCCAAAAAGTAGGGTCCTACCTTCATTCACAGTTAAATAGATATCTCTCAACTCTGCCCATTTTTCAGCTTGCTCTTATTGAGATTTTGCCATTTGCTTCTTATTACTGCTGAGCTTTCCAGGTGACTCAGTGGTAAAGAATCTGCCTGCCAATGCAGGAGATGCAGGAGATATGGGCTTGAACCCTAGGTCAGGAAGATCCCTTGAGGAGGAAATGGTAACCCACTTCAGTATTCTTGTCAAAAATATCCCCCCTGTTAGGGAGCCTGGCAGGCTACAGTCTGTGGGGTGGCAAAGAGTTGGACATGACTGAGCAACTGAGTGCATGTGTGCACATACACACAGACAGTTATTACTGCTATTTTCCAAATAGCTTTGAAACCTTCAATTCAGAGCAGTTTGCTTAATCTCTTTTGAGATGTCATGGGACTCAGACCACAGAGTAATGGGAACAGAGAGTGCTCAAAGAGAGCTAGTACTTGCCTGATGAGCAGAGTAACAACTTGCTCATATACACTGTCAGTTCAGTTCAGTTCAGTCGCTCAGTTGTGTCCGACTCTTTGCAACCCCATGAACTGCAGCACACCAGGCCTCCCTGTCCATCACCAACTCCCAGAGTTTACTCAAACTCATGTCCATCAAGTCGTTGATGCCATCCGCCCATCTCATCCTCTCTCGTCCCCTTCTCCTGCTGCCCCCAATCCCTCCCAGCATCAGAGTCTTTTCCAATGAGTCAACTCTTCACATGAGGTAACCGAAATATTGGAGTTTCAGCTTTAGCATCATTCCTTCCAAAGAACACCCAAGACTGATCTCCTTTAGAATGGACTGGTTGGATCTCCTTGCAGTCCATGGGACTCTCAAGAGTCTTCTCCAACACCAGTGGTCATATATACTGTAGATGATGAATTTTCCCTTTAGTATTTGTTTGACAACACCATTTCTATTTTATCAATGTGCTTTGTTGTGTCACTCCCCTCAAAAACCTTTCTGATATTACCCAAGACATCTTGAAGGTTATCTGATGTCCTTCAATGGTGGGAGTGGTTTATAAGTTATCAATTGTATTTCAAATGGGTTATATGAGCAGGTATCTCAAGAAGTGTCCAACTCTTTGCGACTCCATGGACTGTAGCTTACCATGCTCCTCCATCCATGGGATTTTCTAGTCAAGAGTACTGGAGGGGGTTGCCATTTCCTTCTCCAGAGGATCTTCCCAACCCAGGGATCAAACCTGGGTCTTCCGCATTGTAGGCAGACGCTTTACCATCTGAGCCATCAGGGAAGTCTATCTCAGGAAGAGAGAGAAGCAAATAGGTTCCCCTAAGGAATCCTATTAAATTTCTGTCAAAGGCTACTATATATTTATTCTTATTGTGTAGATGGCAAATTTCATCTGAACAGTTGATTCATAGGTTCCAAGTCAGTTTGTACTATCACTCTAATTTTTGTTTTTGTTTTAAATCATTAATTTCCTCTCAAAATTTCTTCAAATTAGATATATCTTTGGTGGCATTGTGACTCAACATTGTGGTAAAAAAAGAATTCCTAGAGAAGGAATTTTGCCAAATTCAAATACTCTGCAATTTTCTGGAATTCTTGCTTATTGCAAAGATGTTAGAGGTAATTTATTTTTGATGATTTGATTACTGTCTCTGCTCTATTCTATATCATTCCCAGGAATGCACAAATCAGTCTGGGCTTTGTTATGTTAGCTAGATTGATGAACCAGGCTCTATTTGTCATATATGTCCCTATTGTTTTTTCTTCTTCCTGAGTTTCTTCCTCTGACGATGCAATTATCATAATATAGTCAATAGAGTGTACAAATATGTTCTTCATGCTAAACCTGGATGGCTCAGCAGGTAAAGAGTCTGCCTGCAGTGCAGTAGACACAGAGACATGGGTTCGATCCCTGGGTTGGAAACATCTGTTGAGACCAGCTCGACAAGCAGGGTTTCCAAAAGCACAATACACAGCGAGAGAATGAGAAATGAGACACAAGAATTTAGAGAAAAGCAAGGATCAGGGGGCCAACACCACTCCAAGGTGAAGGTGACGAAAGTGAATCCAAGCCAGCTTTATTATACTTTCAGCCGTGAATGAAAGAATATGCAGGGAGTGAAACTATAACTCGTGTGGCCTTCAGGGCCAAAGAACAAAATGATCATTAATCACTGAGTAACTAGGAAACAGTAATCAATAACAAATCAGTAACTAGGACTAATATTCTTATCTATAGATTTTCTACCAGATATGTAAGACACCAGTTGAGAAACAGTCTGGGTCGGTTTTCTAACCCCAGGATCATATCTTGTTTTCAAGATTATGAACTATTCCCTCTGGATTTGTTCTAAGAGTCTCATGCCTTATAGCATCCAGTTTATCAGTAATTATAAATTTCTTTTGTGGCCCTTGCTGGGGCCTGCTTTTCTTTTATTCTTCCTGTCTCCTACAAACATCCTCTGGAGAAGGAAATGGCAACCCACTCCAGTATTCTTGCCTGGAAAATCCCCTGGACAGAGCAGCCTAGTGGGCTACAGTTCAAAGAGTTTCAAAGAGTCGGACATGACTGAACAACTAAGCACAGGCTTTTGATAGTTTTTAGTGCCTTCAAATTTGCATTGTCCAATATGAAAGTCACCTGCCACAAGTGGCTTTTTAAATTTAAATGAATAAAATTTAATTTAAAAAAAGTCAGACAGTGTATTAATTACACTTCAAATACACAATAGTCACCTGTAGTTAGTGCCTAATCTATTGCCAGTGAATTTCAAGAACGTTTCCATCATTATCAAAAAGTTCTATTAGTAGCACTGCAGTAGACTATGAACATAAGTCAGCAAATTCAAATTTTACTATGGCAAACATCCACTAAGTTCCTTTACATGAGGTTACAATTTGCACCAACCCCTTTGGTCTTTTGGCCAAATTATGTACTTATCACATAGCTTGTTCATATCACTTCAGAAAGAGCTGACACAAATAGAAGAACCACCTTGCTTAAAACTACATAATCTAGTTTTAACTTCTAGGAACCATCTGTGTTATGCACTAGCCAGATGGTATCATTCAACAGGACATTATTATGAATCAATATTCCCACCACAATTTCCTTGACAAGATCAGTGATCTCTTAGTGACCTCCAGAAATTCTACATAGCCAAATGTTTACTAGTGAGGGAAGCTAGGACAGTTCCAGTGGCTCCCACTCAGTTTGATCAACCCAAACTGTGTGAAGGTTAACTTGGGTGATATCTATGAGAAAAGGGCAAAAACTTTATGCACCCTTCACAAATTACACCCAACTCAATTATGCACCACAACTGATGTAGGTATCATTTGATGTTGCTGTTCAGTCGCTCAGTCATGTCCCACTCTGAGACCCCATGGCCTGCAGCACTCCATGCTTCACTGTCTTTCACTACCTCCCAGAGTTTGCTCAAACTCAACTCTGTTGACTCAGTGATGCCATCCAACCATCTCATCCTCTGTACCCACGTCTCTTCCCACCCTCAATCTTTTCCAGGATCAAGGTCTTTTCCAAAGAGTTGGGCACTTCTCATCAGACAGCCAAAGTATTGGAGATTTAACTTCAGCATCAGTCCTTCCATTGAATATTCAGGGTTGATTTCCTTTAGGATTGACTGGTTTGATCCCCTTGCTGTACAAGGGATTCTTAAGAGTCTTCTCCAACACTGCAGTTTGGAAACATTAACTCTTTGGCACTCAGCCTCTGTTATGGTCCCACTCTCACATCCATACAAGACTACTAGAAAAACCATAGCTTTGACTATATGGACCTTTATTGGCAAAGTAATGTCTCTGTTTTTTAATATGCTGTCTGGGTTTGTCATAACTTTTCTTCTAGGTAACATAACCACCAAATAAAATCTCCAGACACACATTCCAATTCATATGTTTACCCCTACATTGTTCCTCTCATCCATAGTGTATCCAACCCTCACGGTTTCAAATACAGACTTTTCAAATCAACATTTCCTATGTTCTCTAAGTATTACTGTACTTTGAGTACCTGTACCTCACAATCCTAAGAATTTTTGTATACCACTCCTAGGTCATTCACTCAAATCGTTACAATAAGCCAAGACCCTGGGGGTTGAATAAGAAGATTATTGTTGTTGTTATTTTTAGTTGCCAAGTCATGTTCAACTCTTTTGTGACCCCATGGATGATAGCCACCAGGCTCCTTTGTCCATGGGATTTTGCAGGAAAAAGAACAGTAAAGTGGGTTGCCATTTGCTTCTCCAGGGTGTCTTCCCAACCCAGGGATCAAACCCATGTCTCCTACATTGACAGGCAGATTCTTTACCACTGAGCCATCCGGAAAGCCCAGAATGAGCAAATCACATCCTTTCAAACATCCTTTCTCAGATGTGATGGTCTTATGTAAGGGGATGATGATTTCAATTCACTGTTCAAGTATCTTTTATATAAATCACAGTCATCATAGTGGAATCTAAAATCCTCTAATCAAAGATAGAAAAGGATAGATTTTCCCAAATTTGTCAAATTTGCCATTTTGCTCTAATCACTGGGGCTGTGGTAGGAGAAGCATTCCTACCCAACAGGCATTGATCATGTGTTACATAACTCCTAGTATAAACACCTCCATTTTCTTTTTTTTTTCCCCCAACCATTTCTCAAAAGTCATCTAAAGAGCTCTACCTTATTTCCCATTTTTTTATCTTTTCATTTTTCTTCAATGCACTCTTTATTTGATAAGGTATTGCTCTTTTGGCTCTCATGCAGTCCTACACATTCTAACTGAATCAGCAAATAACTCTCTCTGAATATACTCTGTTCTTCCAAAAATAAAAGGCCTGGCATGCTGTGATTCATGGGGTCGCAAAGAGTTGGACACAACTGAGTGACTGAACTGAACCAAGATTATATTGTGCGTGCCCCCTCTCCCATCACATCTGTAATCATCAATGTCAATGTCATTAAATCACCATCATCATAAAGCCAGACTAATGCCTCTTGCACTCACTCATAGCTTTTTATCTGCTTGGAAAAGAGTATTCCATTTTTGGGTAGAGGTGACAGTAAGGCAAGTTTTACTCTCAGGTTGTCTTCCGAACTCTCCAGTTAACTCACTGCAGCAGATTAACTGTCATATCATCTTGAAGGATATGATCACAGATGTTCAGAGACACTTGGGGATCAGTTATCCTCAGTAGCAGAACTGATTGATTGATGTGTTAGGGAGGATGGCTGTTAAGTCTTTGTTGGAGACAATTCAGTCATCCCACCTACAAGAACTCCTGAGAGATCAATTACAACTACATTGAAATCAACTTCTCCTGTCCAGTTCTGTCTTCTTCCTTTGTTTATTGTTATGTAACTACCAAGCCTACCCCCATTAATGTTCTAAATGCAATCTTTCATCAAAATCTTTCCAAAGAACCGAATCTAAATCTCTGAATGAGTTGCTGGTCTCTGTTGAATTTGAGCATCACTGAGGATACTTTAGTTGTAGTATTTGTTTAAAAATTCTTTATATCAATAATTTTTGATACTTTCTTGTGATCTTTTCCTATTTCTTAGCAAAGATCCTCTCAATAGTGCTGCCCAAATGGTAAATAGCTTCCAGTGTTCTTACAACCACACAGAGATTAGACCCTCTTAGGATTCAGCATATGACATTCTTACACTGATTGAATTTCCTTGTTTGGGCACTGTAATCATGTCCTCAGCTCAGGCTATGGTACTGTTAGGCTAGTGTAATCTCCTCGGTTCTGTCTTGTCACAACAAAGATTTGAAGCAACGGACGATAAAGCCCTCAGCGCATCACAGCTCTCGGACAGTCCGTGTTATAGTTCTTGGGCAGATCAGTTTTATTTAGAAAATACATCCTCAAGGTGTGAGGGCATGCCAACCCAAAGACGCAAAGAGAAGTGGGAGAGAGAAAGAGAGAGAGAATGCATGTGTGCGCAGGAGAGAAAGACCCCTGGCCCTTTGGCTCCTCTCTTTATGTTTTTTCCTCCCCCCTGGGCCTGCCCTGTGTAAATTGGGCTAGCCAGGAGTGCTGTTTGTTCTACCTGAGTTCCTCACTCTGGTCCTCAGACCTTCCTTTGACTTTCCTTTGTTCTATTTCTGTGAGCTTTTCCCTTCCTTGTCTTTTAGCCACTGACATTTTGGGCTCCTATTTCTTATTCTAACTACCTAACAGTACCCAATGTGTAGCCTGTCCTTTTACCTTTACAAAGAATAAATCCCGAGCTTTCTGTGGGGTATGTAGAGCAATCAATCCATGTAACGGATCTGAAATCAAATCTAAGTATCAAACTAATTCTTAAACAGGTTCCAACCAATCCTTATTTAGCACCATTCTCTCATGACTGGTACTGGCATTTTCTTCAGTTTTTTTGAGGATTCTCCCTTAAAAATTAGGTTACTTTTTATCCTCATATTCATTTTATACATTGGTATTTTCTTCATCTCCTGAGCCTGTTACTGCTCACTGATGCCTTCACCAAACTTTCTGAAAGGTTTTCATGAAAATGTAACTTGAATTTCTGTTTTTGTTTCTATTTGTTATATGAAAGTGAAAGTGTTAGTCACTCAGTCGTGTCTCACTCTTTGGGACCCCATGGTCTTTCCATGGAATTCTCCAGGCAAGAATACTGGAGTGGGTTGCCATTTCCTTCTCCAGGGGATCTTCCCAACCCAGGAATCGAACCCAGGTCTCCTGCATTGCAGGCCGATTCTTTACTGACTGAGCTATGAGGGAAGCCCCATTTGCTATATGATTGATTGCTAAAACTGAGAATTTGGAAATATGCATTAGAGGAGAAAAATTCTTTATAAAACAATTGGACCTTTAATACAAGGAAATGTGTAGAGCTGAGGAACTAAGTTATCCATCACATTAACTGGTTGCCATAAAAAGTTAGAAAGCCCAAGACTGAGATTCTCTCTCAGTAATTTATTTTGAGACCTCAGATCTGTGTAAGTCTCAATGCCTTCATTTGAAAGATGAGATTAATAGCTATACTTCAACTCCTTATGTTTTATAAAAATAAACATGATGTAAGTATATGATGCTTTAAAATGTAAATTAGTATGCCAAATGAAATGCATTTGCACATATAAATATTAAAAAGTGTTTTTGTTGAATGTCTGTTTTTTGAGACAAAGTATTTGAAATAAATATATTCATAGTCTCATGTAAGTAAATTTGGAAAGCATTATGGAAAATATATGATAGATGTCATCAAATCATTAAACATTTAAGCTTAATAAATGCTTTGAATATATATAGTCTTTGCAATGATGAGGTAAGAATGCTCTGAATGTATTCCCTTACTTAAAAAATAAAATCTGTAAATTATTCAGATAATTTACTGAATTATAATGTCTATGTAATTCTGTTTTTTAATTGGCCTTTTATAAATTCTTTTAGTTTTATAAATATACTTTTAAAATTTTATACTTTTATATGTTCCTATACTTTAATTTTAAATTTTAATTTAATTTAATTTTAAAAGTGAGAAGTAATCAATGTATCAAGGTATCTAACAAAGTTGTGCCTTTTATCAATTATCTTTTTGCACCATGTATTAAACATTTCAAGTTAACACTTAATTTCATTGTCTTTCCTGTCATTATCCCCAACAAATTAAAAATAAACGCTATTCTAACTCAATCTTTTAAAGGTGATTAGCATACTGTATTGAGATTTTATTATTAGATCACACTGAAATCAATGAGTAATCTGTTAATTTCTGATAAGATATATTTATAATTAACATCAGTGTTTTTAAATATAGAGTATTAAAGACAAACTGTAATATCTACAGTTAATTAGCTCTCAAACTTTTTTCTGTATAGATGGGTAGAGTACACATATATAACAGACATTCGTCCATTAATCTTTAGTGTGGAATTCCTTTATCTTTTTGACAAAAATAATTATCTCCCCTTCTTTACCAATCCATCTATATCTTTCCTAAAGCATGTATTTGATGGTCATGAGTAATGCAATTAAAAAGAAATAGTCTTTAAAAATATCATCAGTATTAATACCTCATTTTGAAAAATGCATTATATTTCTATTACTTTTTCTCTGCATTCTCATGATAGCATTTTTCTTCCTTCAACAACATATTTTTTTCTTCTAGTACTAATACTAATATAGAGACTAATTAGAGACTTCTATAGCCCTATTTGGTCTTTTAAAAACACATCAGTCTATTCCTTTGCTTAAAAAGCATTCAGTTGTTCCCAGGGCACTCAAAATAAATGCCAAACTCCTCTCCAGTTTCTCAAATCTCACAGCATGCTATTCCTACTCCTCAAACACTAATTTTTAATTATCCCAAATTTCCTTCAGTTCCAGAACTCACTTTGCTCATTCCAAACTCTGCCTTCTATCCATATTCAATTTGCCTTCAAAAATTTTCCCTTATTCCACCATACGATCAGCTCCTTCTCATCATTTAGGATTGAGCATAGGAGCAATTGACACTGACACAGAGCTGCTGCACCAGTAAAATGAGGCTTTGCCAGCTTGCACCTACTGTATAACATGCACTCTGTTGACGGCCATGCATCTTCAGCCAGAATTTGTACATGAATACGTGCACACATTCCTTGAGTGCATATAATGTAGAACTAAAACCCTTATGGTTAGATGAAACACCAGAAATATGAGGGAAATAACACCACAGAGGAATAGCTCAGCCTGAACAATGTGATGATCCCAGCTAAGACATCAGATGTGGTTTCCCTCATGTTCTTGGAATATGGTTATAGCATTTATGGGCTTGGTGGTGAAGAACAGAAGACAACTGGTGCTGGATAGAGGAGCCTTATTTTTTATTATGGCAGCTTGCTATTTTTGTAACATGGTGATTGAGTTGAACACAATCAGAGTACAGTAACTGATCTCCCCTTCTTCCTGGATGAGTGAGCAGATGATGAAATACTGACGTCAACATCCTTGAACATATCCAAGTGGGCAGTGTTCGGCTACTGCTTCTGTTTGAAATGATGCTGTGTTTTGGTTGTGGCCCAAAACTTTGAAGTGCTACTTGGCATCTCCTTTCTTCCATGAAGCTCTTAACCATTCAGACATGATGGGGTTGGTTAAATGCTACTTAGGTTGAGTCCTGCTTGCCTCTCTTCAGTCATCTTTGTATGAATCCAATGATTGGTTTTTGTTTATTTTTTTAAATGGTTTTTAGCTGATGTTCATGAAGAGCAGTACCTAGAACTATGCCAATAAAGAAAGGAAATCCTATCTAAGAAGGTGCATTTCTGTACCAGAGCTGTGTCATAACCATCCTTTGGGCCCTCTGCTGGAAAAGTAGAATCAAGTCTCAAATAATGCCTTTTTATATCCTCTAGCATTCTAGATGTAGGACAGTACTGTATCATACCTCTGTGAATGTAAAATATCTTGTACCTGCTCTATGATATGTAGTAGTGACCGTGCTTTATCAGATCTGTTTTTAATGACATTATTCTAGAATGTTTCTTTCCAGATGATGATTGAGAAATGTAATTAAAAAAAAAAAAAATGGTGCCAGGTACCACAACAGTAACAGAACTTTGCTGTTTTCTGAGGTTTTGTTTTTTTACTTTTTTTTTTTTAATGGAGTGTGCTGGATGTCTCTATAATTTTGTTCAGATGACTGCAGAACTTGGAAAAGCTGTTGCTGCTATTGATGCATAACATACTGCTATTGGTCTTTTTATATAAATAAATAAATCTATATATATATATACATATATATATAATTTGAATTTTTGGAAACTTTAGCTGTGCTGTCAACTTTGGAAAAAGTATCACAGTTGTACCATGTTGGGTTGGCATTGTACAGAAATTAACAGCCATACTGGTCTAGAAACGTTAAACATAATTTTTTCCATTTGTACAGGGGTAACACACTGTATTAAATATGTAAGGTCTTATCTACATGGGTTTGATTACAGAAACTAATAAAGTATTATCTAAAAAAAAAAAAAGTCCTTTTTTCCCTAGTGAGGCCTTAAAAAGACAACATATTATGAAATAGATCTTTGTAACATAGATCTGTGTTGCTTTGTAACATAGCATCCTCCTTGTGCCTTCATAACATTTCAGTTCAGTTCAGTCGCTCAGTCGTGTCCACCTCTTTGCAACCACATGAACCACAGCACGCCAGGCCTCCTCGTCCATCACCAACTCCCGGAGTTTACCCAAATTCATGTCCATTGAGTCGGTGATGCCATCCAACCATCTCATCCTCTGTTGTCCCCTTCTCCTCCCGCCCTCAATCTTTCCTAGCATCAAGGTCTTTTCAGATGAGTCAGCTCTTCGCGTCAGGTGGCCAAAATATTGGAGTTTCAGCTTCAACATCAGTCCTTCCAATGAACACCCAGGACTGATCTCCTTTAAAATGGACTAGTTGGATCTCCTTGTAGTCCAAGGGACTCTCAAGAGTCTTCTTCAACACCACAGTTAAAAGCATCAATTCTTCGGTGTTCAGTTTTCTTTATAGTCCAACTCTCACATCCATACATGACTGGGAAAACCATAGCCTTGACTAGACGGACCTTTGTGGACAAAGTAATGTCTCTGCTTTTTAATATACTACCTAGGTTGGTCATAACTTTCCTTCCAAGGAGTAAGTGTCTTAATTTCGTGGCTGAAATCACCATTTGCAGTGATTTTGGACCCCCCCAAAATAAAGTCTGACACTGTTTCCACTGTTTACCCATCTATTTGCCATGAAGTGATGGGCCCAGATGCCATGATATTAGTTTTCTGAATGCTGAGTTTTTAAACCAACTTTTTCACTCTCCTCTTTCAGTTTCATCAAGAAGCTCTTTAGTTTTTCTTCACTTTCTGTCTTAAGGGTGGTGTTATCTGCATATCTAAGGTTATTGATATTTCTCCTGGCAATCTGGATTCCAGCTTGTGCTTCTTCCAGCCCAGCATTTCTCATGATATACTCTGCATATATTTTAAATAAGCAGGGTGACAATATACAGCCTTGATGTACTCCTTTTCCTATTTGGAACCAGTCTGTTGTTCCATGTCCAGTTCTAACTGTTGCTTGCTGACCTGCATAAGGTTTCTCAAGAGGCAGGTCATTTACCACAGTTTTAATTCAATTTCTAGTTTGCCTTTATAGCTCTCTTCATTTAGATTATAAATATCATGGGATATCATACCAGGGTTATCTAGCTTGATGCCTAACCTTTGAGGGACACTTGTAGCTATAAGTCAAATGTCTAAGTGAATGCACCTGCAATTTAGGAAGGAGATGTAGGAGATGTGAGTTTGAACCTTCAGTGGGGAAGATCCCCTAGAGGAGGGGATGGGAACCCACTGCAGTATTCTTGGCTGGAGAATTCCACGGACAGAGGAGCCTGGCAGGCTACAGTCCATAGGTTCACAAAGAGTCGAACACAGATGAAATGACTGAGCATGGGCACATATATATATATATATATATATATATATATGATATATATGGCATCAGTTCACTGTATGTTTGGATTAAATCCAAGTGTAATAACTTATTAAAGTGTGGAAATAAATAATCGTATATGTCTCCATTTTGTTATTTGCTGACAGCTTTTAAGGTTCACCCTCCCTTTCACCTCTTTGTCCCACATCTGGGCAAGCTGATTAAAAAAAAAAAGCAAAACCCGGGTGCTCCACTCTGACCTTTGCAGCTAGTGAGAGATTCAAGCCACGTGTGTAAATACTCATCCTACTTCCAGTTCTGAACCAACATAATAACTTCAAACTAGACTTCTCTCCTTGCTCTCTCAAGCCATTTTTGGACTTCCCTCCACTCCCCTGCCAAAAAAGAAAAAGAAAACCCTTATTATCTGAGTTAACAAAACTTTTCATTCTCTCTTGCTACTTGCATGGCACTATCAATTTTAATATACAAACCAAATTTTTGACGAGGGTCCACCCTGCCTTTTCAGGGTGGTTTACAACAGGTAATAGTACAGTAGCAGAGGAGTTCCCAAATATTCTTGGTTCAGGATGCTCTTAATGCTTCAGCAATACTTTTCATGCCGTTACTAGTTTCCTACAAAAAATTCTAACAGTGCTATTTATTAAATAGTGAACAAACACCTTAATAAGTGTAAGTATTTATATCATGACAACTTAGTAACTATTTGGAAAAAAATACATATAAATGAAAGTAGTTTGTAAAACAGTGTCCAAGAGGTATTATTGGGTTTCCCTTGAAAAATCTAAAATATCTGAGAGTGCCTCTTTGAGTTCCCTGGGGCATCCTGGGAAATGTGAAAAATATGACAATAGTAGATGCATATGATGTCCTCCGGAGAAGGCAATGGCCCCCCACTCCAGTACTCTTGCCTGGAAAATCCCATGGGCAGAGAAGCCTGGTGGGCTGCAGTCCATGGCATCATGAAGAGTCAGACACAACTGAGCGACTTCACTTTCACTTTTCACTTTCATGCATTGGAGAAGGAAATGGCAACCAACGCCAGTGTTCTTGCCTGGAGAATCCCAGGGACAGGGGAGCCTGGTGGGCTGCTGTCACACAGAGTCATACACGACATTAGCAGCAGCGTAATGTGCTCAGTCTACCTGATTCAGCCTAACTGAGACTGTCATTTCCATGGGTGTTACCAATGTCATATCTCAAGCTTTGTGCCTTAATGTTAGTTTGCGTTTGTACCTGAGGATTTCTTCCTAAGCCATTGAATGCCACTTAGACCACAGATAACTACAACCTAGAAATTAAGGGAAATTGATACCCGTGATAGTAAACCTCAACCAGGTTCGGTAAAAACCCTGGACTTCCTATTCTTGGGTGATGTAAGTCTGAGGCATATTTCACAGAGTTCCTGGGGGGATTCACAGAGTTCCTAGGGACTGGAGTCTTAGTTGTCCATTACAAAAGTTAATTTAATAAAACAATTAAAATTTTTCTTCTCTTCCTGTCTCATAACTCCACTGCCTCAACTGTGCTTCCTGAGATAAACTTCCAAGTAAGCTACCACTAGCACACAAGTTTTTAATCTCAGGAAAGTCTCTAAATGTTCTAAATCTTGTAGACATGAAGCAAAAGGACTTCATTCTGTTGTTGTCATGTAGCTCCTTCCAAATTCCTGTGCACATATAATAAATCATATGTATTTTAAGTGCCAGATTATCACTGTTTGGGTTCTTCCTTTTATATATTCAATGGATCTTAATAAGTGTGATACTATGACATAGTAAGAAATATATATTTTATCACTCCCAGTTGCTCAGATGGAGCATCACTCAGAAATGCTGAGTGATGAGGGTGAAAAGAGTGTCTTTTGTTATTCATAAAATTTACTTTAAAATCACACTTGAGTTTATGTTCATCAGGTGACTCTTGGTAGAAGCTTAGATAGCTTCAGGATGGAGTCTGGTTGCCAGAAGAAATGATCTAGAGATTAGAGAGTTGGAAATTTCAGCCTACTCCCAACCCCCAGAGAAGGGAGAAAGACTGAGGGTTGAGTTAATCACCAGTGATGAATGATCTAATTAATTGTACCTACTTAATGGAACCTCCCTAGAAACACTTAAGGGGTTTGGAAAACTTTCAGGGTGGTGAACACAGAAGGATTAAGGTGCCCAGAGAGTGGCCTGTCTGGAGAGAACATGGGAGCTCTGCACCCCTTACCCATATCTTGCCCTATGCATCTCTTTCATTTGACTGTTCCTGAGTTGTGTTTTTATAAACAGGGAGTAGCAAATACAGTTGGGCTTCCCGGGTGGTGCAGTGATAAGGAATACACCTGCTGATATAGGAGACACAAGAGACATATGTTCAATCCCTAGGTCAGGAAGATCCGATGGAGTAGGAAATGCAACCCACTCTAGTATTCTTGCCTGGAAAATTCTATGGCAGAGGAGCCTGACAGGTTACATGGGATTGCAAAGAGTCAGGCATGACTGAGCAGCTGAGCATGCACATACTGCAAATGCAGTGTTTTGCTGAATTCTGTGAGCTCTTACAGCAAATTATTGAACCTGAGGAGGGGATCATGGCAACCACTGATTTTGTACCAAATTAGACAGGGTGAAGGAAACCTAGAAATCTGCTACTTGTGCTTGACCTCTGAGGTGGTGTTGGGGGACGCAGTCCTGTGTGACTGAGATTTTCAACTGTGAAGTCTGGAGTAATTTCAGGTAGTTTCAGAATCGAATTAAAATGTAGGACACCCAGTTGGTGTCCACAAAGAATTGAAGAAATTCTTCTGGGAAATCCACCCATTTGGTGTCAGAGTGTTGTGAGTAAAGAAATAGTTTTTTTTTCTTTTAATGGTTATAAATCTAAGTCTTATTTTCTTATTTATAAGCTGGCAGTGACTGAATTTAGCTTATCAGATTGTTGGAGGAGAGGAAAATAGTAAATTACTCAATGTATATTAGCTCTTATTGTTGAGTGAACATGACTTAGAAGCAGTCTTTTAGTTTACATTTGTACAATTTACCATAATATGAACTGCACATGATACATTCAACATATTTTCTGGCCACTTTCTAATCTGATGTGTGTGTGTGCTTAGTCGCTCAGTCATGTCCGACTGTGACCCCATGGACTGTAGCCTGCCAGGCTCCTCTGTCCAAGGGGATTCTCCAGGCAAGAATACTGGAGTGGGTTGCCATATCCTCCTATAGGAAATCTTCCCAACCCAGGGGTTGAACCCAGGTCTCCCACAATGCAGGGTTATTCTTTAACATCTGAGCCACCAAGGAAGTCCATTTGGTAGGGCTGCTTATAAGGTAGTGGCATTTTTGTTTCAATGAATCATTTCATTGATTCAGGCTGAGAAAGAATTCTCTAACATATCACATATAATCACAGTGAAAAGTATAAAACAATAATGTAGACCATGAATCTGATCTAATAACAGCAATGCTATTCCTGTCCTTCTTTCAAAATGGATATTCTGAGTGGAAAATAATTGCCAACAGACAAATTATGAAGACTTTGACTGGGGCACATATTGAATAAAAAGAAAGAAGAAAAGTAAAGTGAAAGACAGATTTAGAGTATAAGAACTGTGGTAACACAAAGTATTACCAGTATTCTTGCCTTGAGAAACCCATGAACAGTATGAAGAGGCAAAATGATAGGATACTGAAAGAGGAACTCCCCAGGTCAGTAGGTGCCCAACACACTACTGGAGATCAGTGGAGAAATAACTCCAAAAAGAATGAAAGGATGGAGCCAAAGCAAAATCAATACCCAGCTGTGGATGTGACTGGTGATAGAAGCAAGATCCGATACTATAAAGAGCAATATTGCATAGGAACCTGGAATGTCAGGTCCATGAATCAAGGCAAATTGGAAGTGGTCAAACGAGATGACAAGAGTGAATGTCGACATTCTAGGAATCAGAAATCTAAAATGGACTGGAATGGGTGAATTTAACTCAGATGACCATTATATCTACTACTGCAGGAAAGAATCCCTCAGAAGAAATGGAGTAGTAGCCATCATGGTCAACAAGAGTCCGAAATGCGGTACTTGGATGCAATCTCAAAAACTACAGAATGATCTCTGTTCGTTTCCAAAGCAAACCATTCAATATCACAGTAATCCAAGTCTATGCCCCAACCAGTAATGCTGAAGAAGCTAACGTTGAACGGTTCTATGAAGACTTATAAGACCTTTTAGAAATAACACCCAAAAAAGATGTCCTTTTCATTATAGGGGACTGGAATGCAAAAGTAGGAAGTCAAGAAACACCGGGAGTAACAGGCAAATTTGGCCTTGGAATGTGGAATGAAGCAGGGCAAAGACTAATAGAGTTTTGCCAAGAAAATGCACTGGTCACAGCAAATACCTTCTTCCAACAACACAAGAGACGACTCTATACATGGACATCACCAGATGGTCAACATCGAAATCAGATTGGTTATATTCTTTGCAGCCAAAGATGGAGAAGCTCTATACAGTCAACAAAATCTAGAACAGGAGCTGACTGTGGCTCAGATCATGAACTCCTTATTACCAAATTCAGACTCAAATTGAAAAAAGCAGGGAAAACTGCTAGACCATTCATGTATGACCTCAATCAAATCCCTTATGATTCTACACTGGAAGTGAGAAAAAGATTTAAGGGCCTAGATCGGATAGATAGAGTACCTGATGAACTATGGAATGAGGTTCATGACATTGTACAGGAGACAGGGATCAAGACCATCCCCATGGAAAAGAAATGCAGAAAAGCAAAATGACTATCTGGGGAGGCCTTACAGATAGCTGTGAAATGAAAGAGGTGAAAAGCCAAGGAGAAATGGAAAGATACAAGCATCTGAATGCAGATTCCAAAGAATAGCAAGAAGAGATAAGAAAGCCTTCTTCAGCGATCAATGCAAAGAAATAGAGGAAAACAACACAATGGGAAAGACTAGAGATCTCTTCAAGAAACTTAAAGATACCAAGGGAACATTTCATGCAAAGATGGGCTCGATAAAGGACAGAAATGGTCTGGGCCTAACAGAAGCAGAAGATATTAAGAAGAGGTGGCAAGAATACACAGAAGCACTATACAAAAAAGATCTTCACGACCCAGATAATCATGATGGTGTGATCAGTAATCTAGAGCCAGACATCTAGAATGTGAAGACAAGTGGGCCTTAGAAAGCATCACTACGAACAAAGCTAGTGGAGGTGATGGAATTTCAGTTGAGCTGTTTCAAATCCTGAAAGATGATGCTGTGAAAGTGCCACACTCAATATGCCAAAACATTTGGAGAACTCAGGAGTGGCCACAGGACAGGAAAAGGTCAGTTTTCATTCCAATCCCAAAGAAAGGCAATGCCAAAGAATGCTCAAACTACCGTACAATTGCACTCATCTCACATGCTAGTAAAGTAATGCTCAAAATTCTCCAACCAGGCTTCAGCAATATGTGAACCGTGAACTTCCTGATGTTCAAGCTGGATTTAGAAAAGGCAGAGGAACCAGAGATCAAATTCCAATATCTGCTGGATCATGGAAAAAGCAAGAGAGTTCCAGAAAAACATCTATTTCTGCTTTATTGACTATGCCAAAGCCTTTGACTGTGTGGATCACAATAAACTGTGGAAAATTCTGAGAGAGATGGGAATACCAGACCACCTGACCTGCCTCTTGAGAAATCTGTATGCAGCTCAGGAAGCAACAGTTAGAACTGGACATGGAACAACAGACTGGTCCCAAATAGGAAAAGGAGTACGTCAAGGCTGTATATTGTCACCCTGCTTATTTAACTGATATGCAGAGTACATCATGAGAAACGCTGGACTGGAAGAATCACATGCTGGAATCAAGATTGCCGAGAGAAATATCAATAACTTCAGATATGCAGATGATACCACCCTTATGGCAGAAAGTGAAGAAGAACTAAAAAGCCTCTTGATCAAAGTGAAAGAGGAGAGTGAAAAAGTTGGCCTAAAGCTCAACATTCAGAAAATGAAGATCATGGCATCTGGTCCCATCACTTCATGGGAAATAGATGGAGAAACAGTGGAAACAACGTCAAACTTTATTTTTTGGGGCTCCAAAATCACTGCAGATGGTGACTGCAGCCATGAAATTAAAAGACACACACTCCTTGGAAGAAAAGTTATGAGCAACCTAGATAACATATTCAAAAGCAGAGACATTACTTTGCCAACTAAGGTCCGTCTAGTCAAGGCTATGGTTTTTCCTGTGGTCATGTATGGATGTGAGAGTTGGACTGTGAAGAAGGCTGAGTACCGAAGAATTGATGCGTTTGAACTGTGGTGTTGGAGAAGACCCTTGAGAGTCCCTTGGACTGCAAGGAGATCCAACCAGTCCATTCTGAAGGAGATCAGCCCTGGGATTTCTTTGGAAGGAATGATGCTAAAGCTGAAACTCCAGTACTTTGGCCACCTCATGGGAAGAGTTGACTCATTGGAAAAGACTCTGATGCTGGGAGGGATTGGGGGCAGGAGGAGAAGGGGACGACCGAGGATGAGATGGCTGGATCGCATCACGGACTCGATGGACGTGAGTCTGAGTGAACTCCGGCAGTTGGTGATGGACAGGGAAGCCTGGCGTGCTGCGATTCATGGGGTCGCAGAGTCGGACACGACTGAGCAACTGAACCTAACTGAACACAAAGTAGGAGGAGTACAATATTTCTTTTTATAAATGATAATTACTTAAATTTATTCAGAAATTGGCTAAGAGATTTGAAACAACTACCCTGACATTTTATAATTCATTTTAATTGTCCAGAAATTTCAAGCAGTTGGGGCAAAGGTTTGTATTATTTTTTCGCTTGATTTATCTAAATAATTATCTCAATTTTCCACTTCATTTTCCACATGTCAATATAACCTTGAGCTATTTCTTTAAGGGGCTGTTTGACGTAGTGTGACTTTTGTCTGCCTTTTAAACTTGAATGTGCCACATTTGGCTTTCCACAGTAGTAAGTGAAGTGAAGCTTTAAAAATTAGGCAGTTAATATAAGTAAGTCTTAAAAATATATTTAGCCAAGCTGGGTAACTGACAAATTTCCATTGTATTTAATTATAATTCAATGGAAGTGGCTTTAGAAATTTGAGTATCATACATCAGGCTTTCTTTCAAACATTTTTTTTTTCCTCTTGGCTACTTCTTGAGACTCCTGTTAATGAAAATACACTGGAAGATGTAATAACCAATGGTTTTTAGTAAGAGCATTTACTTATTTTGTTTTGATTTGAAGATGTACATAGCTTTACATCTGAACTATGCCTTAGGGTTTTCAAGTAGTTTCATGTGCAGTAACTGATATATTTCTGTCATTTTTCTTTGAAGTATTTGGTGGAGCAGACACTAATGGTAATGATTTTCTAGCTCAAAATTGCTTATTCACTTCTAGGCATAATGTTAATTGTGATAGAATGTTTAATCGTCCCCAGCCTTTTCTTTCTCACTGTTATAGAATCACATACTCAGGCTGTTTACAATTTGACATCAGAGTGTCTCTGACTCTATATAACACAGAATGTATTTCCAAGTCTCATTCATGTTGCCCTTGGCTATATGATTAGTTTTGGCCAGTATAATGTTAAACAGTGTGAGGCAAATAGAAGCTTTAGGTGTGCACGGGCAATTGAACTTGGCTTCCTCTACTTCTGCCATCTTACATTTCTGTTATTTCCATGAGAAGAGCATAGTTTTGCTGCTAGGTCCAGAATGAGATATGTAGAGAAGAACCTTAACCAGACTCACAGCTGAGAACCAGTTTGGACCTACCCACTGAACAGAGAACAAGAAAAATAAACATTTGTTGTTATAAACCACAAGGTTTGAGTATTATTTGCTATTTACCTTTAATACATCAGAAACCTGACTAATATTGATATATTAAGATTGGAACTTCAGTGACAATGTATGCATTAATATTATGAGACTCAACCCCTTTCCTCAGCTGATCATACTAGGTATGGAAACCTCAGTACAAGTGAGTCTGCGCACCACAGAAGACAGCAGGAAAGCTGGTTCTGGCATGTAAGAGTGATACATTATAAAGGCCAACACCTTGCCTATTCATCAGACAGCACTGTACACATTTCAGCCACACAAAATCAAGAAACCCATGCAATAAGAAATACTTGCAATTTGAAGAAGAAAGTCTAAAATTATTACAATTTGAGGAGCTTTGCTTTTGATAAAAATGGTGTAAAGCTCTTTCCATCCTTCTCCCACCAAACACAACTAAAAACCCTAGACATTAAATGTAAAACAAGCATGAAATTCTGAAAATGCCATAAAAGGCAAAGGAAGAAGTCAGCATTTTACCTCCACTCAGTTATGAGACTATTTCCCTTCAAGATATCAGTAGGTTACATTAATAACAAACTCCTAACCTTCCCATCAAAGGGGTACCATTCAAGGCCAAATGAAAGCCAGAACTCCCAATTCCACCTGGCCATAGCAAAGAGTATTTTTTGGTGTGTCTACGAAGACTGAGTAGGGAACTCTGGACTTCCAATCCTCCTGGAAAATGAGGCAGCATTCTCCCTTCCCCCAGCAGGAATGCTACCAGAGAAGACTAGCTGAAACTGAAGCTTTAAATAAGTACCAGAGTCTCATCATATAATACTCCCATATGTCCAGGCTTCAGCAAAATATTGTCATACAAAGAATCTTAAAGATCTCAAACTGAGTTAAAAATTACAATCAATACAGGCCACCACCAGGATGATAAAGACATCAGAATTATCTGACAAAAATTTTAAAATACCATGATAAAAATGCTGAATGAGGAATTACAAAAAATTCCTGAAATGAATGAAAAATATAGTCTCAGCAAAGAGATAGAGTGTCTTAACAATATACAATAACTGATAAAAATTAGAAACTCCGTGTATTAGCCCAATATAAGAATGGCAGAAATAGAGGGGAAAAAATCAGCAAATCTGAAAATAAGACAACAGAAATTACCCAATATAAACAAACAAAAGGAAAAAGACCAAAACCAAAATGAGTTGAGCCACAAATACCAGTGGAACTATAACAAAAGTCTTAAGATTTGTGTCACTGGAAGTCCCAGAAGGAGAGTAGAAAGAGGGTCTGGCTATACAAATTATTCAGAAAAAATTGATGAATGGCAATATTCCAAATTGGGCAAAACATTTAAACATTAAGATTCAAGGAAGTTGAGCAAACTCAAGGAAAAACTTAAAGACATCAACATCAAGAACCATCATAGTCAAAATTCATAGAACTAAAGACAAAAGATAAAAATCTGGTATAATACAGAGGATGAAAAAAGGCAAAGAATTGATTATTTCATTTCAGTTCAGGAAGAAGGATGGCACCTGAACAAGAGAAAGAGAGCAACCATTTCAAGGAGCAGCAGGATGACATTTTGGTGAACAGAACAAGGAGGGATGAAATAGACTACAAGAAATGGTGGTATGTTTGAGACATGGAAAAACTAAATATTATAATAATGTTCTAAAATGCAAGAAACAGAAAGACTGTTAGAAACTCATGTAAAATCAAACTTTATTAAAAATATGAAGACACTAGTCTAAATTAAAGTAGGAAGATGGTTTTGAGAAAATGGAAATTGTAATGAACCCCAAACATCAGACATAATGAGTAGTAAACTGTGAAATACTAGCAAGTGAAAGAGGCATTTCTTTATACATCTGTAAACTAAAAAAGAATATTAAAAATATAGATGGTAAACCATATCCTCTTATGAAGGAGAATATATGCATCATTTTCTGTGCCATTTCAGATTATAATTTTTAAAAGTGTTCCGATTTGATGTGAGGAATTATTTGTTGAATGCTCTCAGTACTAGCACTGGAAAGATAAAGAATTGTTATTGTGTTCTGCCTGCCCCAACATTGTACAATGTAATTATGCAGGCATAGTAATACACATGCAATTTATTGATATTCACTTGGTTTTATTTTGGTATGTGATTATAAATGTTTTTCATCTTGAGATCACATCACACTCCCAAAGATTACTAAGGACTCAAAAACTTTTGTTAATGTGTGTTATAGCTATTGACATTGACCGAATTACAAACTTAAAGTGATACATTTAAAAATATTTATTAAATAATCTCAATATCACAATAACAATAATCTCCTATGTATCAACAGAAATTTAGATACTTCATAAAAAATGACATGCTTTACAAAATAAAATGTTTAGAAGAGAAAAGTAATATTATTTTGCGTTTTCACATATTCCTATGGTATTTGAATGAGTAGGTGGCAGCTGTAATCTTCTGTCTACCTCTGCATTATATACTTGTAATATTTTTTGTGGAAGTATATTGAGTTCACAAATCTCCTAGAGAGGTTCCCAGTGGTAATCTGAAACCACCCCAATATTCAGAGTCATGGAGAGGTAGAAGAAAGAAGTAACCCCTCCAGACTGGTAGGTGGCAGGTTTAGTAAGGAAAGGAATTTACAAAGCTTATCTTGGGCAGCGGCAGCTCAGTTCAGTTCAGTCACTCAATAGTGTCCAACTCTTTGAGACCCCATGAACTGCAGCACGCCAGGCCTCCCTGTCCATCACCAACTCCCAGAGTTCACCCAAACCCATGTCCATAGAGTCAGCGATGCCATCCAACCATCTCATCTTCTGTCGTCCCCTTCTCCTGCCCTCAATCTTTCCCAGCATCAGGGTCTTTTCAAATGAGTCAGCTCTTCACATCATTTGGCCAAGTACTGGAGTTTCAGCTTTAGCATCATTCCTTCCAAAGAAATCCCAGGACTGATCTCCTTTAGAATGGACTGGTTGGATCTCCTTGAAGTCCAAGGGACTCTCAAGAGTCTTCTCCAACACCACAGTTCAAAAGCATCAATTCTTCGGCACTCAGCTTTCTTCACAGTCCAACTCTCACATCCATACATGACCACAGGTAAAACCATAGCCTTGACTAGATGGACCTTTGTTGGCAAAGTAATGTCTCTGCTTTTGAATATGCTATCTAGGTTGCTCATAACTTTTCTTCCAAAGAGTAAGCATCTTTTAATTTCGTGGCCGCAATCACCATCTGCAGTGATTTTGGAGCCCCCAAAAATAAAGTCTGACACTGTCTCCACTGTTTCCCCATCTATTTCCCATGAAGTGATGGGACCGGATGCCATGATCTTCGTTTTCTGAATGTTGAGCTTTAAGCCAACTTTTTCACTCTCCTCTTTCACTTTCATCAAGAGGCTTTTTAGTTCCTCTTCACTTTCTGCCATAAGGGTGGTGTCATCTGCATATCTGAGGTTATTGATATTTCTCCCAGCAATCTTGATTCCAGCATGTGATTCTTCCAGTCCAGCGTTTCTCATGATGTACTCTGCATATCAGTTAAATAAGCAGGGTGACAATATACAGCCTTGACGTACTCCTTTTCCTATTTGGGACCAGTCTGTTGTTCCATGTCCAGTTCTAACTGTTGCTTCCTGAGCTGCATACAGATTTCTCAAGAGGCAGGTCAGGTGGTCTGGTATTCCCATCTCTCTCAGAATTTTCCACAGTTTATTGTGATCCACACAGTCAAAGGCTTTGGCATAGTCAATAAAGCAGAAATAGATGTTTTTCTGGAACTCTCTTGCTTTTTCCATGATCTAGCAGATATTGGCAATTTGATCTTTGGTTCCTCTGCCTTTTCTAAAACCAGCTTAAACATCAGGAAGTTCACGGTTCACATGTTGCTGAAGGCTGGTTGGAGAATTTTGAGCATTACTTTACTAGCATGTGAGATGAGTGCAATTGTGCGGTAGTTTGAGCATTCTTTGGCATTGCCTTTCTTTAGGATTGGAGTGAAAACAACTTTTCCAGTCCTGTGGCCACTGCTGAGTTTTCCAAATTTGCTGACATATTGAGTGTGGCACTTTCACAGCATCATCTTTCAGGATTTGAAATAGCTGACCTGGAATTCCATCACCTCCAAGATGAATAGAATTTTGCACCTGTTCCCCAGAATCTTAATAGTTTATATAGAAGCCTTGACTGGGTTTAGTCAGATACCCAATCCGATCACCTCAACAACACATTTCTATTTCAAGGCTCTATCCTGGAAGCAGCTTCTGGGCAAGGAAAAGGCAAGCAGAACATACATGCCAAGGACAGGGGAAGGGGTGGAGATCTTCCCATTGCCCACAGTCTAGCTCACAGGTCAGTTTGTGGGCACATTTTTTTATGCCCTCCTCCAATATATATCAAGACAAGTTAGTGTCAAACATATACAGTTTCAAAATAGAGGAGTATTTTGATAGTCTCTTTGTATAACTGTAGTCTTCTTTGACGTGATGCCAAAAAATCAAAAATAATTGATAATTTCTTAAATGATAGTCACATCAATGAAGAAACCACATAAGTGAACTTTGCTGTTATGTTGCATGAAAAACTATTTTATGTTGCATTCTTTGAGTGAATCTTTTATCCACACATAGTTTGTAGTGTCATGCATAGATCATTTAGAAAATATTGATTCTTTGACTATGTACTCTTCCAAATGTTAACATGCTACATTATACAATATCCCCTCTACTCCTTAATATCATCACTAATTTCATCAGAAAACTAAATATGGGGATGCTCTAAAGTTCATAGTAATAGATGTAAGTTTTCCAAAATTCTGATTTTCACTTAAAAGCTGAAATTTCTTTATTGACAAGTAATACCATGCTTATTCTTGGAGTTATAAGTTCACTTCATTAATTTTTTAGAAAACATCTGCCAAATACTAATATTCAGATAACTACAGTTGGTGGATTAATCATTCTTTCAAGCAAAAATGGTGTTCCATTAAAAAAAAAAAAAAACAGTTGAAACAATCGCATACATGATTTTCCTTGATACAATTCAGTAAGAAGCAGAGGTGCTTTGTGCACATTTCCCATCTTGTCACACAGAATTTTTGAAAGATGTATATTCCTGTTGAGATTTAATGCAATGAATATTTTTTATTGTTTCATCAAAAAAGTCTTAAATTGATATCTTTTTTTACCTTTTTAAAAGTTTATTTATCTTTTATTGAAGGATAATTGCTTTATAGAATTTTGCTATTTGCTGTCAAAGCTCAACATGAGTTGATCTTTTAAAATTTAATTTGGGGGGCGGTCCTAAGATGGCGGAGGAATAGGACGGGAAGACCACTTTCTCCCTCACAAATTCCTCAAAAGAACATTTCAACGCTGAGCAAACTCCACAAAACAACTTCTGTAGGCTGGCAGAGAACATCAGGCAACCAGAAAAGCAGACCATTGTCTTCAAAAACAGGTAGGAAAAAATATAAAAGACGAAAAAGGAGACAAAGGAGGTGGGGAGGGAGCTCCGTCCTGGGAAGGGAAGCCCGTCCCAGGAAGGGAATTTTAAGAAGAGAGGTTTCCAAACACCAGGAAAAACTCTCCCTGCCGAGACTGTGGCGAGCCTTGGAAACACAGAGGGCAACATAACAGGAAGGGAAAAATAAATAAATAATTAAAACCAACAGATTACAAGCCCAACAGTAACTCCCCCAGTGGAAAAGCAGCACAGACGCCTGCATCCGCCACTAGGAAGTGGGGGCAGGGCAGGGAAGCGCAGGAGGCGCGGGCTGCAGTGTTTTGTAAGAATCGGGCAGGAACGCCCCACGCGCAACCAGAACAATCTAACTTGGGCTAGCAAATCAGACTGTGGGATAGCTACCACGTGAAAAGCTCGAACATAAAACACCACCAGGACTGAGCACAGAACAAAGGACAGAACGGAAAAAGCCGGCTGCAGACCATCCCCCGCTGGGGACAGGCAGCCAGAGCCATAAGGGCTGGAAAGGGGCAATTGCAGACCCGGAGAGACTTTACTTACCAAACTGCAACCAAGCTTCTTTGCTAAGACTTCTGGGGGTGCTGGACAGTCACCATCTGCCTCACAAGAGGCGCCAGCGGTCCACCCAGAAAACTGAGCAGCAGCGGCAGAAAAGGCGACAAGTCACAGCGATCGCGCTCGCAAAACTCCTGAGCTACTCGGACCCGGGAAGGGCACAAAACGCAGTCCCAACCGAATCTGTGCCTCTGAGGGCTACCTGAGCGCCGAACCTGAGCGGCTTAGACTGGGGAAGTGCAAGCAGCCTAGGGCCGGCCCCAGACGGTGCCCGGCTGAGCATCGTAGAGCCGGAGTGGTTTGTATGCTGTGGGAAGGGACAGGTCCAGCGGGGCTGAGACACTGTGTGCACAGAACAGTGCTATTTGTTTGCAGCATCCCCCCTCCCCACAGTGCAACTGAACTAGTGAGCCTAAAAAACCAGCAAACAGAAGAAGTTAAACAGAGGGAACCGCCTTGGAAGTGACCCCACACTGCCCACAACATCAGAGAAGGGCCAGATATATTTTTACTATTTTTTAAAATCATTCCTTTTTTTTTTTCTTTTTTTGTTTGTTTCTAACTTTTTTTTAATTGTTAAGTCTTCTATTTCTCCTCTAATTTTTATTTCTATAACCTACTATTACTATTCAAAAAAAAAAGACTTTTTTTTTTTTTTTTTAAGGCAAACACCATATATAGTCTTTGGGTGGTTTTTGGTGTTTTTTTAAATAATTCTTGTGTCTTTTTTTTTCTTTTCTTCTTTTTTCCTTTTTCCTTCTGCTTCTTTTCTTTAATATTGTATTTTTGAAAATCCAACCTCTACTCTAGATTTTTAAACTTTGCTCTTTGGTTTTTGTTGTCCATTTTGTACATTTAAAAACCTAAACTTCACTACCCAATTTTACCTGAGAGCGAGATTACAGGCTTGACCACTCTCTCCTCCTTTGGACACTCCTTTTTCTGCACCAGGTGGCCTTTGTCTCTTCTCTCCCCCATCTCTTCTCTATCCAACTCTGTGAATCTCTGTGTGTTCCAGATGGTGAAGAACACCTAAGGAACTGGTTACTGGCAGGATTTGTCTCTCTCCTTCTCATTCCTCTCTCTTATCCTTCTGGCCAGCTCTGTCTACTTCCTCCCTCTACTCTTTCCTGTATAACTCCATAAATACCTCTGAGCAGTCCAGACTATAGAGCGCACATAAGGAAGTGACTACTGGCTAGCTTGCTCTCTCCTCTTTTGATCTCACCGTATCTCATTTCAGTCACCTCTAACTACCCTCTCCCTCTTCTCTTCTCCTTGTAATTCAGTGAACCTCTCTGAGTGTCCCTCAATGTGGAGAAACTTTTCATCTTTAACCTAGATGTTTTATCATCAGTGCTGTAAAGATGGAGAAGTCTAGAGGCTACTGTAAAAATAAAACTGAAAACCAGAAGCAGGAGGCTTAAGTCCAAAGCCTGAAAACATCAGACAACTCCTGAGTTCAGGGAACATTAAGCAATAGGAGCTCATCAAATGCTTCCATACCTACACTGAAACCAAGCTCCACCCAAGGGCCAACAAGTTCCAGAACAAGTCATACCATGCAAATTCTCCAGCAACACAGGAACACACACCTGAGCTTCAATATACAGGCAGCTCAAAGTTACTTCAAAACCTTTGACGTCTCATAACCCATTACTGATCACTCCACTACACTCCAGAGAGAAGAAACCCAGCTCCACCCACCAGAATTCCAACACAAGCCTCCCTAACCAGGAAACCTTGACAAGCCACTGATAGAACCCCACCCACAGTGAGGAAGCTCCATAATAAAGAGAACTCCACAAATTACCAGAATATAAAAAGGCCACCCCAAATGCAGCAATATAACCAAGATGAAGAGACAGAGGAATACTCAGCAGGTAAAGGAACAGGAGAGTTGCCCACCAAACCAAACAAAAGAGGAAGAGGTAGGAAATCTACCTGAGAAAGAATTCCAAATATTGATAGTGAAAATGATCCAAAATCTTGAAATCAAAATGGAATCACAGATAAATAGCCTAGAGACAAGGATTGAGAAGATGCAAGAAAGGTTTAACAAGGACCTAGAAGAAATAAAAAAGAGTCAATATATAATGAATAATGCAATAAATTGAGATCAGAAACACTCTGGAGGCAACAAATAGTAGAATAATGGAGGCAGAAGATAGGATTAGTGAAATAGAAGATAGAATGGTAGAAATAAATGAGTCAGAGAGGAAACAAGAAAAATGAATTAAAAGAAATGAGGACAATCTCAGAGACCTCCAGGACAATATGAAATGCTCCGACATTCGAATTATAGGAGTCCCAGAGAAGAAGACAAAAAGAAAGACCATGAGAAAATCCTTGAGGAGATAATAGTTGAAAACTTCCCTAAAATGGGGAAGGAAATAATCACCCAAGTCCAAGAAACACAGAGAGTTCCAAATAGGATAAACCCAAGGCGAAACACCCCAAGACACATATTAATCAAATTAACAAAGATCAAACACAAAGAACAAATATTAAAAGCAGCAAGGGAAAAACAACAAATAACACACAAGGGGATTCCCATAAGGATAACAGCTGATCTTTCAATAGAAACGCTTCAGGCCAGGAGGGAATGGCAAGACATACTTAAAGTGATGAAAGAAAATAACCTACAGCCCAGATTACTGTACCCAGCAAGGATCTCATTCAAATACAAAGGAGAAATCAAAAGCTTTACAGACAAGAAAAAGCTGAGAGAATTCAGCACCACCAAACCAGCTCTCCAACAAATTCTAAAGGATATTCTCTAGACAGGAAACACAAAAAGGGTGCATAAACCCGAATCCCAAACAATAAAGTAAATGGTAACTGGATCATACTTATCAATAATTACCTTAAACGTAAATGGGTTGAATGCCCCAACCAAAAGGCAAAGACTGGCCGAATGGATGCAAAAACAAGACCCCTCTATATGCTGCTTACAAGAGACCCACCTCAAAACAAGGGACACATACAGACTGAAAGTGAAGGGCTGGAAAAAGATATACCATGCAAATAGAGACCAAAAGAAAGCAGAGTGGCAATACTCATATCCGATAAAATAGACTTTAAAACAAAGGCTGTGAAAAGAGACAAAGAAGGCCACTACATAATGATCAAAGGATCAATCCGAGAAGAAGATATAACAATTATAAATATATATGCACCCAATATAGGAGCACCGCAATATGTAAGACAAATGCTAACAAGTATGAAAGGGGAAATCAACAATAACACAGCAATAGTGGGAGACTTTAATACCCCACTCACACCTATGGACAGATCAACTAAACAGAAAATTAACAAAGAAACGCAAACTTTAAATGATACATTAGACCAGTTAGACCTAATTGATATCTATAGGACATTTCACCCCAAAACAATGAATTTCACCTTTTTTTCAAGTGCTCATGGAACCTTCTCCAGGATAGATCACATCCTGGGCCATAAATCTAACCTTGATAAATTCAAAAAAATCGAAATCATTCCAAGCATCTTTTCTGACCATAATGCATTAAGACTAGATCTCAATTACAGGAGAAAAACTATTAAAAATTCCAACATATGGAGGTTGAACAACACACTTCTGAATAACCAACAAATCACAGAAGAAATCAAAAAAGAAATCAAAATATGCATAGAAACGAATGAAAATGAAAACACAACAACCCAAAACCTGTGGGACACTATAAAAGCAGTGATAAGAGGAAAGTTCATAGCAATACAGGCATACCTCAAGAAACAAGAAAAAAGTCAAATAAATAACCTAACTCTACACCTAAAGCAACTAGAAAAGGAAGAATTGGAGAACCCCAGAGTTAGTAGAATGAAAGAAATCTTAAAAATTAGGGCAGAAATAAATGCAAAAGAAACCAAAGAGACCATAGCAAAAATCAACAAAGCCAAAAGCTGGTTCTTTGAAAGGATAAATAAAATTGACAAACCATTAGCCAGGCTCATCAAGAAGCAAAGAGAGAAAAATCAAATCAACAAAATTAGAAATGAAAATGGAGAGATCACAACAGACAACACAGAAATACAAAAGATCATAAGAGACTACTATCAGCAGTTATATGCCAATAAAATGGACAACGTGGAAGAAATGGACAAATTCTTAGAAAAGTACAATTTTCCAAAACTGAACCAGGAAGAAATAGAAAATCTTAACAGATCCATCACAAGCACGGAAATTGAAACTGTAATCAGAAATCTTCCAGATAACAAAAGCCCATGTCCAGATGGCTTCACAGCTGAATTCTACCAAAACTTTCGAGAAGAGCTAACAACTATCCTACTCAAACTCTTCCAGAAAATTGCAGAGGAAAGTAAACTTCCAAACCCATTCTATGAGGCCACCATCACCCTAATACCAAAACCTGACAAAGATATGACAAAAAAAGAAAACTACAGGCCAATATCACTGATGAACATAGATGCAAAAATCCTCAACAAAATTCTAGCAATCAGAATCCAACAACACATTAAAAAGATCATACACCATGACCAAGTGGGCTTTATCCCAGGGATGCAAGGATTCTTCAATATCTGCAAATCAATCAATGTAATTCACCACATTAACAAATTGAAAAATAAAAGCCATATGAGTATCTCAATAGATGCAGAGAAGGCCTTTGACAAAATTCAACATCCATTTATGATAAAAACTTTCCAGAAAGCAGGAATAGAAGGAACATACCTCAACATAATAAAAGCTATATATGACAAACCCACAGTAAACATTATCCTCAATGGTGAAAAATTGAAAGCATTTCCCCTAAAGTCAGGAACAAGACAAGGGTGCCCACTTTCACCGCTACTATTCACCGCAAATATAATAACATCTTAGTATGATTCTGCAAATAGTTTTAACCTTATGCTTCACCTGAAATATCTCAGGTCCCCTCAGAGGTCTTTGTAACACATTTTAAGGTTTGTCTATGTTAAATCACTGATTAATTAAACATTCATTTTGTAAGTAATATCAAATTATCTTCTTTGTGCCCCTCTTACTAGTATTTTTTTAAATTCTATTTTTGGCTGCACCATGCAACTTGCAAGATCTTAGTTCTTGATCAGGGATTGAACCCATGGCCTTGGCAGAGATTGAACCTGGGCCCTAGCACAGAGTACTAATCCTTGGACCATCAGGGAACTCTTTGCCAGCCTTAAGTAACCAAAAGAATCTCAAATTCACATAGAATAATTTACTGTCCTCCTTTGACATGATACAGGAAAAGCCAACCACAGAGCTATTCCTCTAGGTACAGTAATTGCTGCAAATAATTAGGAATTTGACACAAGCCAAATTAATACAGATAAATCAGTCTTCTGCTAATACTTTTCAAACTGACAGAAAGCACATGCTTTTTTACCTTAAGTTATGAGAATTATTCTACACAGATGAGTACAGCTGGTTACAACTGATACGAAAGAACTAGAGGTGATAAGGCAACTCACAAACAGAGAAAGGAAATGGAGATTCAAAGACAGCAAATTCAGATTCTGTTTCAATCACTCAATCCAGGAGACTTTGGGACCTGGTCTAGGACTTTTATTTTCTTTTTTTAAGTTAAATCCTCTTTATTAGTTATATTGATTTGACTTCTATTGTTGTTCAGTCGCTTAGTTGTGTCTGACTCTTTGTGACTCCATGGACTCTTTGCATGCCAGGCTTCCCTGTCCTTCACCATCTCCCAGAGCTTGCTCAGACTCATATCCATTGAGTCGATGATGCCATCCAACCATCTCATCCTCTGTTGTCCCCTTCATCTCCTGCCTTCAATCTTTCCCAGTATCAGGGTCTTTTCTAATGAGTTGGGCCTTCGCATCAGGTGGCCAAAGTATTGGAGCTTCAGCTTCAGCATCAGTCCTTCCAATGAATGTTCAGTACTGATTTCCTTTAGGATCACTGGTTGGATCTCCATGCAGTCCAAGGGACTCTCAAGAGTCATCTCCAACACCACAGTTCAAAAGCATCAATTCTTTGGTGCTCAGCCTTCTTTACAGTCCAACTCTCACATCCATACCTGACTACTGGAAAAACCGTAGCTTTGACTAGACGAAACTTTGTTGGCAAAGTAATGTCTCTGATTTTTAATATGCTGTCTAGGTTTGTCAAAGCATTTCTTCCAAGGAGTAAATGTCTTTTAATTTTGTGGCTGCAGTCCCCATCTTCAGTGATTTGTATTATTGTAACCAAATTTCTTCACTAATAGACGTGGGAAGAAGATTGGATTCTTGGTTAGCAGGAATTTCATGACATTTCCCAAAATGGCCATGTTATTTTCCAGACTGCAACAGATTCAACAGGTTCTATTTGATCTGAAAAATAAGCCAGTCTTAAAGAGATTTATTCCCAGAAATCAAAAGAAAAAATATATATTCCATAAGAATAAACCTAGATATATACATTAAATATGTTTCTTCACCAATTCTGTGAGTTCTAACAAACTGAAACCATAATCTATATAAAATGAGAATACCTCTCCTTTTTGAAGTAAAGTAAAAAGGGAAATCATGGTAAAAAGAAATCTTAATTTAACTCTGTAATTGTACTTTACACTTTTTTTTTAATTTGAACTGTTTTTTTTTTAAAAAATTAGAATCTAATTACAATATTGTGGTGGATGTTGCCATACATTCACATGAATCAGCCAGGGGTGTAACATGTGTTCCCCATCCTAACCCTCCCTCCCACTTCCCTCCCCATCCCATCCCTCAGGGTCATCCCAGTGCACCAGCCCTGAACACCCTGCCTCACGCATCAAACCTGGACTGGCGATCTATTTCACATATGATAATATACATATTTCAATGCTATTCTCTCAAATCATTCCACCCTCGCCTTCTCCCACAGAGTCCAGCAGTCTGTTCTTTACATCTGTGTCTCTTGCTGTCTTACATACAGGGTCATCATTACCATCTTTCTAAATTCCATATATACGTGTTAATATGCTGTATTGGTGTTTTTCTTTCTGACTTACTTTGCTCTGTATAATAGGCTCCAGTTTCATCCACCTCAATAGAACTGATTCAAATGCATTCTTTTTAATAGCTGAGTAATATTCTGTTGTGTATATGTACCACAGCTTTCTTATCCATTCGTCTGCTGATGGACATCTAGATTGCTTCCATGTCCTGGCTACTATAAACAGTACTGTGATGAATATTGGGGTACACGTGTCTCTTTCAATTCTGGTTTCCTTGGTGTGTATGCCCAGCAGTGGGATTGCTGAGTCGTATGGCAGTTCTCTTTCCAGTTTTTTGAGGAATCTCCACACTGTTCTCCATAGTGGCTGAACTAGTTTGCATTCCCACCAACAGTGTAAGAGGGTTCCTTTTTCTCTGAACCCTTTCCACCATTTATTGTTTGTAGACTTTTTGATAGCAGCCATTCTGACCTGTATGAGATGGTACTTCACTGTGGTTTTGATTTGCGTTTCTCTGATAATGAGTGATATTGAACATCTTTTCATATGTTTGTTAGCCATTTGTATGTCTTCTTTGGAGAAATATCTGTTTAGTTCTTTGGCCTTCTTTGATTGGGTCTCTTATTTTTCTGGAATTGAGCTGCAGGAGTGGCTTGTATATTTTTGAGATTAATTCTTTGTCAGTTGCTTCATTTGCTATTATTTTCTCCCATTCTGAAGGCTGTCTTTTCACCTTGCTTATAGTTTCCTTCATTGTGCAAAAGATTTTAAGTTTAATTAGGTCCCATTTGTTTATTATTGCTTTTAAGAAAGACTCTGGTTTACATGATTTCATAGAACTGAAGCCTTATTCCAAAAAATTGATAATATGTTAAATGTGCCCATTTTAGAAATATTTAGTTTTATCTTTGCATTTGCACTATAATTTAATCATTCTGTTTTATGATTACATTTGCTAATGTTTTCTTAAAAAGCAAAATTAAAGAATGACCTTATAAAACCATGTATTAATTAATATAAGAATCACTGAATTAATTTTTTTTCTGTCTAGATGCAAAAGGTTATTATTACTGTAAGCCTTAAACTACTGCCATAAATAACTTATTTTTGAGGAAAAATGTCAATTTGAGGATAATATATTTTGAAAGTGTGCTCATTAGGTACATTATGTGAAAGTAGTTCAGTTCAGTTCAGTCACTCAGTTGTGTCCGACTCTGCAACCCCATGAATCGCAGCACACCAGGCCTCCCTGTCCATCACCAGCTCCCGGAGTTCACTGAGATTCACATCCATCGAGTCAGTGATGCCATCCAGCCATCTGTCGTCCCCTTCTCCTCCTGCCCCCAATCCCTCCCAGCATCAGAGTCTTTGCCAGTGAGTCAACTCTTCGCATCAGGTGGCCAAAGTACTGGAGTTTCAGCTTTAGCATCATTCCTTCCAAAGAAATCTCAGGGCTGATCTCCTTCAGAATGGACTGGTTGGATCTCCTTGCAGTCCAAGGGACTCTCAAGAGTCTTCTCCAACACCACAGTTCAAAAGCATCAATTCTTCCATGCTCTGCCTTCTTCACAGTCCAACTCTCACATCCATACATGACCACAGGAAAAACCACAGCCTTGACTAGACGGACCTTAGTCGGCAAAGTAATGTCTCTGCTTTTGAATATGCTATCTACATTGGTCATAACTTTTCTTCCAAGGAGTAAGCGTCTTTTAATGTCATGGCTGCAATCACCATCTGTAGTGATTTTGGAGCCCAAAAAAATAAAGTCTGACATTGTTTCCACTGTTTCCCCATCTATTTCCCATAAAGTGATGGGACCGGATGCCATGATCTTCATTTTCTGAATGTTGAGCTTTAAGCCAACTTTTCCACTCTCCACTTTCACTTTGATCAAGAGGCTTTTTAATTCTTCTTCACTTTCTGCCATAAGGGTGGTGTCATCTGCATATCTGAGGTTATTGATATTTCTCCCGGCAATCTTGATTCTGGCTTGTGTTTCTTCCAGTCCAGTATTTCTCATGATGTACTCTGCATATAAGTTAAATAAGCAGGGTGACAATATACAGCCTTGATGTACTCCTTTTCCTATTTGAAACGAGTCTGTTGTTCATGTCCATTGAAAGTAGTTAGTCACCTTTTAATCTTAACTTTTCATCATCTTAATTGTAGAAATCTCTGGTTGGTTTGTATTTTGAACTTATGAATGAGAGACTATTCTATTTGGTTCCCTTTTAAAATCTCAGATGAAATTATTAAATTATATAGAAAGGTTTAATTTTTAAGTATGTAATTGGATAAGTTTTAGCCAATCTCCTTTTTGAGAAAAATATTTAGTACAATACTTTAAACTATAATTGATCACAAATAATAGTATATTCTGAAAATTTTTTCTGCTCCATTAAGATAATCATAAGGATTTGTTAAGAGCCAGAAGTGTGAATGATCTGTGTGATCATTAAATAACAAGATAAGCCATTAATGTTATTTTATAAGTAATTAATATTTTAACATTCTGTAGAAATTGCAAAAATATTTTTTCTTGAAAAAGAGTTCCCTACTTTCATATTTTGTGAAATCAGAGATATGTTAGGAAAAGCACATTTATTTAAAGACAGAGCTCTAAGTGAAATTTTGGTGCCTTGATGAGAAGTTTCGAAGAATTACCTAAGCTTTCATCTTACTTGTAAACAGTTTAAACCTATTGTGTATTGCTTTTAAGATTTGTTAGGCCGGATCAAAGCAACTTTTATTCTTAGGCTAATTATTCTTCACCATCCAGACCTTCCTGAATACTCTATTCAATGTACCTTAAATTATTAGAATCTTTAACTTGATTGGTGGGAACAGGCACTTTTTCATGCCTTACATGAGTGCCAGTTACTCTTCCCTCTGCTCCTTTTTAGGAGATTCTGTCTCTGGTCATGGGTAACTTCCTTGTATCCTATGATTAGTATTCTGCCAAATTTTTTAAGGGTGACCTGTGCATATTTCCAGGATTCAGCTCTCTTCTCCCCAGTACTACATTCTGTAAATTGTTACATTGATCACGCCAAACTGTCATCTCCATCTGCTTATCTGCCAGACTTCATGTAGGCATCTTCTCCCTGTTCAATGTTCTGCAGAGTCTCTCAAGGCCTGTAATGGACTGAATGTTTGTGTGCCCCCAAAATTCATATATTGAAGCCCTAACTCATAGTATTATTGGGTTAGAGATAAGACCTAGGAGCTAGCAGGAGGTGATAAAGATTAAACGAGGTCATAAGTTGTTGTTTAGTTACTAAGTCATGTCTGACTCTTTGCAACCTCAAGGACTGCAGCATACCAGGCTTCCTTGTCCATCACTATCTCCCAGAGTTTGCCCAAACCCATATCTATTGAATCTATGGTGTGATCCAACCATCTCATCTTCTGTTGTCCCCTTCTCCTCCTGCCTTCAATCTTTCCCAGTATCAGGGTCTTTTCCAAAGAGTTGGCTCTTCATATCCGGTGGCCAAAATATTGGAGCTTCAACTTCAGCATCAGTCCTTCCAATGAATATTCAGGACTGATTTCCTTTAGGGTACTGGTTTGATCTCCTTGCAGTCCAAGGGATTCACAAGCATCTTCTCCAAAACCACAGTTCAAAAGCATCAGTTCTTAGCTGCTCAGCTTTCTTTATGGTCCAACTCTCACATCCATACATGACTACTGGGAAAACAATGGCTTTGATTATATGGACCTTTGTCGGCAAAGAGATGTCTCTGATTTTTAATACTCTGTCTAGATTTGTCATAGGGTTTTTTCAAGGAGCAAGCGTCTTTTAATTTCATGGCTGCAGTCACCATCCACAGTGATTTTTGAACCCCTCCAAATCAAGTCTGTCACTGTTTCCATTTTTTCCCCATCTATATGCCATGAAGTATTGGGACCAGATGCCACGACATATTGGGACCAGATGCCATGACAGTCATTTTTTGAATACTGAGTTTTAAGCCAGCTTTTTAACTCTTCTTTCACCTTCTTCAAGAGGCTCTTTAGTTCCTCTTCACTTTTGCCATAAGAGTAGTAACATCTGCATATCTGAGGTTATTGATATTTCTCCCAGCTCTGATCTGAAATAGCTGGTGCCCTTTTAAGAGAGGAAACAGATACCGTAGCTCTCTGACTCTGACCGTGCAAGGGCACAGTAGAAGGAGGCTGTCTGCCAGCCAGGGAGAGAGTCCTCATCAAAAGTAAAACTGGCCAGCACCTGATCTTAGACTTCACAGCCTCAAGAACTAAGAGCAATTTCTGTTGTTTAAACCACCCAGTCTGTGTGGTTTTTTTTTTTTTTGTAGCAGCCTAAGTAGAGTAAGACAGGTCCCTCAGCTGGGGAAACCACAGGACTCAGCTCATTTTTTTCCCTTATCTGAGGGAATGCTATTCTTTGTTGCCTGATATCCAGTGTCTTGAAAACCATTGTTTCAGGCATTTTTTTCTGTATTTATTTTTCCAAGAAGGAGATTAAATCTGGGCCCTGTTACTGCATCTTGGTAGAAGCATTAATCTTCCCAGCATCCAATTGATTAGTGTTTCACGGTTCACCTCTTTCCAACCTCTCACTTCTAACCTAAGTCTTCTTATACTTCAGAGATTTCTTACAGATAGCATACACTTAGGTCTTTTTTTTTTTTTCCCCATTCAGGTATGTATGAGTACATATGATATCATTACTGAGGTAATTTGATTTACTTCTATCATTTTATTATTTTTGTTTTGACCTTCTATTTTGGTTTGTTTCCGTATTTCTCTTTATCAGTTGTATATATTTTAGTATTGCATTTTTATTTCTCTATCATCTATTAGTTTATTTTGCTTCAGGGAGATTATATCTTCAAAATTGTGTAGTCTACTAGTATTAATATATTACAATTTCTAGAAAAGTGTATAAATTCTACAGAATTAGGTACTTTGGCACACTCCATTTGCTAATATCACCCAATGTATTATATCTACTTACTTGAAAACTCATTAGATGATAGTGTTTTTTGTTTTCATCATTTAAAATTATTTTTCCCACTTAAACTAAAATGTTGAAGTCTCATAACCATATTCTTTTACTCCCACTTTCCATATTTGACACATGTAGTGTATCTACAAACTCTAAAAACCAATTTGCTTTCAAAAGTCAGATTTTTAAACTTAAGAGGAGAAAGATATTCTTCTACATTTACTCAGATTTCACATTTCTTTTGCTCTTCCTCTTACTTGAATTTTAGACTTTCCCTGTGGTAGCATTTCCTTCATATCAAAAATGTTTCTTTTAGAGCAGGTCTGATGGTGACACATTCTTTGAATTTCCTTTCATCTGATAATTAATTTTTCTGAGCTGGCAGGGTTTTTTTTTTTTGTTTTTTTTGGTTTTGTTTTGTTTTTCTTTTGCTGCTTTAGAGATGATATTTCCCTGCTTTCTGGCTTCCATGATTTCTGATGAAAAGTCCACAGTATTCAAAAGGTTATTCCTTGTATGTAATTTTATTCCTTGTATGTAACATGTAATTTTTCTCTAGCCTCTTTCTAGGTTTTTAATTATCTTTGTGTTAATCAGTTTGATTATCATGTATTTGGACATGTTTTTCTTTAAACTCAATCTGTTTTGGGTTAAATTAACTTCTTAAATCTGTAAATGTTCAGATAGTTCACCAAATTTGGGAAATACTAAACCATTATTTCTTTATGTATATTTGTCTCCACCTTCTTTTTCTCCTCTCCTTCTGAGACTCAAGTGACATGATAGATGATATTCACACATGTGTGAATATGGCGCAGTAAAGCTTTTTTTTTTCCCCTCTCTCTTTTTTTAACCAGACTGGAAGAGAGTTGGACTTGGCCCATGAGGTTTAGCTTGTCAAGAGTCTTCTCTTGATAGATATATTTGTTTTAACAGGCCTTCGCTCCAGTTAGGTTCAGATGACAAATTATGTCTTGCCTTCTGTAGTCTGTAGTCCCAATGTTTTTTCAGCTGTCAAAACCTTTGTTCAGCTGTTTTGAGTCTTTTCCTCACATGTGATATTCAGGAATAAGTCTGAATTTGGATCACTTGCTTAAATCTTAGTCCATTTCTCAAAGTCTTTGCTGTACTTTTTGAGTCTTCCCAAACTGTACAAAAGTTCGACAGTTTGGTAGAAATGTAAACAGAAGGTTAATTCTGTAGCTATGCTTCTCTGGGTCTGTCCATTTTTTTACTTCAGCGCAGAGATAAGCCCAGAACATGTGCAGGTTTCCATGCTCATTTATAGCAATAGGAGATATCTTCCAGCTCTCATCTCTCTAAGATTTCCATAATCTCTGGTTGAAGATCTTTCCTTGATCCTTTGGCCCTAATACTGGTTATAATTTATCTTTTTAAGCTTTAGCTGACTATGCCACCACCTCTGTGGCAAAAGTTTTTGACTGAGGTTATCAAGTTTTGGATCCAATCTTCAAGAGTGAAGAGAGAAAATTTAGGAAATTTATCCCCATTACATGTTGCATCTCCAGGCTTAACTACCCTCTAGAATCCATCTCTTTACCTTTTAGATATCTTCCATAGTTACTTTCTGTGTTTTGTACAGTTTTTAGATGTAGTAAGTAGGAGCGATAGATTGTTGTGTGCTTACTACATCTTTGCTTATACAAGCAAACAAATTGAATCTTAAAGATGAAAGGTTGATCTCCCAATCAGTTCCAGTGCTGGTGATAAGATATGTGAGCTCAAAATTTTTAGACTGTTATGCAAGTCCTCCTTATTTCCAATTCTGGAGAATTTGGTTAAACCAAGGGGACATTTTGAATATTGCCACCATAGCAAGAACCAGTTTGGGGGAGAAATCATTTTAGGGACTATACGGGAAAATACAAGAATCTCTACTAGCACAAAAATTCTTTGTAGAAGGAGGCCAGTCCTAAGAAAAGTCATCTGACTTTGGATGTTACTTAGACACTTTTATGTTTTAACCACATGATTGCATACATCATGCAAGCACACGACCAGTATGCAGTTAATTAATAAAAGCTAGTGGACTGAGGAGCCTGGTGGGCTGCACTCCATGGGGTTGCTGGGAGTCGGACATGACTGAGCAACTTCACTTTCACTTTTCACTTTCATGCATGGAGAAAGAAATGGCAACCCACTCCAGTGTTCTTGCTTGGAGAACCCCAGGAACAGTGGAGCCTGGTGGGCTGCCGTCTATGGGGTCACACAGAATCGGACACAGCTGAAGCAACTCAGCAGCAGCAGCAGCAACAGCAGTGTTAAAAATAGATGATTGGATTAGAGTATAAGGGATTTTTTAATCCTAAAGGAAAACTGGAAGAAAATGCTCTTTCTCTCTCAAAATTATATATATATACATATATATATATATATATATATATGTATATATATGTATATATTTTAGGAGGAAAAGGGAAATATAAGACATGCAAAGATTATCCTAAGTCAATCTGGTCATGCATAATTCAGAGATTCTCCTTGGTAGGTCAAGTATCTCCATATAATTAAAGCTAAAAGAGCTGTGCATTTTTTCTCCTGTTATACTATTACCAAGGAACAGGTTATAATAAAACTTGTTTAAGAGACTTGAAAAAGAAATAAAACTATCTGTGTTAATAGAGGACATAATAAGCCAGGGAGAAATATAATAAAGGATCAACTTAAAGCAACTACTACTAATTCATGGAGATAGCAAATTTGGGAAATGAGGACCAATTTAACATTAAGTTTTTCTCATATTATCAACAAACATAAGAATTTGACATTGTAAACAATATAATTTACAAGATATCCAAAATTAAATCATGCACCTGCAAAATACTTAGAAAAAAGGAACAAGATATGTGTCAGACCTATACACTGAAAAGTTTAAAATATTTCTGAGAGAAATTAAATAACCAGAGAAATTTATTGTGTTCATTGACCAAAAGACACAAAAATTATTAATATGAAATCTATTCCTAAACTGATGTGAAGATGTAATGCATTTCAAACAAAAATATCAAAGGTTTGTTTATTTTCCTAGAATTAAAGAAGCATGGTTTAAAATGTATGCATAAATTCATATGACCTACATTATCCAAAACAATTTTGAAAAAGAACAAAGTAGAGGTACTTACACTTGAGTATTTTCAAGAGAATTTTAATCTACAGTAATGAATACAGGGTTGTATTGGTGAAGGAATAAATGTTCCAATCAATAGAACATGAGATATATACTGCATATGTTTTAATTATGCACCTGAAATATTTTCCACCATTTCTCTTGGATGTGTGTATATCCAGGAACTCAAGGATGGTGCAACATCAAAAACATCCCTTGATATAATTTATCACATTCATAAGCTATAGAAATGTTATTATTTCTGCATATAAACAAAATGCATGTGGGACAGTTCAAAATACAAATGTAATAAAAGAACTTTAAAAAGACCCAGCAATCCCACTGCGTGTGTGTATGCGGTGGGCATACACACCGAGGAAACCAGAATTGAAAGAGACACACGTACCCCAATGTTCATCACAGCACTGTTTATAATAGCCAGGACATGGAAACAACCTAGATGTCCCTCAGCAGATGAATGGATAAGAAAGCTGTGGTACATATACACAATGGAGTATTACTCAGCCATTAAAAAGAATACATTTGAATCAGTTCTGATGAGATGGATGAAACTGGAGCTGATTATACAGAGTGAAGTAAGCCAGAAAGAAAAACACCAATACAGTATACTAACACATATATATGGAATTTAGAAAGATGGCAATGATGACCCTGTATGCAAGACAGCAAAAAAGACACAGATGTGTATAACGGACTTTTGGACTCAGAGGGAGAGGGAGAGGGCGGGACGATTTGGGAGAATGGCATTGTAACATGTATACTATCATGTAAGAATCGAATCGCCAGTCTCTGTCCGACACAGGATACAGCACGCTTGGGGCTGGTGCATGGTGATGACCCAGAGAGATGTTATGGGGAGGGAGGTGGGAGGGGGGTTCATGTTTGGGAACGCATGTACACCCATGGTGGATTCATGTCAATGTATGGCAAAACCAATACAGTATTGTAAAGTAAAATAAAGTAAAAATAAAAATTAAAAAAAAATAGATTGAAATTTTCTTTGTTATGTCAATGCTCTCTACCAAAAACTAAATCAGATGTCATGTTTACTGGCCAACATTTCACCTAAAATCAGGAATATGACATGGATACCTTTAAATTATAATATAATGGCAGTAACAACAAAACAACTTGGCATACATGACACTTCTTAATATTCAGCCTAAATCTCCTCTTAACTTTTGTCTTTAGCTTTTAAAACGTTAATTAACCAAACACATATCTCAATATCTTTTACAACTTCCTTAAACTGTTGTAAAAATTTATCCATCTTTCTACTATGGTTAAGATTCTGAAATTAGTATTCATGTTTTGAAACCTGAGATGTGGATGAAAATTCAGAAATAAGTGTGTTATTCTGAGGTCATTAAAATTTCGAGGTTTCCCACAATCCCACTTCCTGGTATTCACTATAAAATTTCACTCCCCTTGTATGTGGGCTAAAAGTACTTACTTGATTCCACTAAGTAGAATATGGCAAAAATGATGGCTGTCAGTTCCAAAGTCAGGTTATAAAGACTGCCTTCTATCTTGCTTACACTGTCTCTTGCCTTCTCACTTGCTAGCTCTGGTGAAACAAGCTGCCAGGTTGTGAACTTCTCCACAGGGATATATACACTGCAAGAGACTGAGGCTTAACTTCAACCAGCGGCTAGCAAGGAACTGCAATTCCTTATGCAACTGCCCATGAAGAACAGAATCTTACAAACCAGAGTGTGTGTGAATGTGTGTGTGTGAGTGATTCTTTCCTCATTAACCCTCAAGATGACTACAGCATGGTTGACACTTTGATTTCTGTGCCCAAGAAACTCTGGAGCAAAATACCCAGATAAGCCATAGATTCCTGAGCTATAGAACGGTGAGATAATGTTTTACATCACTAGTTTTGATGTGGTTTCTTATGCAGCAATAGATGACATAGTCACTTACCTTTTCTCTCTCCACATACTATAATGGAACAAACTACCCAAGTGTCCTACTTACAGCTGTGGGATGTGGGTTAGCTTTGTCTTGGTCATTACTTTGTGGGGAAAAATTAAAAATGCAACTCTTTTAGGCAGAATAATATCTTCCATTATATTTTCATTATGCTTAAAACATTAAATCTGTAATTAAACTGTGAAAGACAGGAATTATGATGAATATGAAATATTGCTTTGGAAGTTAACTCTGTTCTTTTTCCTGGAAAATTATCAGTATTTTCCATGACTTAAGGTTGTAAGAAGTTAAGTGAAGTGAAACTGATAGTCACTCAGTCATGTGTGACTCTTTGTGACCCCATGGACTATAGCATGCCAAGCTCCTCTGTCCATGTAATTCTCCAGGCAAAAATACTGGAGTGGGTAGCCATTCTCTACTCCAGGGAATCTTCCCAGCCCAGGGATCAAACCCAGGTCTCCTGCATTGCAGGCAGATTCTTTACCATCTGAGCCACCAAGGAAGCCCTAAGGTTATATAGCAGTTTTCAAAACTGTGCTCTCTAGACCTTTCATGTTCTATATATACACTTCATGTGTTTATTTTACTGAAGAACATGTGAAAGAGAAGGGCATAATAAGATCAAAAAAGCTCCTTGTTTTCTTATCAATAACACAGTAACACTTCTTAAGGTAAAAACTGCTGTGAGACTAGAATCAGAATTGTGTATAATGTAGAATTGTGTATCTAATGCAGTTGATTTAACAAATGCTAAAAATATGTGAAATGTTTTCAATTAAACTAACGAACTATGAATGTTGCAGAGCTCTCCATTTGCTTATTTGATATAACATTTTTGATAGGCAAATACAAGGAAGATTTATTACTTTGTAAAACTTTTGACAAAGGGACTTTTTAAGAGTTTGGATTCATTTTTTAACACACCATTAGATAAGCTGGCAAAATTATATAGTAACATCTGTACTTATGGTACAAAAGCAAAAATAAGAAACCAGAATTAGTTCCAAAATGCAAATCAGATGCCATTATACATTTTCTGGAAAAGTGCGAGGTCATAAGAAAGTACCCACATCTTTAACAGTGGCTGTTAATGTTGCAAAGATTCTCAAATTTTCAGCATTTTCAGTGTATGATCTACAGCATTTGCCAAAATTTATTGGCTGGCAGTGAAATGGTGATCACAATATCAAGAGCACAAGGAATTTCTTTTTAAAAAAATAATTAAGAAATTTCATTTTTCAAATATTCTTGAATATGATGAGAGGACCCAGTTTTTTTTTTATTTTTGTATCACTGATATGATTAGACATAAGAATTTGAGTTGGGCTTCGTAAAATAATAGCTTTATAATTTTTTGAGGACATATTTGATAGAAAATCAAGACTAGATTTTATTTTTACAGAATTTCTTGATTTATATAATAATTAATATGTTCAAAAGTATAAACATGATCCCAGAAGCCAAAAGTAAATATACACCAATTCAATCTTACCAACCCATCATTCTAGCTGCCCCTAGAAATAACTTCTGTTCTGATTTTAATGTTTTCATCTGTCTTTTCATCACTCTTTTTTAGAGCATTGCCATATATATATACATATATATATATATATACATACATATATATATGTATTCAGGAAAAATATAGTTTATATTTGGTTTTGAACTTTATAAAAATTATGACATTTTTTGTCCCTTCTACACTTTCTTAAAGATTTTTTTTGATTAGAGAAGTTTTGTCCCATCCGTTTTTGTGTTAAATTCCATATTTTCTCAATTTTCTTGTTAATGCTGTGAATGTTTTCTTTTTTGTACAACAAATAATGATACCATGAACAACCTTTGACCTATTAGTTGATGAATGAAATATATTTCTACTTTATTTGACTATGAATGTAACTATGACTATAAAAATATATCTTTCTACATTATGTAACTGTGAATGTAACAGTGTCATAGATTATACAAGTATTTAATTTTATCAGACAAGCTCAAATTATTTCCCAAGATGGTTATGCCAGTTGCACTCTACCGTCTAAGCTTAAAGTTTATGCTTTCCCATTTCTTTGCCTATACTTTGGCTTGGGTCTACTTAGCACTTGTGAATGTTGTTTCACTATAGTTTTCATTTTTCTGATTATTAATGAAGTGAAGAATATCTTCAATATTTTGCCATTTGTATTTTTCCTTCTGTGAAATACTTGTGTGTGTCTATCACTCATCTTTATGGTTTAATACAGATTTTTTAATAATGAAATTAAATATTTTTCATCAAATAGTGTGACAACTCACTTAACAAAACAATTTGATACCCCTTTAAAACTGAGCACTTTCAAATAGAGAATTCTATAGCTTTGAAAAAAATGTCTTTTCCCAAAATTATTTTTCTTCCAAGCTTGTGAATGTTTACTTGAATGACATTTATTTATGAGATCAGAGTTTGGTCTTTGGTTTGGGAAGATCCCCTAGAGAAGAGAATGGCTACCTACTCCATATTCTTGCCTTGAGAATTCCATGGACAGAGGAGCCTGATGGGCTACAGTCCATGGGGTCACAAAGTGCTGGACATGACTGAGTGACTAACACTTTCACTATTATTAATTTACTCTAAAATATGAAAACATAGACTGTTGTCTATGGATAATTGTACATAATATAATGTAAACAGAATGCCACACTGTTTTGTTGTTGTTGTTTTTACCAACTGAAAGCTCACAATTAAGAAAAAACTAAAAACTCCATTTCCAAGCTAGTTTGTGCATACTGACAGTCTATAATCCACAGTGATAGCAGTGTCTCATCCTAGAGGTGACACTGCTTGGCTGCCTTGACAAGAATTATATCCTGGGGTCAGCATCTTTTTCTGAGGCCTGGTGCAAAGTCTCAAGTTGAATCCTAGATATAGTAGGAAATCCAAGTAGTTGTGGGAGTCCTATTGTTTAGTGTTTAGAAACACTAAATTAGTGTTTATAATCTCATCGTAAAGTTTTGTGGTAAATAAAGTCTTCCCTGGTAGCTCAGACAGTAAAGAATCTGTCTGCAATGTGGGAGACCTGGTTTCGATCTCTAGGTCAGGAAGATCCCCCGGAGAAGGGAATGGCAACCCACTCCAGTATTCTTGCCTGGAGAATTCCATGGACAAAGGAGCCTGGCGGGCTACAGTGCATGGGATCACAAAGAGTTGGACATGACTGAGCGACTAACACAACAATCTGAAAAATAATCCATATTGCAGCAATGCTTCTATAGACATTTGTTTTTTTAAGATGTGATTTGCAGTCCCCAATACATTTTAGATTGGTGATTTAGTCTCTAAAACCACCCAGGTAATAACTGAGTTAGGCCATTAGCACAAGGTGTAATGACTCACCCACAGCTCATATGTACTGTGTTTTGCAGAGCTCTAACTGTAGGGCCTCAAATTCTGCCCTGCAAACACAACTATGCAAATTCATTGTGATTCAGAAGACTGACCACTACCCACCTCCACCATAGATATATTAGTCTGGCAGAAAACATCTGTGTTTATTTAATATATCAATTCTCCTCTGGAAACTTTCTCCATATTTCCTCAAGAATGAAGATACCATTAAGAAGCTACTTACTTCTTGGGAGGCATAACTGTTCAGTGTAATGTTAGGAATTCTGCCCTGAAAACAGCTTTCTCAGGAAGAAGGCAAGAGAAAAAAACTTAACTTCTTTAACACAAAAACCTTATTTGAAAGATAGTCTTGCATCCATTCCTCACAATGAATGCTGCCCTGAAGGTAGTTTTATATCACTGTGATAAAGAAATCTGAGATTTAGATGTATGAATAGTATACAGGATAGCGTGTGTTATTTTTTGTTTGGGAAACAAGTCTTCTTCATTTTTTTTTTTTCTATTGACCTGATAAACAACATGAAATTTTTTGTTTTCTTTTTCTGATATTAGGTAAATTTCAGTCCTTCTTTTGTGTTCTTATAAGAAATTGTTATGAAGTATTTTGCTAATTGTACTGATGAATCACACTCAGTAGTGACTAACATTATTGTAAGTGCTAACTTTTCATTAAATAAACTCATTGCCACACTTAATTATCCATATTATCCCTCCAGAAATGCTAGCAGATGATTTAAAGGAAATTTATTGTATTTTCATGTCATTTTTAGTGCTATCAAAAGATTCAGTTTACTTATAAACTATTTTGGTTATTCAGTTCAGTCACTCAGTCATGTCCGGCTCTTTGTGACCCCATGGACTGCAGCATGCCAGGCCTCCCTGTCCATCACCAACTCCTAGAGTTTACTCAAACACATGTCCATTGAGTCGGTGATGCCATCCAACCATCTCATCCTCTGTCCTCCCCTTCTCCTCCTGTCTTCAATCTTTCCCAGCATCAGGGTCTTTTCAAATGAGTCAGTTCTTCACATCAAGTGGCCAAATATTGGAGTTTCAGCTTTAGCATCAGTCCTTCCAATAAATATTCAGAACTGATTTCTTAGGATAGACTGATTGGATCTCCTTGCTGTCCAAGGGACTCTCAAGAGTCTTCTCCAACACCACAGTTCAAAAGCTAAAAGCAATTTAAGTATATTGTGCCAGAGAACAAGGGATTAAAAATGCCGCTAATCATTTGTATTATCTACCAAACTGAGAAAATAAAGTAAACTGTATCAGAGAGGAGAACTGATTATGTATCTTTGAAAATTTAATTCCAAATTGAGAATGTTTAAGGTAAAAAGGAGTGACCCTGGGGAAGGACTGTTAATGTGTACAGGTTTTCTTTGGGGGATGATGAAAATGTTCAAAAATTGATTAGAGTGACACTTTCACAACTCGGTGAGTGTGCTAAGAAGCATTGCATGTTATACTCTAAAAGAGCCAATTGTATGGTTACAAGTGTCAGTTACACACATACATACATATCCTGTTCTGTTTGTTCTGTTTTAATGTCTACCTACCACTTATTTTCTAGATATTATGCAATCTAGAGAAAAACACAATACCACCAGACAGGTGAATAGTGTTTTCTAAAAAATACAGCCTCATGAGAGGACTAGGCATTATTTGAAGGTTGCGGGGTACTTCTAAGCAAATGCATACTTTAAGTCTTTAAATGATACCTAAAGCCTAGATCATAAATATTGCTAAGCAATCATTTTCTTCTCAAAACATCACTGCTGTTTTTATGTCAAAAATATTCAAGTCTCAAGTGTTAAATGATTTGCAAAGATATACAGCTTTTTTATAGTAGAATATAGAATAAATGGAAAAGATATTACTGCTATGACTAATCTGCAGCCAATAAAATAATTTTTTTCTGGGTAAAGTAAGTAGTACAGTGAAATATAGATTAAAATAAAATCACCCAGTTTTAAGTGATCTTATAAAGCTTCCTCCATATATGCTTAAATATAAAATAATTTTATATCTGCAATCCCTCATTTACCTATGGGGATATTTTCAAAGAAGTACACTATTGTCAAATGTATTATATTTAAAGATATAGTTAAATTATTAAGAGCCTATTTATAATATTTAATATATGCTTTAGATTACATAATAGTAAAACAATATTTGCTATATTTTCCTTAGAATCATAAAATATATAATATATAGAGCTTTTAACTGGATTTTTTTTTTAACACATCTATCAATTACAGCTTTGGTTACTGATTTTTTGGAGGGTTACAGAATATTTTTTTAATTTTTATTGGCATATAGTTGATTTATAATAACTGGATAATTTTAATTGCAGTATATAGTTATAAAAAGAATTATAAGAAGATAATGTTTGCATATTTTAATTCTATGTGAAGGAAAAAAGCATGCTTTGGGACAAAGAAAAATGGACTCTGATTGAGTCCTATATACATTCCTGATTTACTCCATTGCTGATAGGCCCACTCATACTTAAACAATCAGCTATGTCATATATGCCTTTGTATGTTGATCCCACTGTTCCCTCTGTATGGAACATTCTTCCATGCTCTAGGCATTAGTCCAATTTCTACTTGAGACTGAATCAATTTTTTAAAAATATCAAGTACTCAACACTGGATTTATGCAATGAATCAGTGCTGACTAATATTTTAGCAACTACGGCAGGGTGCACGGTGAGTTCACAAAGTTCTTGAAAGCAAAGAAGGTTAGAAAATGATTGAATGTTTGAAGGTCAGCCTTAAGGATTGTGGCATCAGTAGATGGTTCCTTGCATTACTGAAGATGCAAGACCAGGAATGTCAATAAAATTAAGGAAGGAAGATGGTCTTTAGTGAAAAAATATTTGGGTCAAGGGGGCCAAAATGTCCAAGAGATCGTAAAACAGCACACCAAAGTACGATAGACTGTCTTCCTATGGGCCACTAATACCATTAGAAATGTGTATCTTTTAAATGACTTACCTACTACATTCATTCAACCTATCTTCTGTCTTGTTGAACTTTTGTTCAATTCATGTCATTGCTACATTTTCTGGAAAACTTGTTCATATAATGTCTTAAGTTTAAGCCATTGACTAATAATAACTTTTTTAGTTGACAATTTATAAGTTGGTTCTTTATTTAAAATTTGTATCTTGTCCATCTCCAACATATATTTCCATAGCTTTTGTTCACTTCCATATATGCTTAGTTGACTTGTGAAAGTGAGGTCGCTCAGTTGTGTCCGATTCTTTGCGACCCCGTGGACTGTAACCCACCAGGCTCCGCTGTCCATGAGGCTCTGCTGTCCATGGGATTCTCCAGGCAAGAATACTGGAGTGGGTTACCATTTCCTTCTCCAGGGGATCTTCCTGACCCAGGGATTGAAACCAGGTCTCCTGCATTGCAGGCAGATGCTTTAACCTCTGAACCATCAGGTAAGAAGGAAGTTTATCCATGTCTTGCTAGGCAATAGTCTATCATTGTCTAGGAGGGAGTACCAAGTCATGAAAGGTCACACACAATAAATGACCAATTTAGGCAGTGGTGATATGTCTGAAATTGTCTAAGTATGGGTATGATCTTGGAAGATAGCTCAGGTTTTGGAAATATCTGCCATTTCTTCTACAATTATTATCTTTTGGAAACTACTTATTTTGAAATGTCTATATACTAATAAACTATGATTAACTACAAAAACTTCCCTGTACTATCTAAAGACATGCTAAATGACTGATAATATTTTTAAAATATTAACTATTTTTAAACTGTAAAATTATTAATGAAGAAAACAAGTCCACTCAGAATAACTTTATATAACCATAATTTTTAAATCTACTTGCTTAACATACATGTGAATTAAATAAATTTTTTTGAATTTGGTTATATGGACATAGACAGAGGTAGAATTAGGGGGAAAAAAGTAATGTAAAAACTTAGAAACTCAGAATTATAACTAAATATATAGTCCATTGTTAGAACAAGTTACAATTGATTAGTGAAGTACATAGTTGATATAATTGGGTTCGATTACCTTATTATAAGATATTATGAAGTTAATATATTGGATTATTCTTCTACACAATCATAAATTCCTCTCTGGACATTAACCACTGAAGTTTAATGACTGATATTTAGATTCAAAGAGTGACATAGCTGGGATATTTTTATTTTTATTTCATTCTTTGGCATGTCTAGCATCTTATGAGGAACTTGAGATTACATTTTTGTTTCTATACACAGGTTGATTTATCCTTTAAAAATAAATGCAGTTTCTCATTTTGAAAGAAAATAAGTGCATGCTTTATAAAAGCCAAGAATCCTTTCACACCCTTTCCCAGAAATTTAGATTGGTGCACCAATATTAGGGATCATGTTATAGCAAAAATTGATTGACTTAATTATTGCTTCTAAAATAATAATTCTTAAAAATATGAGCAATTTAAATCTTTAGGATCCCCAACCAAAGAACTGCCTGGTAAGTTAAAGAGAAATTCTTTGCCAAGTTGATGATTCATATGTATCATCACAAAATAAAGCATTTACCTTTAGATGCAGTGGACATATTTTCATGATTAAGGTTAATAATATAGCCCATTGCTATTCAAAATCCCACTGAGAGACAATATCAGAAAGGAACAAGTGAGAAGCAGCTACCAATATTTAATAGAGGACCATAATGGCAAGTTGAAAGCTGCAGCTTGCTGGCCATACAGGAATCCTGGTTTGCATTAGCAGAGCCAAGGCTTCAGCCTTTTACCTCATGTAAATTGCATGACTTCAGAGAAAAGAAAACAGAAAAAATTAAAGCCTGAACAAATGAGAAAACATATGATGAAAAAAAGCAGCTGGATATCACTTTTTTTCTATTCAAAAAATATTTGTTCCCCAGGAAAATATCTTAGGAAATCATCTGTGATGATGCATCTCTAATGGATAGGAACCTTAGTATAACTGTTGCTAAAATCAATTGACATCCATCACTGAGGTAAAATGAAAGACCTGCTGTTGTGTTGACAAAAATGTATGGAACCTACATTGCCTGTGTGTTGATACATAGTAAAGGGTTTTGACGTGGAAGTTTACTGAGGCTTAAATTTTCTCACTCCATTCCACAGGAGTTTAAAATAAAAATCAAACTATGATGAAGATGTTAAATGTAGAGACAATTCAATCTACAATTTACTTAGTCTCCAAAAGATTACTCTGTGTCTAAACAGTAGTAAAATCTTACCCATATCAGAAAAGTAAATGTTCTCCATTCTTATCCACTTGTCACATCCAAGGTGACTGTAACTATGACAAGGAGAGGAGGAATGTGGTTCTCATAGTTCCGTAAAACATAATGAGTTGGAATTGGGGGAGGCTTTGGGACCCACACTGTATGTGGCCCCAAAGTTCAGTCCTCTCTTTTGTATCTCTCACTCTGACAGATACCATCTGCCATTTTTATGAAGACAATTAAGCAGCCTTATAGAGAGGTCTACATGGAGAACAGCCAAAGCATCTTCCTAACAGTCTTGTGAGAAACATCCAAAGAGATGGATTCTCTGGTGCCATTCAGGACTTCAGGTGACTGCAGCCCAACTGACATCTTGAACATCTTGACTGCAACCTATGAAAGAATCTGAGCCAAAACTGTCCAGCTAAACCACCTCCACATTCCTGATCCACACAAACTATGAAATGCTAAATGTTTGTATTTTCAAGCCTTTAAGTTTGGGGCTATTTTTGACACAGCAACACATAAATAATACAGACAAAAATATTATAAATACAGATAGCATTGAAGACATAATGATTTACTGTGGAAGGGAGGACAAAGAAAGAAATATCCCCCCATAGAATTGTTGTATGGACTTGCTTTAGAATGAAGATGAAACATTAACTAGGAGATTGGAAAGCTACATGTTATTTACAGGATATTTTTAAAAAATAAAACTACATTGTTTTTCATGATTGGGTATCAGGTGCCTTAGAGTTGAGTTAAAAACAAATTTGAAAGCCAATTTGCTAATGAGGCTTTCCAAATTGTTCCATCATTTGAAAAGTAAGAGAAAACTGTTTTCAGAGATATTTATGCTTAGGTTAGAAAGTTGAAAATGCCATATTATACAGACTTATATATATAAAAGACTCAGTCCAGACATAGAATGTAAAATATAAATGTATATCATCAGTCAAAAGAAACATGAATCATAGACAGAAAAGCAAAATCAAACAAAACAAACAAAGATAATTTCCATAGATAGGGTAAATACTAACTCCTTAGGAAAGAGGAGCTAAAATTTTTGTAAAGTTGCTTAGAAGGACTTATGTATATATACATGTATTATGCATGCATAGTTGTTGTTCTGAATAGGGATCCATTCCTTATTACAAGCCTGTTTCTTCATAATTTTCCAAGTTAATTCAGATAGGTATTATTGTGTGTGCAGATGTGCCCGCAGTACATCACACTCTCACCTATCTTTGTTATAATAAGTGTTCGTGGCTAGAATTCTCTTAAACTGCCCCCTCCCTCATTATTCTCAGTGCCTGCACCTTCAGATACCAGCTCAAGTTTCAACTCAAGGAAGGTCTAATCCAGCACTCTCTTTATTTTCCTTCATACTAGATATTTCATTTTATTTTATTTATGTTTTTGTATATGTTTCCCTCTGACTCCCTCAGCAAACTGTATGTTTCTTAAGGGAAGCAACTTCATCATTTTTAATTCACATTTTATCCTCAAGAATTGGAACATCAGAGATATTTTTAGAACTTTTCAAATAAATAAGACTTCTTTTCAAAATTTTTTAGAATTTGAAAGAGGTAGAGAATAGTCCTTGGGCAAAACATGAACCAACCTCAGACAGACACACCAACACAAACAAACATTCATGAATATTAAAAATCTAACAAAACACAGCTGTAATGAACATAGTTTTTTCTTTTTAAGCTTAAATAATGTGAAACTGCCATATTTTCTGTTTCAATTTTGTGTGATTATTTGACTAGGAAAATATTCAGTACTGGATTCTGTAAAGAATATTTCTCACATGGCTTTACTTATATGAATACTGGAATATTAATTTTAATAAAATGATGTATTCCAGTCACTCTATGCATCTACACACAATAATACCTATAGGAATTCACTTGGAAAATTATGAAGAAATAGGTGTACTGGAGGGATGGAAAGAAGACTCATGTGGTTTGATCATACCAGTCAAGGGGCATAATAAGTTTCAGACAAAGCAACATGGTGAGATGATAAGTAGTGAAGATCTTATTTTATATGTAGTGGAAAGTATGTTTGTTGTGTGTACGTTCATTCCCTCAGTCTTGTCCAACTTTTTGCAGCCTTGTGGACTATAGCCTGCCAGGCTTCTCTGTTCATGGAATTTTCCAGACAAGAATACTGGAGTAGGTTATCATTTCCTACTCCAGGGGATCTTCCCAAACCAGAGATGGAACCTGCCTCTCCTGCCTTGGCAGGCAGGTTTCTTATCAATAGGCCACCTGGGAACCCCAGTGGAAAGTTATTGAAGCATTTAGTATAGAAGGGATATAAATTATGTAAATTTTTTGTGTTTTATAAAGTTAACTGGGTAAAAATTATAGAGGATGCAGACAGAAAAATGTAGACAGTTCGATGTATCTAAGTGAAAGATAATGGTCACTTGGAAAATGGTAGTTATGGTGGTGATGAGGAGAAGACAATTAGAGATATTTTTAAATGATATTGGCAAGTATTAATGATTTGATAAGCTGAAGATAAAAAGAATTAAGACTGACTCTGTTAGGTTTCCAAAAAGCTTTGGACGATGTATGATGTCAAAGTTTAATTAAATTAGAAATATACTATATTGCTTAGTAGATGTATGGAAATCTGTAGAAAAACAATAAAGCTGCCCTTGAAATTTAAAATATTTTCACTTCCAACTGGAGGGTTTTGCTTACAGCTATATTCTCATTATCATATTCATACTAAAATAACCTTCCGTTAATTTTAGTCATGTCTTCTTCGGATTTTGACTAATTTCTCTAAAAGTAAAGTAGCTTAGAATCCATGTGTTCTTTAGTTAGTTGTGAACCATGAGAAATTTGCTCCGTCACTCAGTGCAGTAAGTTCACTATAGTTGTCACAAAATTATCTGGATACTTGAAATCCAGTCAAAATTTCATGTAAGACTATCACACCTTAACATCTCCAGTTTTGAAAAAGTTTAAGAAACAAACAAACAAAAAAGAAAGATAAGGATGAAATCAGAATTTGTATTTTATTTGTAGTTGTTGCACTCATAAATAAATGTCCCATTCATAGTTGAATGCAGTTTTATAAAAAGTTTATTCATCACCACTGCCTATGTGAGACTACTGTTCTAGACCCTCCATCTGGTAAGAGCCATCAGTTCACAAGTGAGCACTTTTTCATAGCTGATTTGAAACAAGTTGTTAAGAAGCAGCTCTGTTCCTTATTAGCTAACCTGATTCAGTCCATCTTTCTGATTAATGCGCTTTCTTGGCACCCAAGGAGTCCCAGGTGTTACTAATGTATTTGTGAGAAATTTTCACCTTTCTGAACACTTGAATATGACTGTGAATGTAGCAGAAGTCATCGATGTCCACTGTGTTCAGTGAGGTGAAAAACATGCAGAAAACAGTAGGAAATATGTGCTGTTCTTAAAATTTGGCTAACTTGTATTATACATTATGTAATGCATTTTAATTATATATTCATAAAAATTCTGGCTCACTGTTCTATTAGAGATTGTTCATATTGGTTATATACTTCATTTAGTAATATTTTTACAGAGGTAATTAGTGAATTGATTGGTAGGATATATATTTTAGAAAATTTGCTAATAATCTTTAGTATCAAAATATTACTCACATAATTCCAATGAAAAATAAAAATAACAAAAAAAATTTAATCTAGCTTTGATAACTGATCTTGTCTACCCATTCCATGTGCCAGGCATATCTTGGTTTCTTGGGATTGGGTTTGTCTTCTTGTTTTTTAACTACATCTTTTGGCATAGGTTACTTACTGAAAGAGAAGGCACTGGCACCCCACTCCAGTACTCTTGCCTGGAAAATCCCATGGACAGAGGAGCCTGGTAGGCTGCTGTCCATGGGTTCGCTAAGAGTCGGACATGACTGAGCGACTTCACTTTCACTTGTCACTTTCATGTATTGGATAAGGAAATGGCTACCCACTCCAGTGTTCTTGCCTGGAGAATCCCAGGGATGGGGGAGCCTAGTGGAGTCCACGGCGTCACACAGAGTCGGACACGACTGAAGCGACTTAGCAACAGCAGCAGCACTTACTGAAAGTGAGTGAAAATGTTAGTTGCTCAATTGTGTCTGACTCTTTGCAAACCCAGGCACTGTAGCCCACAAGGCTCCTCTGTCCATGTAATTCTCCAGGCAAGAATACTGGACTGTTTAGCCATCCTCTTCTTCAGGAGATCTTCCCAGTCCAGGGATCAAACCCAGTTCTCCTGCATTGCAGGCAAATTCTTTACCGTCTGAACCATCAGGGAAGCCCAGTACTACTTACTACTAGTATATAATATGATACATTTTTGAATCTTGATTCTTCTTAATCTTCTTTGATTTCTAGCATCTTTAATTGTCTCTTCTTCTCAACAATGTCTGTTCTACTGAAAGAACCTTCCCATGCATTCTTCTTCAACTAGTTAAATTATGCCTTTTATAAGACCACAATTCAAATATCATTTTCTTAGGGAAATCTTTTATCACAAACTCAAATAATGCTGTGAGAATGTATCCTTCATAGCACTTATCACAACTGAAATTTTATATTTCTTTATACGAGCCTTTAATCTTTGATTAAAGTCACTTTTTCCATTAGAGAAAACCTAAAGAAGAGATGTAGAGACTTACTTGGCCAGCTCTTGCTTAGCAAAGAAAAGACATTATTCTACATTGATGTCACAGAGAAGCAACTACCAGAAACTCACTGCTCTTACTAAGGCTAAAATTATATTTCCTTCTATTGAACATAGGGAAATATGGATGGATCTGATGCTAAAAATATCAGTTTTCTTTTTTTCTGTAATTGTCATCACTATCCTTTCTCCAAGAGTATAACTTCCAGGGAATATTTTACTATGCACACTTACTGAGTATAGAAGCCTTCTTTATCAAATGTCAACACCCCAGATAGGAGAACACTGCCTTTCTTCTCTAAGCCTTGGATATACCCTTGAATTTCTTATTTGACTTGTAAATTTAAAGCTTCAAAAATGTCTGTGAGTGAACAATTTATGCGTTTAATAGCACTGAAGAGGTGAAACAATACCTCATTTAGAATCAGACATATTGTGTTCAGTGGCCGTTTAAGTAGCTATGCACTAAAAATATTATTGTTCTCCCACCTAAATTCCCATCTTTAAAATGGAAAAATACGTTTCTCAAAATTCACATCAGGAATAAAAGGATAATAGAAAAATAAGCAGTGGTACCATCTACTAGCACCCAATTTTTCAAGTCACTTCTAATCATTTCCTTCAGATGGGTGACTGGTAAGGTAGAAAATCAGCTTGATTTCAAGCAAACAAAACAAGTCCTAAAATGAACTAACAGGACTCTAAGTGTTCCTTCAGTTTTGGCCTTAACTTCTGTGTGAAATGATGAGTTTAATGGCAATTAGACAGAAACAAAGGAAAGCACTTCAGGCACAATTATCAAACCGCTAACATCCTTAGTGATGCACAGCATGATTCAGTTGTGTTGCCTTGTTCCATTCTATTTGGCTACAGTCCCAATTTTTCCAGGCATTCATATATGGCTGAAATCAGTGAAAATCTCATGCTTCCAGATTTTTCTTTGCTCTTCTTTGTCTAATCCAGCACCTGCTTTCTTAGTGCTTTCTTTTCAGATATACAGAGTCTGAGAACTGAAGTATATAGGCTCCTTTCTATTCTGATCCTTAAAGATCATTTTCCTTCCTGTTTTGCTCAACTTTCAAATTTATTCACCATTAAATTTAACTCTACCAATGGAGGAGCCTGGTAGGCTGCCGTCCATGGGGTCGCTAAGAGTCGGACACGACTGAGCAACTTCACTTTCACTTTCCACTTTCATGCATTGGAGAAGGAAATGGCAACCCACTCCAGTGTTCTTGCCTGGAGAATCCCAGGGACGAGGGAGCCTGGTGGGCTGCCATCTCTGTGGTCTCACAGAGTCGGACATGACTGAAGCGACTTAGCAGCAGCAGCATACCTTGTATTCTGTGCTGTTTGAAATTCTACAAGAGCTGAAATTTGTCTCTAAGCACAGCTAATTGAATTAGCATTTCCCATCTAAGAAACAGTTGAATAGAAATGTTGTTTAGAAATACTTCTATAGTGTAGAGTTACACCCACTGAAAGGAAGCAAATACAGAAAGTCACACTTTCAACATTTCTGATTTCTCTTTTCTGTTCTTATTCACTCTACAGTCATTCCACTGAGGAAAAAACTTTTGCCAACTCAATTCAGTTGACATCATTTAAATGGGTAAAAGGCCAACTGAGGAGAAACAACCAGTTTCTAGTTGAAACCTTCCTTGTTGTTGCTACTTCAAATATTACTGAGAGTCAAAAAAGTCTTGTTCAATATTTGGATTCTTGTAGAAAATGTAGTTTAAATATGGCCAGAATCTAATACTGGCTTCAGAAACATGCAGGTCAAACATACGTATAAATGATGCCTGAAAGTGAAAATGAAATATACAGAATGCTTTTGAAAATTATGAAAGAAAGAAAGCTGAAGGAAAAGTAACAAGACAGAATTTTATAATTTGGATTATAAATATGTCACAGATCTTCTCTATTTCTCATACATATAATACATACTTATATGTTTGTATATAATATATATGGAGAAGGCAATGGCACCCCACTCCAGTACTCTTGCCTGGAAAATCCCATGGACGGAGGAGCCTGGAAGGCTGCAGTCCATGGGTCGCTGAGGGTCAGACATGACTGAGAGACTTCACTTTCACTTTTCACCTTCATGCATCGGAGAAAGAAATGGCAACCCACTCTAGTGTTCTTGCCTGGAGAATCCCAGGGACGGGGGAGCCTTGTGGGCTGCTGTCTATGGGGTTGCACAGAGTCGGACACGACTGAAGTGACGCGGCAGCATATAATATATAATCTTTACATTAATGCAGTACTACAATTAAGAAGTACAGAAAATTAGATTCAATTTTTTTTGCCATAAAGAATAAAATTCAAATATATCAGGTACACAGAATGCAGACTCTAGGTGGGTACAAAAATTCATGCTAATGGTATCCTTAAAATTAGAGTTACCAAAGGAACATTTCATGCAAAGAAGGCCACAATAAAGGACAGAAACAGTATGGACCTAACAGAAGCAGACGATATTAAGAAAAGATGGGAAGAATACACAGAAGAACTACCAAAGAAAACTTAATGACATAGATGGCCACAATGGTGTGATCACTCACCTAGAGTCAGACATCCTGGATTGTGAAGTCAAATGGGCCTTAGGAAGCATCATTATGAACAGTTAGTGGAGGTGATGAAATTCCAGCTGAATTATTTCAAATCCTAAAAGATGATGCTGTTAAAGAGCTACACTCAACATGCCAGCAAATTTAGAAAATGACAGTGGCCACAGGACTAGAAAAGGTCAGTTTTCATTCCAATCCTAAAGAAAGGCAAGGCTGAAGAATGTTCAGACAACCACATGATTGCACTCATTTCACATGCAAAGTAATGCTCAAAATCCTCCAAGCTAGGCTTCAAAAGTATGTGAACCAAGAACTTCCAGATGTACAAACTGGATTCAGAAAAGGCAGAGGAACCAGAGTTCCAATTGCCAGCAAGAGAATTTAAAAATAAATATATATATATATATATATATATATATATCTTCTTCATTGACTATGCTAAAGTCTTTGACTTTGTGGATCACAACAAACTGGAACATTATTAAAGAGATGGGAATACCAGACTACCTTATCTGCCTCCTGAGAAACCTGAATGCAGGTCAAAAAACAGAACCGATCATGAAACAATCGTCTGGTTCAAAATTGGAAAACGAGTACATCAAAACTGTATATTGTCACCCTGCTTATTTAACTTACATGCAGAGTTCATCATGTGAAATGCCAGACTGGATGAAGCACAAGCTGGAATCAAGATTGCAAGGAGAAATATCAACAACCTCAGATGTGCAGGTGATACGACACTTATAACAGAAAGCAAAGAGGAACTAAAGAACCTCTTGATGAAGGTGAAAGAAGAGAGTGAAAAAGCTGGCTTAAAATTCAACATTCAAAACCTAATATCTTAGCATCCAGTCCTATCACTTCTTGGCAAATAGATGGGGAAGCAATGGAAACAGTGTCAAACTTTCTTTTCTAGGGCTCCAAAATCACTGCATATGGTGACTTCAGCCATGAAATTAAAAGGCGTTTGCTCCTTGGAAGAAAAGTTATGACAAACCTAGACAGCATATTAAAAAGCAGAGACGTTTGCCACAAAGGTGTCTTTGTGGCTTCCCTTGTGGCTCAGCTGGTAAAGACTCTGCCTGCAATGCGGGAGACCTGGGTTGGATCCCCGGGTGGGGAAGATCCCCTGGAGAAGGAAACAGCTACCCACTCCAGTATACTGGCCTGGAGAATTCCATGGACTACAGTCCATGGGGTCACAAACAGTTGGACACGACTGAGTGGCTTTCACTTTCACTTTCCATATAGTTAAAGCTATGTTTTTTACAGTAGTCATGTATGAATGTGAGAATTGAACCATAAAGAAGGCTGAATGCTGAAGAATTGATGCCTTCAAGCTGTGGTGCTGGAGAAGACTCTTGAGAGTCCTTTGGACTACAAGGAGATCAAACCAGTCAGTCATTGGAAGTACTGATGCTGAAGCTGAAGCTCCAATACTTTGGCCACCTGATGCGAAGAACCAACTCACTTGAAAAGACACTGATGCTGGGAAAATTGAAGGCAGGAAGAGAAGGGAGCGACAGGGAATGGGATGCTTGGATGGCATCACCGACTCAATGGACATGAGTTTGAGCAAGTTCCAGAAGATGGTGAAGAACAGGGAAGTGCTGCAGTCCGTGGGGTCACAAACAGTTGGACATGACTGAATGACTGAACAACAACAACAGAAGGTCTCCTTGTGTTGCCTTAGGAGAACTTTCCTAACTGAGGGAACAAGGCACTTAAATGTCCATATAAAGTATAAAAAGAAACACAAGAAGAAATTTAATTGTGAATTGATACATTAAATTTCTCAACATAACTCCAGCCTTGTAACTACTATCAATCATTCCAGCAAGAGTTATGGAAAGCTCAAACCAAAATGCCTTTTAAAAAAATGTGTTTTAGATAGAAAATATTATCATTCATGGGCCTGCAAGGGGCAGTACTGATGGAAATGGGAACAGGAAGGATTTCCCTCAAAAATGAAAAGCAAATGAAAGAAGTGGAAGATTAAAAATAGATTTTCAGATTAAATACTTTGCAGCATAGTATTTGTTGGGTTTTTAAAATGCAAAAAACTCATGGCAGTATTTTGCTTTAAGCTTGACAAACTTAGGCTAATTTGGGACACCTGTCCCTACTGCTATTTAACATAGAACACATAACTTGAGTATATATGCAGAAACCTGAAAAGCTTAAGTATATTTAGTACAACAAACATTTTGTAAGATTCTAGATGCAGGTGTTATGGTTAAAAAAAAAGTCAACTTGCAAAACTTTGACATGAGTAAATAGAAACTGAAATGATCATGTGTTTTTGGAGTATAGAATAATGCTACTGATTACTGTACCTAGCATTTTCTCTTAAGCTATATATTTTTCATTTATGAGAATGCAAAATTTGCTTTTCATATGTTTAGGTGCATGAAGCCATTGCTTCTGAATGCCAGATGTTAGTCACTACTATGATTATATCCTTGTAATAAACATTTTCTAAACTTTCCCTGTATTATCGTGCACAGAAAATAGAATCACAACAATATAATAGGTGCCTGTTTTATTGGTATTGCCCTCATTGCCAGGCATGCATTCAAGCTTATTAAGCTTATTAATCATTAACAAGCTTATTAATCATCCCACTACAATCAAATCTTTGTGTTTAGTCAAAGACTAGGTTAGAAGAGCAAACACCTGGATTCTAGTGTGCTTTCTTTTACCATTTACCAAAATTTTCTGGGGCTTTTTTTTCCACTCTCCATTGTTTCCAAGGATCTAAGCCATTTATGATCTCTTCATCTATGACAAGATATCCATGTCATGAAATATTTTTCTCCCCACATATTTCCAAGTTGTCAGGATTTTTAGTTTCTCTGCTACTTACAGAAAATTTCTCATATCTACATGTCATTTTCAAGACACATATTAAAATGTGCAAGAAAAAAATTCCAAAAACAGACTTTTCAGCATGAGCTTTTACAGCAGACATATGCACACACATACACATAGCACACATCTGTAAAGGACTGAGCAGCTCATCATAATCAAAGAGGCATTTTCAGGCACTTTTAGAGTTACATTGCTCAGAAGAGCTAGAGGAAGAGATAGATGTATTTATATCTTTTCTAAGTGGTTCTTTATAACTAGTAAGACGTCTTAAGAAATTGTAGGAGTTGCCATTTTAGAATTCGTTCTGCCTTTTGGGTGATTTTCTTTTACACAGTCTTTGGGAAAACATATTTTCCCTAAAGGAATTTAAGGGAGTTGATGGTAACTGTTAAAATAATAGCAATACTATATCAATCAAAGGTTAGTTTTACAATGAAATTCCATTCAGTAGGTTTTACAATGGGCCTAATTACAGTACTGAAGTAAATTGGTATAATTTGCAGAACTTCATCAGATGGTAAATATCACAGATAAATACTGCCTAATGCACATTCTTATGAATCCACAGTAGGAGTACCTATCTGTGTTCTCATTACTAAAAGGAAAAAACACAGAAAATCATATCTCTGTATAATGTTTTGACTACAGGTGTTAAACTTTACTTTGAGAGAAAATTCACCTCACAGAGAATTTTTTAAAATCATATTAGTATTAAATAATCCATGAGTTAAACTGTCTTCTTAGATATAATTCAGTACTTAGGTAAGGACAATAAGGCCCTGATTAAGTATCTAAATCCTCATGGTGACAACCAGAAGTTCAACTTTTAACCAATGATTTCTATGTAAAACAATTGATTTTACTGCATATTTTCTAAATTCTCTATTTACACTATTAATTATGTCAATTTTTTCTTGCTGTGACATACTGAAACTTTATGTCAAAGGATTTATCCCACTTTCTTTCTTTCTAACTCTTATTGCTAATAAATAGTCATCTTCATTAAGCATGATATCACAAGGATTCTAAGACAATAGTCAAAAATCATAAGCATAAATATGAGCTCCTAGCAGTGGTTATCAAAACAGCTCTATGAAGTTTTCAAGACAGTCTACCAAACAGATTTAATTAATATGCTATTGTTCTGTAAAACTGTCCCCAAATCCAGCACTTTAAAACAAAGAACTTTTATGACCTCGTGTGTTTTTGAGATCAGGAATCTAAAAATGGTTTAAGTAGCTGATCCTGTTTTAGGGTCTTTTACAAAGTTTTAGTCAAGCTGTCAGCCAGGACTCCAGTTACATTAGAGTGTGACAGGGACTGCGCCCATGGTCTCAACTGTGTATCACATGGGTTCCGCCACTGAACTGTGCTACATGGCAGCTGGCTTCTTCCCATGTGAGGGATGTAAAAGAGAGAGAGATACCAAAAAACGGAAAGCACAAAGTCTATCATAAACTAATTTCAAAAGTAACATGCCATCAATCTGTGACAGTCTGTTACATAGATCAACCCAGTATAAACTGGGAATCGAATACACAGTATATAAATACCAGAAAGCAGAGGGACAGTGGAAGCCATCTCAGAGGTAGGTGGCCACACTGATGACCAGAATAAGCACATATTGCTTGATATTTGAGAAATAAAGTAAATTCCCTAAAACTGCACTCCAATTAGCATATTAGGGTTATAGGTTAAAACACTACTTTAAACCATTTTTCAAAAGTAAGCATGTGTTATGCTATTTCCTATCCTTTTGGTTACCTCTGTTATTTCCAGAGCCTTCCTCCCATCTGTCATCAAAGCAATCAGTGGAGAGTACATAACACTATTCAATTTGTGTAGTTCTGAAAACTTTATGTCTCTCTCCTATGCAAGATAAAAATTCTAAGTACAATTTCCCATATTTCCCAAATTCTACGTTTCTTATATTTTATTTTTTCAGTCTGGTTATCCAGATTCATCCTAGAAGCAATTCTATGTCATCTTAATAAAGTATTTCCATTCTTGATTTCTGGTTTTGCAACCAAGTACAAGAAATTTGAGAGCTGTGTCTAAATGTAGATAGCAAGCGTACACTTGCCCTAGATGGAACTTCTGAATATAAAGATTAAAAAGTCAACAGTCTATTGAAGCAAAGAGAAGGTTGAAGCACTCAGTTTACATTGCACCATTTATCAAATAAATATGCGTTTGGAAATTCTATGTCAAATTCATTGCATGATATAATAGAGGAAGATATTATGATTGTTTATTTCTTTTCAAGTCTACACTAAACTGTCAGTATTTTATGGAATCATTGGTAGAAGTTGGAGCAGCATATAAAACAGAGTATTGCAAGTAGATAAATCCTAGGGTTGTAAAAATTTGAAAAGACTTTCTGAGGTTCTTTGTTAGATCACGAGCCAACTTTTCAGACTCACAGTATCTCAGAAAATTGTATTTATCTTCGTAATGTGACAGGAAATGGAAAGCAACAAGGCCAAAAAATCAGACCTAAAAAAGTGTTTCGCTGTTTTGTTCAAGAGAATACAAAACTTTGGCTCTTTTCAGTTGCTTTTTCTCAGATTTCTTATTGTAAGTACTTGCCACCTATTCTTGATCTATAAATATTATTGTGCTCCAGGCTCACCTATGGGCTTATTTTTTATTTACACTTTGTCTTATATGATCTCATCTAGCTTCACGACTTTAAATAGCATCAACATGCCAGTGCTTCCCAAATCTCCCACTGTCAGAACTTTTATTGGAATCTCAGACTTATATATATAGCTACATACTGTTGGGTGATAGAATTGTGTGAAATTGATGATGAAAATTACATGAATTTTATTGTTTTTAGGTTACCAATAAAAGACAGTTTCATACATCTCAATCTAATCAATATCTTCATTTGGATGTTGTATAGTCATCTTTATTCACAATATTTAACATTTCTAAAACTTAACTCATGACTTTCCATGCCTTTAACTCCTTGTCAAACTGTTCCTAATCTAAGCTTTTCATTTTAGTAAATTGCAAAATATTTTACACAATTGTTCATGGTCAAAACCATGGAGTGGTTCTTGACTTGTTTTTCCCTCACGTACCTCTGGGCTTTCCTGGTGGCTCAGATGGTAAAGAATCCACCTGCAATGTGGAAGATCTGGATTCAATCCTGGGTTCGGAAGATCCCCTGGAGGAGGGCATGGCAACCCACTGCAGTATTCCTGCCTGGAGAATCCCCATGGACAGAGGAGCCTGGCGGGCTACAGCCCATGGGGTCACAAAGAGCCAGACAGGACTGAGCAACTAAGCAGAGCACAGCTCATGCCTCTAAGTATAACACATTAATAATAAGCCCTATTTTTTTCTACCACTAACATATCCTATGACCACTTCTTTCCTTCACAAAGATTAAAATTCTGTTGAAAGCATCATTACTTTTCATTCTAGCAGCTACTGCATTCTCCTGACTTGTCTCTCTGTTGCTGCGTATGGTCACTGGTAGAAGGCTCATTCTAGTCATATGAGGAGGCAGGGGTCAGTTAATGTAACTTATATTATGCTATCCCTTGCTTAGAACAACTAACATCTTATCAAATTTAGATCATAAATGTTGATTATTTATCATGGTCTATGATTAGCTACACATTCTGAGTCTAGCTTGTTTCTGTGACCTTATTCAACATCATTTTTCTCTTTCTTATTATACTCCATTCACAGTGATTTCTTTATTTCTCAACACTCAGGCTTGTCCTTCTAGTATCTTACTGGAGCACTCATGTCAGATTTTTTCTGTAGTGGCATGTCTTGTCATTTATTTTCCTGCTCAAATGTCATGTCCTTAAAGCAGGCCCTGATAATTCTATCCCAAGTGCTGCCTTTAAAAAAAAAAAAAAAAGAAGAAAGAAAAAAGTGCTGCCTTTAGATAGAATCACTGTCCCCTTTTACTCTTTTCTGTACTTGAAGTGAAGTGAAGTGAAGTCGCTCAGTCATGTCCAACTCTTTGCGACCTCATGGACTAGTAGCCTACCAGGCTCCTCCTCCATGGGATTCTCCAGGCAAGAGTATTGGAGTGGGTTGCCATTTCCTTCTCTGGGGGATCTTCCCGACCCAGGGATTCCGGCATTCCAGGCAGACACTAGTTGCACTTTATTTGAACTTTTCTAAAGAACTTTTACTTATTGTCTGTTTTTCCCTATTCCCCTTCCTTACTTTCCAGGATAAAGTACTTTGCAATAGTACTTTACTATCTTTATTACTTATCTTTATCATAATTATCTTTATGACTCTCTTGACTACTATTGTAAACACTGCGTATGTCAGGTACAAGGTAGTCAATCTATAAATACGTTGAAAGAATGAAGAAAATGTATTCTATGAACTATTAAAATGGCAAATGAAGATTATGTTCATTTCTTAAGTGGGTAATGCACTGAGGGTTCACTGAGAAAGCTTTAGAATAATATATTGTGAGCAATTGTAGAAATACTTTGTGGTATTTTTTCAGAATATTTTATAATTTTATCATGTACTTTTATGAGTATGAGTTATTCTGTAAGTTATTGTGGATGTGCTTAAAATGTATGTCTACTTAAGTTATTGTTTAACTGCCTTAAGAGTTTGGTGTCAAGAATTAAGTTTAAATTGCAAAAGTTTGGGACTTGCTTGATATTCCTTTTTAGCAGTTTAGTAGACTGGGGAAACTCTTAAATTGAGTATCTGGCCCCTCCTGTTACTAAGAGAGAGTACTATGTTTATTGAGACTCTGGATTTTGTAGGTCACAAACACATTTGTGCTTCATGTTCCAACTCTTTTACCACAGGTGTAAATAAGAATCTTTCCCATTACCCCTGGTGATACACTAGTGAAATTTTTGCTTTCCCTCCTCAAGGGCCCAGAATTTTGGACTCTGCCACATATAGGCATTAGTTCCTATGGGAGAAGACTTTTACCAGAGACCTCAACAATGTTTCCAGTGAATTTGAGTTTGCTACCTGGCTAGTTGGGATTCTTCTGCAAGTGAATCATTGTTTCAAAGAAAGAGGTTACTCTGATAGCTGAGATGTTTAAGATGAGGGTTCCAGTGCTATTTTGGGAAATTAGGTTGCTCCTTCACAGTGGTTTAAGGAAGATTATATTTGGAATGTAGGTGATTCCCTTGAGTTCCTTTAAGTATTCCCATATCCTGTGCAAAAAATTAGTTTAAACCTATAACAACCCAAAGTCAGTAGGACTGTTCATCACCCAGAACCGTCAGGAATAAAGTTTGACTCTCCTGAGTAAAATGCAGCAGTTAAGGTGTAAGTGCAGGCAGAGTCAGGAATGGATAGGTAAAGATAATAGCTATGACTGTTGCAGAGACAAGGACTATATTTGTTATCTGCATTCCTTCCTTATGTTACTATGAACATATTGAGTATATTAAAAAAAACACTTCATTCTCTCTATCCTTCATTCCCCTCCTATGAAATGTAAGAAGTGTTAATAGAAGCTGAAATCATATCTTGATATTTCAGTTAAATCAAAGGAGTGTGTGGTTAAACTAAAGGAGAAGTATGTTTTACAATAAGATTGTCAAAATGAGTTTATCCTCTTGTGAGGATATGTTAGTGTGTTTTCAGTTGTTATGGTGCAAGGTTGCATAATTATAGTAAAGTATTTTTTTTGTTATGCCCTATATTTGAAAGTTCGTAAATATAGTGCATATATCTGCCAAGACAACAAACGATTGTGGAGGCTTTAAAGTGTGCTGACTTAGCTCAGCTCAAACTCTGTTTAAATCCTGAATTTCATTTTCTGTGTAGTTCTGGTGTAATGTTGACCTAACATTGAGATTTGGAAGGCAAGGCAAAGCAACAGCCATGATAATGCTTAGCAGGTAGAATTAAGGTAATGTTGCTGCTCATGTGTCTTGCTGAGATTATGCTGACACGCCTTTTAGGCCTGAGGAAGCAGCTAAGTTCCAGTTCCTTTCCCTTCTGTCTAGTATCCTCTTTCAACTTCTCCAAATCCAGGTCAGACTTTCATGGTCGAGTGCATCAGCATTTTTGCAGGTCCCCTAAATTATCATATTGGAAGCTTGGGCTCCAGTTTTAACTTGTAGATTCCAGCTCATTCTTGCACATTCCAGGTTGCTGCTGCTCCCTTCTTCATATCGTGTCTGCTTTCTTTCCAAACTGCAGATACTGTGAGACTTTAAAGCTAGCAGCAGATGCAGGAGCCACGGACTTAGGCAAACTGCAGCACAAATAATTCCATAAGATTTCATTCCTATTAAAATCTACTCACATCACTCTTATGGTGGTGTTTCTTTGACTGAAACACAACTGATACAATTACGATCAGATGGATTAAATTAATTGAATTCAGTATTTTTGTAATTACTTATATTCTGGATTTATTCTAGTTTTTGAAGTATTTAAAATGAATAGCACAGTTTTAAAATACTACCTGTAGTTAGCCTGGAAGACAGATATACATGTAATAATTATATAATAGTATGGACTTATATGGGCTTCCCTGGTGGCTCAGACAGTAAAGAATCCACCTGCAATGCAGAGACATGAGTTTGATCCCTGGGTTTGGAATATTCCCCAGAGAAGGGAATGGCTACCCACTCCAGTATCTTGCCTGGAGAACCTGATGGACAGAGGAGCCTGGCAAGCTAAAGTCCATGAGGTCACAAAGAGTCAAACATGACTGAGTGACTAACACTCAACTCATGGACACATATGTTTCAGTCCAGTTCAGTTCAGTTGCTCAGTCGTGTCTGACTCTTTGTGACCCCATGTACTGCAGCACACCAGGCCTCCCTGTCCATCAACAACACCTGGAGTCCACCCAAACCCATGTCCATTGAGTCGGTGATGCCATCCAACCATCTCATCCTCTGTCATCCCCTTCTCCGCCTGCCCTCAATCTTTCCCAGCATAAGAGTCTTTTCAAATGAGTCAACTCTTCGCATGAGGTGGCCAAAATATTGGAGTTTCAGCTTCAACATCAGTCCTTCCAATGAACACCCAGGACTGATCTCCTTTAGGATGGACCGGTTGGATCTCCTTGCAGTCCAAGGGACTCTCAAAAGTCTTCTCCAACACCACAGTTCAAAAGCATCAATTCTTCGGCACTTAGCTTTCTTCACAATCCAACTCTCACATCCATACATGACCACTGGAAAAACCATAGCCTTGACTAGACAGACCTTAATCTGCAAAGTAATATCTCTGCTTTTGAATATGCTGCCCAGGTTGGCCATAACTTTCCTTCCAAGGAGTAAGTGTCTTTTAATTTCATGGCTGCAATCACCATCTGCATTGATTTTGGAGCCCAGAAAAATAAAGTCTGACACTGTTTCCACTGTTTCCCCATCTATTTGCCATGAAGTGATGGAACAGGATGCCATGACCTTAGTTTTCTGAATGTTGATCTTTAAGCCAACTTTTTCACTCTCCTCTTTCACTTTCATCAAGAGGCTCTTCAGTTCTTCTTCACTTTCTGCCATAAGGGTGGTATCATCTGCATATCTGAGGTTATTGGTATTTCTTCCGGCAATCTTGATTCCAGCTTGAGCTTCCTCCAGCCCAGCATTTCTCATGATGTACTCATGATGGACATATATATTTATGTATACAGAAATTTTTGTAATAGAATATAAATGTACATATACATATATTTTAATCACATTGAATGATTGTTTCTGTGTGAATATGGATATTACTGTATAACTATATATACACACACACACCCTCTGCATCATATAATTGGTATGGGAAAACATATGAGAACCAGATCTACTAATACCATTGTAAGTCTGCTGTAGGGAAGTTAACATCTCAGCTAAAGAGAAGTGATAAATTAAGTTGGCTTTTGAAGACTGGATAAGACAGTGCCAGACTGATTGCCAACAGAAGAAATAACATCAGGATCCTTGATGCAATGTATCTAGTTATGTCTCCGAATTCTGAGCAAGATCTGGGTCTGCCTTGATCCCTGAATTTATATTATTGAATATAAAAAATTGAGATCCTGCAGTGAGCCATCATCACTGATATGTCATAGTAAGATACATTCACTGAGCAAGTATTTAATGAACAACCACTATATAACTAGCATACAAAACTGAACAGATAGGAAGACTCATTTTCATAGAGCTTACACTATAGTAGAAAATTCCAGCATTAAAATAATAAACTAGTAAACATACAACATATTCAGATTTTTTAAAATTTTGTTCTGTTTTACAGATTTATTGACACAAAAGTGACACATAATATTACTCTGTACAACATGTTTTGACATATATATAGCTATAAAGTAAAATCATCATCACAATCAAGATAATGACATTAACCATAATCCTCCAAACTTTCCTCCTGCCCCTTTGTCATTCTTTTCTCCCATCCCCAAGTAACCACTGATCTGCTTTGTTATTGTAGACTAGTTTGCATTTTCTAGAAATTTTTAAGACATAGAATCCTGCTGCATCTACACTTTTTTCATCTAGCTTCTTTCAGTCAACACAATTATTGTAAGATTCATCCATATTGCTTACTGTATCAATAGTTTGTCTTTATTGATCTGAGTTATTATATTGTACAGAGGAACCATAATATATATATTTACAAATTCATGGACATTTAGTTTTTTTATCTAAGTTTTATTATTGCAAGTAAAGCTGCTATGAATATTTATGCACTAGTGTCTCCATAGACACATGATTTCATTTCTCTTGGGTAAATACCTTGGAATGGAACTGATATATCATTTTGTAGCTGTATATTTAACTGTTTAAGAAACCATTAAACTAAAATAGTTGAATCATTTTACTTTCCAATCAGCAGTGTACCAGTCTTTTTCAATTTTAGCCTTTCTAGTGAGTTTGTCGAAGAAGGCAATGGCACCCCACTCTAGTACTCTTGCCTGGAAAATCCCATGGATGGAGGAGCCTGGTGGGCTACAGGCCATGGGGTTGCACAGAGTCAGACACGACTGAGCGACTTCACTTTCACTTTTCAGTTTCATGCACTGGAGAAGGAAATGGCAACCCACTCCAGTGTTCTTGCCTGGAGAATCCCAGGGACAGGGGAGCCTGGTGGGCTGCCATCTATGGGGTCGCATAGAGTCGGACATGACTGAAGCGACTTAGCAGCAGCAGCAGCAGCAGTGAGTTTGTAGTGATATCTCACTGTGATTTTAATTTTTACTCTCCTAATGACAAATGATTTTGGATATCATTTTATGAGTTTAGTTACCATCAGTATACTTTCTTGATTAAGGTATATTGTTCAAATCTTGTGTCCATCTTTAAAATTGGATTATTTGGCTATTTTTATCAAATTGGAAGTATTCTTCATGTATTCTGGTAACAAGTCCTCTGTTAGATACTATCTGAATCTGACTAATTATGAAGTCACAGTAACACTAAGGTATTTTCATAAAGATAGATAACTTGACCATTGGAACACAATAGAGAGTCCATAAATAAAAGTGGCACATTCTTTGTATTTTTTCATATGCAGTCATTTTTTTTTCATAATTTTTTTGCAATTATTTTTTCAAAACATCATTTACTTGGAGCTGTCTCTAACATTTTTAAAGGGAGAAACAGTTTCTACCATAGAACATAACACATTAACATCTTTGAACTATTTTATGATGCATAGAATATTTAGGGTAAGTCTTTTCTTTTTACATTAGACCAAGACAACAAGTTATTCAAGTTAAATGATAAAATGAATGAAATGAAAATTCTCATGGAAGTTATCTGAAGATAGTGGAGACAGTCCATTTGCTATTTTTTTTCCACAAAAGTTGATGTGAATCATGTGTGTATGTGTGCGTGCTCAGTCCTGTCTGACTCTTAGCGAGCCTATGGACTATATACCGCCAGATATAGGGATATCTGTGGGATTCTCTAGGCAAGAATACTTGCGTTGCCATTTCCTCCTGACCTCAGGGGACCTTCCTGACTCAGGGATGGAACTCATGTCTGCTGTGGCTCCTGCATTGCAGGCGGATTCTTTACTGTGAGCCATCAGAAAAGCCCCAGTAATGATGGATAAGAAAATACATTACAGTAAATTTTATAGAGTATTTAGGAATAATAATTCATTCATTGGTGAAAAGGAAAATTATGTATCTGTAATCCTCTTTTATGTCTTAGTCTCCTAATTTGTTAACTATAGATAGAATTATTAATACATCATATTAATAATGTATAGAATATAGATAATTTATGAATGTGAGAGTTGGACTATAAAGAAAGCTGAGCACCAAAGAAAAGATGCTTTTGATCTGTGGTGTTGGAGAAGACTCTTGAGAGTCCCTTGGACTGCAAGGAAATCCATCCAGTCCATCCCTAAGGAGATCAGTCTTGGGTGTTATTGGAAGGACTGATGTTGAGGCTGAAACTCCAATACTTTGGCCACCTGATGCGAAGAGCTGACTCATTTGGAAAGACCCTGATGCTGGGAAAGATTGAGGGCAGAAGGAGAAGGGGATGGCAGAGGATGAGATGGCTAGATGGCATCATCGACTCGATGGACATGGGTTTGGGTGGACCCCGGGTGTTGGTGATGGACAGGGAGGCCTGGCATGCTGCAGTTCATGGGGTCACAAAGAGTCGGACACGACTGAGTGGCTGAACTGGACTGAACTGAAGGTATAGAATATATATGAATAATGATGTATAGAATATATAGAGAATAAAATGTGTTTATTAATCTAGTTTATGTATTTATTCTCATATATTACAAATTCCCTTCATCATAAATGTATAGAAATGGAAAACTTTTAAGAAATCTATGATATCTGAATAAGAAATATCTTTATTTCATAACAGAAAGAGCTGTGGTCACTAAGTATATATTACAATTATGGTACATACCCATTTTCTCCCACTCTAGTTGGAGAGAAATCAGATCTCTCTAGTCTCGTTTCTTGTTTATTATGAAAAGCAAAAAGATTGTGTTTTGGTTAATAATTATCTTTTAAGTGTTTATAATAAGTGAGGTGAAAAACAGTGGGACAGAGAGGCACAGCATGTTTAATTGACAAAACTGCATGATCAACAATATTGTGTTATAACCAAAGAAGACTAAAATCAATTAGCAGAAAACTGTCTTCAGTCTGACTATTCACAATAAACAATGCAAAGACTAATATCATTGCACATAGCGTTTCTCAGAAGATGGGAACCAGGATGTTCATCTTTTCATTTCTGAAAAGTTCAAAGATGATAAAAATGGGAGCAATAAATGATAAATTATAAAAAAGAAAGCATATTATCAATTTTCTTATTCAAGTGAGAAAAGTCATCTGAATAATGCAAATTCATAGGTCTTGGATGGGAAGTTTTGTTTTTCTATTTTTATTTTTTTAATGAGACCGTGTCAAGTAATGATCCATATCCTATCTTTTTCAGTTAGTCTAAGAATGGTGAAGAAAAATACATGTTGAATGGTGTGTAAGAGTCTAAGTGTTGAAGAGTATAGGGAAAAAAAAGAGCTTTAAAAAGTGACTAAAATATCACTGCAAACCTATTTTGTACTCATCATTTTTATTTAGGTTCTAGATGAATTAAAACGTGTACATCTGCAATGATGATCATAAGTAGATAAAGCTGTACATATCCTGTGAAATAATTTATAATTCAGACACATGACAAATTTATGGTTTATAATTGGTTTTCCTTTGATTTTGATATATACAGAACCCAAATTATGATATAATGTGTTATAATCTTATTTTATAGACAAAGTGAGATTTGAGATTAACTTACTTATAAAAACAGGTACAAGTGGCCTAGTTTATTATTAATTATTTTCATGTTATGATGTTTTCTGATCAAGAACTAGCATAGTTATTTCAGAAAACATTATGTTTGACTTTATGAGTTCTTGTATTTTAGTTTTTATTTTGGTTTGGCTGTTGGTTTTGACTAACATAAGTTCATCATTTTGGATAATACACACACACACATATATACTCACATACATGTATACATAGTAATTTATACCTAGTTTTACTAAAGTATTTCATATTTATTAGATTGTATAATTTAAATTACTACATATTTTTATTTTAGTTAAAATAACATAAGAAAGATCAGATTTAAATTTCAAGTATGTCAAGATGAAGTTATTTCACTTAGCATTTTCTCCAATTAAATAAAATATTATGTTATATAGCTGTATAAATTCAAGTTTTTATTCCTCTCATTTTCATTGAATTAATCTACCAAATCTAAAAATATTATAATCTCTAAACACAAACATTTTCAATGATATGTTTAGTTTATTTTATTTTTGGGCATACCCTGAGGTTCATGGTGTCTTATTTCCCTTACCAGGGATTGAACCCAGGTCCATAGCAGTGAAAGAGCCAAGTTCTAACCACTTAACAACCAGGGAATTCCTTTAAAAAAAAATAAAATATATTTTGAAGAGAAGCAGTAAGTTCTATGAAGTCAAGAATACTTGTTTCATTTGACTCTTAATACTGCTGTCATCTGCTCATTTTTAAAAATTTTTAAATTTTATTATGCATTTATTTTTATTGACATACAGTTGAGTTATAATGTTTCAGATGTAGAACAGGCTTCCATGGTGGCTCAACAGTAAGGAATCCACTGTTTCAGATGTACAACAAAGTGATTTAGATGTAGATAGATAGATAGATGCACTGGAGAAGGAAATGGCAACCCACTCCAGTGTTCTTGCCTGGAGAATCCCAGGGACGGGTGAGCCTCATGGGCTGCCATCTATGGGGTCGCACAGAGTCGGACACGACTGAAGTGACTTAGCAGCAGCAGCTGCAGCAGCAGATAGATACACATATACAAATATATATTATATATCCATTATTCAGTTTTTTTGTAGGTTATTACAAGATACTTAATATAGTTCCCTGTGCTATACAACAGGTCCTTGTTGTTTATTTTATTCATCTATTCCCTATTGAACTTTCCCCTTTCCAATAGGGTAGCAACCACTTAAATTATATATTGGTCTAATTCCACTATTTTCACATAATTTCTGGCAGTCAGAACTGTTTGTTTTTGTTGTTTGTTGTTCAATTGCTCAGTCATGTCTGACTTTTTGTGACACCATGGACTGCAGGGTGCCAGGGTTCCCTGTATTTCACTATCTCCTAGAGTTTTCTCAGACTCATGTCCATTGAGTCAGTGATGCCATCCAATCATCTCATCCTCTGTTGCCCTCTTCTACTCCTGCCTTCAATCTTTCCCAGCATCAGGGTCTTTTCCAATGAGTCAGCTCTTCACATCACTTTGGCTAAGTTATTGGGGATTCAGCTTCAGAATCAGTTCTTCCAATGAAAAGTCAGGGTTGATTTCCTTTAAGATTGACTGGTTTGATCTCCTTGCAGTCTAAGGGACTCTCAGGATTCTTCTCCAGCACCAAAATTTGAAAGCATCAATTCTTCAGTGCTCAGCCTTCTTTATGGTCCAACTCTCACATCCATTGATGACTACTGGATAATTGCTTTGATAACAGAGACCTTTGTCAGCAAAGTGATGTCTCTGTTTTTTAATATACTGTCTAGGTTTTTCATAGCTTTTCTTCTTATAAACAAAGATTGTTCAAGAATACACAGAAGAACAATTTTAGATTATATTAAGACATATTCTGGTTTATTTTCAAAGTGTAAGTTTCCAGATTGTTCCAGGGCTTTATCTTTTCCCTTCCTTCAACAAAGACTCAAGCAGCTTAAAGGAGAGTGCATGTGCTGGGAGTAGGGTGTGTGTGGATGTAGGATGGGAGTAGGGTTTTAGAAAATGGAACATGGCTTGTTCTGAGCCTATATTCTATGTTGCTTTTCTCCAGCCTGATTTAACTTGAGTGGGAAGCAGGAAAGAAACATGAAGAGAGCGTCAGGTTCCCTTTGGGAACTGTGACTATGAGATAAAGCCACCTTTCCTTGGCTCTTGTCCCACCTGGCACCTTCTGAGGCTGATGGCCTCTGTATATGTCTTCATCTTCATCAACGTTGCCCCAGAAAGACTACATAACAGGCCCTCTTAAAATATGCACAAAAACCGATTTCTCATCTTCCCTCCCTAATCCACTTTTTATCCAGAGTTCATTATCAGTAGGACAATCTTATAGTTGTTTTTAGCTAGGAAACCTGGGCTATATTCTGTCACCCACTCACTTATTTTGTATCAATCCCATACAGGTCTACCAAATTATCAAGTATTATCTATTGTAATGCATATCATTTAAATGTGTTTATGCTTCTCCTTCTCTCTTTTTTTTTCAAAGTTAGATGTCAGTAGCCAAGTTGTGTCCGATTCTTTGTGTGTGTCAGATAAAGTGTGCCAAAGTCAGATAGCTATCATCTTTCAAATTTTCACAACTTTTCAACCCATATCCCTGACATCAGAGTAGATCATTTCCTGTCCCTTTTTTGAACTGCAGCCAAAATAATTTTAATAAAATATTTGTATGTCTCAATTTTTAACACTTCAGTGGAGTGCTCTCTAGCAGAAGTACAGAAGTAATAAATATAATTTTGTCCCTTATGATCTAGTTCATCTTATTCTCCAACTTCTTATTTTCCCATGTGTGCATGAAAGCTAAGTCGCTTCAGTCGTGTCCAGCTCTTTGTGACTATAGGGACCATAGCCTGCCAGGTTTCTCTGGCCATAGGATTCTTCAGGTGAGAATACTGGATTGAGTTGCCATGCCCTCTCCAGGGGATCTTCCTGACCCACAGATCAAATGTGCTTCTCTTACGTCTCCTCTACTGGGTCCCATTGGCTCCCTCTATTCTCAAAAGAGAAAGTCATGGTTCAATTTTTCCCACTGGGCCAGGTTTTGTTTACCCTGAGCTTTCGCTCTACAATTTCTTTGCTATGCTCGAAATACTTGATCCTCTCACTTTGTCTAGTCAACATTTACTTCTATTCAAGTCTTAATTTAGAAATTATTTTCATCAGATGTTGTTGTTCAGTCGCTAAGCCATGTCTGACTCTTTGTGAACCCATGGACTGTAGCACTCCAGGCTTCCCTGTCCTTCATTATCTCCTGGAGTTTGCTCAAACTCATGTACATTGAGTTGGTGATACCATACAACAATCTCATCCTCTGTTGCCCCTTCCCCTCCTGCTCTCAAACTTTTACAGCATTAGGGTCTTTTCCAATGAGTTGGCTCTTTATATCAGGTGGCCAAAGTACTGGAGCTTAAGTATCAGATTTTCATCAAGGTAATATCCTTAACCCTCCCCCTTCCACTTGAATCATGGGTGAATGATCCATGATTATGGGGTGCTGGAAGAGCACCCCAAATTGAACCATGACTTTCTTTTTCTCCTTTTACTTATCCTACTTGGCCATAATTTATAGTTTACTTTCTGTAACAATCTTTGGACTGCAAGTTCACTGTGGCAAGGGCAGAATCAGTTTTGTACACCACTAAGCCCAGGTAGCCAAGTATTTCTTATGTCTTAGGCACTCTTTAAATATTGGTTAAGTGAATGAATAAATTAACAAATAAATTATGCTCGTTTGTTTTCTAAATAGTTAATATAGTATTTCCTTTGAAATTTCTTAAATAATTGTGCATGCATGCATGCACACACACACCCCTTTCCTAACTAGATTTTATTTTAACCTGGTTCTGACATATTATGATTTCTAGTTATTATCCTTTCCAGATGCAACTTAGCATTTAATGTTTTAGTGACGATGTACATTTCCTTTGATTGTCTTCTCCAATGCAAATTTGTTTTATATATAATCAAAATATTCTGAAGTGAGATCACTTAATAAATGAATTGAAATGTAACATTATAAGGTACAAGTTAAATATGATAATCTACCAAGTAAACAATGTTGCTTGTCTCCTATTGTATACCTCTCTGTGAGCTATTTGTGGAAATGCACTGATAGAGGGTTTAGTGACTGTGCATCGCAAACTTTTCATACAACATTGTCAGTTCAATTTTTCATCTTTCTATTTTCATCTACCTTCATTTCAGTGAGATTGCCATAGGCTACTGATCTTGAATCAAATTTGTCTGAAAACAAAACATAATGAAAATGGGAATTGATAAATGGAAACTAGTCTCAGCCATCAATTTAGATCTTCAACAAATAAATTCTTCAGGTTATGGAACATCAACACTTAATGCCTGTAGTAACAGGAACAACAAGATAAATGAATATAGTTGTAATTTTCAACTAATTAATATCAATATTGTATTCATTTACTATAGTAATTATTTAAATATCCACTGAATTAAATTAAATTGTTATCATTTGGAGTCCTATTTTACCTACTGAAGATTTCAAGTAAATGACATTGGACTTATTTTCAGTGTTTATTATGAACCTAGAATACAAGATATATGTTATAAAATGGGAATCAATTTGTAAGTATCAAATCAGAGTCATATAAATTAGTGTATATTTTTCTCCCTTTTGGGAGATAGAATGTATATACATTTCTGAGTGACAATGAAAATAAAGAAAAAGAATCACGTTTTTCTCAGCCTTTTCTTGGGTCCTAGTCAAGATGAATTCTGCGAGGACCTCTTAAAAGCTGTAATCAGAGGATATAATTTCTAATGAAGAGAAATAGCTACAGATATTTTCAAAGATGATGATGGGTTTCCTGATTGAATGTACAGGTTTCAAATATACTACACAAAATGGGCTTATTCCAAATTAAGCTGACACTTCTTCGGATCAGAGAAGGTTTATATAAAGACATGATCAATATCATTGAATTCTTTATTATTTACTGATATTCAAAGATGTACTAAGCATTTTGCTATGATTTTAAACCTTAATTTCTTTATTTAGTACTCCATTGTTCATCTTTTTTGGGGCTTCCCTGGTGGCTCAGAGGTCAAAGAGTGCGCCTCCAATGCAGGAGACCCAGGTTCTCTGTGGAAATGTAAAAATAAAAGTTTTTAAAATCTCTGTTCTTAAATCACTGATGATTTTAAATACAGAAATCTCAGAATAGATCACTGGAGGAAAGAATTTCCTACTTTATTTTCAAACATTCTCTGAGTCACATCACTCTAGATTTAGGTCGCTGTGGAAATACACCAGTATATGCCAGCCATTATGTTTAATAATATTTTTGTTGTTTTAAGGTGTGCTCACATATCCACTAAAATTGTTTGATAAGAAAATTTAAACCTTTAACACTGCTCAAAATGACTATTAAACAAATCCCAAATTTAATAAATTAATACAATACAAAGTAAAATAGGGTTTATATGTTAAACAGAAATAAAACATTTTAATTGTGTGCCTTTTAATTGCTCAAAGTTCTTCTCTTCAGCATTTAAATTACTGTTTTCTCAAGTGTATGCCAATTAATAATGTTTTCTGTTCATTGTGGGTGCTTTTTGATGCGCTATCAATTTTCAAAAATACTTTAAAACCTTAGCAAATTTGTATAATGTTTTGAAGAAACTAATAAAGTTGAGGTTATAAATACAATTCAACTATCAAATTTCCAAATAAATTAAACAAGGGCAATTTATTTTGATGTGGGCCAAAATTTTAGCATCTTTTATCTCTCTACTTGAAATGATTTTATCATAAACAGAATTCAGAAAGCAAACATATTTGCTAATTTTCTCTAAAACCAAGAAGATGCTAGCCTTTATATTTTCTTAAAATAAAATAGTAGTATTTTAAATTGACCTTGCTCACCAATACTCTTACAATAATCTTAGTATAAATTAGTCTCCAACTTTAAATAAACTACCAAACAAAACATTGCATAACTCTTTGAACTTCATCCTTATAATATTGAGTTATTTAGCACTTTAATTTGTGGCTTATTTTAAAATATGGAAATGTGATAAGAGCAAAAAATTTCCAAACTTTAAAACAACTATAAAATGCAGGCCTTGCATTTACTTTATGAATTTGCAATCTGGTAGGTATTAGAAGAATCTGCCTGCAATGCAGGTGACCCTGGTTCAATTCCTGGGTCAGAAAGATCCACTGGAGAAGGGATAGGCTACCCACTACAGTATTCTTGGGTGTCCCTTGTGGCTCAGCTGGTAAAGAATCCACTGGCAATGTGGGAGACCTGGGTTCAATCCCTGGTTTGGAAAAATCCCCTGGAGAAGGGAAAGGCTATCCACTCCAGTATTCTAGCCTGGAGAATTCCACAGATTGTATAGTCCATGGGGTCGTGAAGAGTTGGACACTACTGGGCAACTTTCACTTTCAGGTATTAAAATAGTTAAGACAGTCTACAGCAAATCACAAGCATGCTTTTAGGGTAAAATTCTGCTTCCTGTGAATATGTATATGTGAACAATTGGTTTGATTACTTGTGTTCAGACAGATTAAAGATAAATAAGCAGGTGTCCTGCCTTATGCAGATTCCAATAGAGAATAATAACTTTACCTTTTACAGTGGGCTCACCTACACCAAAGAATTTTTTTTTTTGGCCAGGGGGCGGGGGTGGTGGCCTCTATCTTCTTGTGGCTTCAGTGAGGATAATCTGTGAGACAGGGCAGAAAAAGACTTATCATCTACAATGCTAGCAAACTTTGACTCCCTATTTCTCAGTTTTGTTTAAACTCTAAGATTCTTTAGAGCAGTGGTAGACGATTACCATAGTACTGTGTGGTGCTATTCTAAGCTGCTTCAGTCTTGTCCAACTCTTTGCAACCCTATGATACTACTTCTTTATAGACTCTAGAAGAAACATCTAACTCCAATTGTTAGCTTTCTTCAAATATCCCTTAGGAACATAGGAGTATTTGTTATCTTCTCATCTCCAAATTTGGGCCCTGGAGTTCAATTTTGGAACAGTAGTGTGCTACTTTTTTTATATCCTTTGAATTGTCCCTTCTATATTGTTCATGATACACTTTAAAATGCTATAACCAACCAACCAATCACACCAAAAAATGTCAATGATTTAAACAAAATAGAATTTTATTTTTCTATCAAGTCATAGAGTTAACAGAAAATAAACCAGATGTGATGTATCTGACTCCAAAGCTAAATTCCTTTTTCAAACATTTCTCCATTTCTACTAAGAATAGTCATCAGAATTCAAAGTCTGTGAGATATAGTTCAGATACTAGAAACCATATCAAGAGCTTTAATGTAATGAATATACTATTTTACTAATTGGAAAAGTCAGTTTTGGAAAATTAGAATATGATAGATAAATGTTTGTCTCAATTTATCTCAATCAATATCTACTGATAATAAATGTATATTTAGCTCACAAATATTTATATTAATAATACAAAACTTGTATATTCAGTGTATTAATTATCTTTTTATCTTAGTGTATTATCTTTTTTCTGTATTGCACTAGTCCTAAGAATTCAATTACAAATGAAATGAACAAAGTTGTAGCAATCTGAAGTTTACGGTTAGTGAGGAACTGATAGAGGGAGTGTCAGGAAGGAGGGAGACAGACATTATAAGAAATATAGGAACAAGGCATCTTTAGACAGTGTTACGTGCTATTTAAAACAATAAAAATAGAGGGGGCTTCCCTGGCATTTCATTGGTTAAGACTCTGAGCTTCCAATGTGGGGCCACAGGTTGGATCCCTGTTGAGCAACTAAGATCCCAGATAACATGTAGTATGGTCAAAAAAGAAATTAAAAGAAAAATGAGAAAAATAGCATGATAGAGTAGAAATACTGAGGAAAGCATTCAGATTGGGTGGTCAGGGAAAATCTTTCTGAAGAGGTGACATTTATTTAAGATTCTGGAGCACAAGAGAAATATCTGGGCTTGAGATAAATACCATTTGGAAATACCCATCTAAAGAAAATATGGGCATATATGAATGAAAGAGATGAGGTTTGAAGATTCTAGTTATTGGTCCAGCAGGAAAAAAAATACATTTTGCAAAACAACATAAAAGGAGTGGCCACTGAAAAGGGGAACAACAATAAGTAAAGATTATGAGAACAAGGAAACAAACAAACAAATGAAACTACTTCCAGGAGGGAGAAGTCAACAGTGCAAAAGGCTGCTCAGCAAAAGAATGCAGTAAGGACAGAAACCATACCTTTAGGACCCATACCTTTAGGACAGATGCAAGTTACTCATTGTTGTTCAGTTGCTCAGTCATGTCCAACTCTTTGTGACCCCATAGTCTGCAGCACGCCAGGCTTCCCTATCCTTCACCATCTCCCAGAGCTTGATTAAACTCATGTCCATCGAGTCAGTGATGCCATCCAACCATCTCTTCCTCTGTCATCCCCGTTTCCTCCTGCCTTCAATCTTTCCCAGCATCAAGGTCTTTTCTAAGGAGTTGTCTCTTCACACCAGGTGGCCAAAGTATTGGAGCTTCGGCTTCAGCATCAGTCCTTCCAATGAATATTCAGGATTGATTTCCTTTAGGATTGACTGGTTTGATATCCTTGCTGTCCAGGGACTCTCAGGGGACTCTCCTTGCAGTCCAAGGGTCAAGTCCAAGTTACTCACACCATAGATAAAATTTACCGTAGTGACAAGAAGGGACTCAACTAGAGAAAGTTAAAAAACAAATGGGAGATGAAGACATCGACATAGTGATTTATAGGCCACTCTTCCAGAACTTGTGCTATAAAGAGACCCAGGAAGAGACGTGATATAAAAAAGGGATTCTTTGCCTCCCCGAACCTCTCTCTCTCTCTCATTTTTCTTCCTTTCTGCCACTTTCCCTCCATCCTGCCTTTTCTTTCCTTCCCTCTTTCCTTCATTTCTTCTTTACTTTTAAATAAATTATATTTTACTTCAGTTTTTTTTGTTTGTTTTAGATTTACAGAAAAGTGGATAAAATAATAGAAAGAGAAAAGTTTTTTATATCCCATACAGTTTTTCATGTTAGTAAATCATATGCTAGGGACAACCACCTTCTCCAATCTATAGAAATCAACTGGAGGCCAGACAAGAAATTCATCCCTGTTTCCCTGGTGGCTTAGTGGTAAAAAATACGTCTGCCAGGTTTGTTCCCTGGGTCAGGAAGATTCCTTGGAGAAGGAAATGTCAACCCACTTCAGTATTCTTGCCTGGAAAATCCCCTGGACAGAGGATCCTGGAAGGCTATAGCCCGTGGGGTCACAAAAGAGTTGGGACACCACAGTAACTGAACAACTGCTGCGGTAGGGAGGAGTGAGAATAGACAGCAGATTCCCTTGCTGCTCACTCCCTGGGGGTTGGAAGTTGGTCTTTTATATTGTCCAGCATTTGCCCCAACCTCCCATGTGTACAGTTATTTTTAATCCCTGATGGTGTATTTGTATTTTGTTGCTGGAGGAGAGCTTTGTCCAGGTGTAAGCATTTCAGTACTGCAGCAAAAGGTCCCAGGTCCCAGCCTGTCTCATTAGTATGTAAATCTGTTACAATTAATGAGACAATTATTATTGACTATGGTCAGTACTTTTTACAGATTTTCACATTTTTAATCATCTTATTTCTACTCCAGGATCCTAGACAGAACGCTTTACATGTGGTAGCCTAGTCTCCTTAGGTTTTGCTTGGCTGTGCTATTTCTCAGTCTTTCCTAGTTTTTAATGACCTTGACTGTTTGGGGATATTGGTAAGGTATATCGTACACTTCGCTTCAGTTGAGATTTGTCTGTTGTTTATCTCGTGACCAGATTGGGGGTGGGGTGGGGTGTGCGTTTTGGGAAGGAATTTCTCAGAAGTAAAGTGAACACAATCACAGTAAGTACACATAGTGTCAAGATGACATCACTGTGGATGTTAACCTTGAACTCTTGGTTGAAGTGATAATTGTCAGGTTTCTCTAGTCTAAATGTTCTCTTTTTACCCTGCTTTTATCTGTAGTCTGTGGAATAAATTCACTATGTACAGCCATTTGTAGGAATCACGAGTATGTCCTAACTCTTTGAGAGTGAAACTTCTAAATATTTTTTGGGGGAGATGACTTTCCACAAGATTTTTGTCTCTTCTTCTTCATTTGTTTATTCAGTAATTATTTATACTGCATAATAAAATATTTGTTATTTGAATACATGCTGAATATTTATTCAGTATTTATTTATAATTATGTTTTCTTATATACTTATAATTTATAATTATATGATAAAATTATGGTTTATATTTTTATGTATAATTATGGATTCAGGGATATTTATTTATATTTTATTTTATGATCCAAATGTATTTATTTGGTTGCTTACAGTTTTCCAGCCTTGGCCACTGAAGCTCTTTCATTTGGATCCTGGGACCATTTGATACCTTCTTGTCATTGAGGGTTGTTTTTGTTTGTTTGTTTGTTTGAGCACTTTCTTACTTTCTGCTGCTGAAAAAAACTCTGGCCTCAAATTGTGTATTTCTTGCCCCATTTTTAGAATCAGCCACATTTCCAAATAGTCCTGGCTTCTTGTATTGAAGATGGGATTCTTCAGGCAAAAATACGGGAGTGGGTTGCTATGCCCTTCTCCAGAGTATCTTCCCGACCCAGGGATTGAAACCTGGCATTGAAGGCAGATTCTTTACTGTTTGAGCCATGAGGGAAGCCCACTGAAGAATACTATGAGAAACCAAAATCTGATTGCCAAGGATATTCATTGTTACTGATGTATTGTTGCTTCTGGATCCCCTCAGCTAACAGATGGATATATATATATAATCTGTATTTTTTATATATAACCTACTGTATCTATATTAACTTAAACATGAGTTCACCCTGAGGTCTCTAACTCTAATCCATTACTAATGGATCATTATTGTTTTCTCCCCTTACTTATCTGTACAATCCCCTCCCCAGTAGTAAGAAACCTGGTTCCCGTCATTCACCATTTACTTAATTATTCAATCCAGTATATATGTAGAGTGGTATCAGAATTAAGATAAATCCTCATGGAAGATAGTTTGTCAACCAGAATACAATGTTTATATACATTCTTTGGCATTTAAACTTAATTTCCTAACATACTTACTTCAGCATTTTTCCAGCTACACAACTTATAGTGACATTACTTCACACATTTGTAATACAGTTAAAATATTTTGAAACCAGAAAGTGAAAGTGTTAGTCACTCAGTCATGTCAGACTCTTTGTGACCCCATGGACTGTACTTCACCAGGCTCCTCTGTCCATGGAGTTCCCCAGGCAAGAATACTAGAGTGGGTAGCCATTCCCTTCTCCAAGGGATCTTCCCAACCCAAGGGTCAAACCCAGGTCTCCCACGTTGCAGGCAAATTCTTTACTGTAAGTTTTTACTATAATCCTTCAAATTCCTAATTTTTTTTAATTGATATACAGGAAAGTTATATGTGAAATCTAAAGTAGTCAAAATCATAGAAACAGAGAGTAGAATGGTGGTTGCCAGGGGCTGGAGGAGGGGAGGAAATGGGGAGGTAAATCATCTGAAAGTATGGTCAATTGTGCAACATAGAAAAGTTCTGGATATCTACTATACAAAATAATGTCTGTAGCTAAAAATGCTCGATTACACATAGAATGTCTCAAGAAAACATAAACAAATGTTAAGTGTTTTTTAATGCAAAATAATAAGAGCAAGAGAAAAAGGGGATGGGGAAAGGAGAAGAAGAAAATGGGTGGTGGGAATGTCTGAGAAGTGCTGGATATGTTTGTGTCCTTAATGATGGTGATGATTTCATGGATGTATACTTATCCCCAAATTCATCATGTATTATACATGAAATATTTTTACATATCAATCATACATGGATAAAATATTTTTGAAAGGATATTTCAGAAGGTTTCTGATTTAGAAAAGAAACCATGACTTCAAATACTGCCGTATGAATTATTCTGACCTAATTCTACTTGACTTTATATGTACAATAGTTTACATGTTCCGTTAAAAAAAAAAAAACAGACAATGGTGCCATTTGTTTAGAGGCAGAATTGATCATGTACTTAAGAATCTGTCTTTATTTTGTCAATTTCTTAAGTATAATTAATGAAATGATACTGATTGTTAACAGATACAAAGTATAATCCAGTTCTACAGTTAAACATTATTGGGAAGTAGAATGCATTTTGGATCTTTGCCTACAAGGCTATTCTTTTGCATATACTGCTTTTTATATAAGAAATATGAAATATGGAGTCTGACATTGTTCAAGTAAAAAATTTGGTGCTGATTTTTAATAGCTATAGACATTAATGTACTTAACCTTCTTGAATTCTGGATTTCTTTTCTATAAGTTATTGAAAGTACATAGTTAATATACTTTTTCTGAGAATTAAATGCAGTAACAGGAACAACTTGAATATGGAAGAATCTCATTAATATTTTTTTAAACTGTAAGCATTTTTGAGGTGTAGTTGATTTATAGTATATATATATATATGAGTTTCAGATGTACATCATACACCTTTTTAAAGGTTATATTCCATTTAAAAGTTATAAAATATTGGCTCTATTTTCTGTGCTGTACAATACACACTTATAGCTTATATATTTTACATATAGCAGTTTGCAGCTTTTAACACTCAACCCCTATATGACCCCTTCCCATTTCTCTCTCCCCACTGGTAACCTCTAGTTGGTTCTCTATATCTGTGAGTCTGTTTCTTTTTGTTATATTCACTCATTTAGATTTTTTAGATAGAGGTGATATCATACAGTATTTATCTCTCTCTGACTTATTTTACTAAGCCACTAAGTGTAATAACCTCTAAGTCCATCCATGGTGTTGTAAATGGCAAAATTTCTTTATTTTTATGGCTGAGTAGTATTCCATTATGTATATGTGTGTATGTTTGTTTATATATACATATATATATATGTTTGTTTATGTGTTTGCTTTTGTTTATCAATTGATCTGTTGATGGGCACTTTCATATCTTGACTTATAAATAATGCTGCTATGAACATTGGGGTGTGTATATCTTCTCAAATTAATGTTTGAATTTTCTTTATATATTTATATATACATATACACACACACCCAGGATTGGAATTTCTAGATCATATGGAATGGCTAGCTCTAGGGCTTCCCTGGTGGCTCAGATGGTAAAGAGTCCGCCTGCAATGTAGGATACCCAGGTTTAATCCCTAGATTGGGAAGATTCCCTGGAGAAGGAAATGACTACCCACTCTAATATTCTTGCCTGGAGAATTCCATAGACAGAGCTGCCTAGTGGCCTAAATTCAGTCCATTGAGTTGCAAAGAGTCAGACACAACTGAGCAACTAATGCTTCCACTTTTTCACATGGTGGTTCTATTTTTAGACTTTTGAAGAACCTTCATACTGTTTTCCACAGTTGCCGAACCAATTTACAATCCCACTAGCAGTGTATGAGGATTTCCTTTTCTCCACATCCTTGTCAACACTTGTTATTTGTGGTCTTTTTGATGATAGCCGTTCTGACAGGTGAGAGATGATAACCCATTGTGGTTTTGATTTGTATTTCTCTGATGATTAATGATGTTAAGCATCTTATCATGTGCCTGATCACCTTCGCTATGTCTTCTTTGGAAAAATGTCTATTCAAATCTTCTGCATATTTCTTAATCAGTTTGTTTTATTGATATTGAGTTGTATGAGCTATTTATATATTTTGGATTAACTGCTTATTGGCTGTATCTTTTGCAAGTCTTCCCCCCCCCCCCCCCCCATTCAATAGATTGCCTTCCCATTTTGGCATTGGTTTCTTTCACTGAACAAAAGCTTTTAAGTTTAATCCCATTTGTTTAAGTGATGGAAGAATCTATTATTCATTTTGAAAGTATGTTTTTTGCTACCATATAAGAAATTCTATATCATTGTCTTTCTTGCCTTTAGTTTGTTCTGGTACAAGGTGGTACCTATCTGTGGAGCAGCTGTTAGCAGATAGTGACTGTCACTCTGGCTAGGAATCCACTTTGGCCCTTATCTTTACGAACTTTCATCATCACCAATTCCTGCCTTAGGTGATGGTGACAAACAATGTCCCTTTGCTTCTCTCCCCAGCTAGTCAGTCTTCTCCAGATCTCCAACACCAGCCTGCTTTGGAGTTCACTCTATTTTTTGTTATAGATTAAATAAATCTGAGAAAATAAGTAAAGTCTACCAAAAAAATAAGATGCTATGTCACCTTCATCAATTCCTCAGTCTTGTACCCCAATGAATTCTTCAAAATGCCTCTACTCTCCATTTGCAGAGATGTTCTCACATCTAGATCCTTCGCAATGTCATGTAAAAACAAATGTCTCCATCTTTGTTCCTCTTCCTTCAGTTGTGTTTATATTCTTAGAAAGAGTAGATTCAAGATCTATTAGTGTTTTTTAATGTAATCCTCTTAGTTTATATATGTGGATAAAATGCACAGGCAAAAAAATCACTATGTGTATAGAATATTTGAGCAATCTCAGTGAACTAGTGAATTCTGTAAGATATTACATACCAAGTCCAAAAAGTGCAGACTATTTTAAAGCATACCTGGACATTTAATAAGATAGGTCATAAACATGTCCGTAATATAATCTTCAATAAATCCAATATTTTAAATTATTGAAATATTAGATAATATATCCTCTGCTGGCAAAAAAATTAAAGTAGAATTTACAAAATGGTACACCATATAAGAACTTCACATGTTTTTAGTGTATCCACCTGCCAATGCAGGAGACAAGAGATGTGGCTTCCATCCCTGGGACAGAGGGTCAAGAAGATCCCCTGAAAGAGGGCGTGGCATCCCACTCCAGTATTCTTGCTAGGAAAATTTCATGGACAAAGGAGCCTGGCAGGCTGCAGGGCATAGTGTTGCACAGACTTGCACATGACTGAAGTAACTTAGCACACAAGCACACACACCATATAAGCAGTAAGTATAAGTACATATAAGAAAGCCTAAGCAGTATATTAATTTTAGATAAAAATACTTCAAATTAAAAAGTATTATTAGAGGAAAATAGGAGAACTTCATAATGCTGTAAGGGTTAATTCAACAGGTAACCACAGCAATACTAAATAAACATTTGCCAAAAACATCACTGCAAATTTTACAGACCTGAAAAATATATTAAGGCAATATTATCAACATCTTTTTGTTACTCTGATCCCCCAAATTTATACACTAATCCTAAGGAGAAGACTATAAACTAATATCCTTATACAAAAATGCAATAATCTTAAAGTACAATATGAAATAAAGTTGAACAATGTATGAAAATGATAATATATAATGAGTAAATAAAGTTTATTTTGGAAAAAAATACTGGTTTTATATCTATATTATCAGTCATTGAAATTTGCCATATTAATAGATTCAAAGATCAAAAACTAATTAAGAATCTATTTTATGTATATGACTTTTGATAAAAGGCAGAACCCATTAATGATAAAAATTCTCAAAAAACTAGTAATAAGTGAGATTTATGCCTCTTGATAAAAGGCTACTATGAAAAATTATAGCCAACATTATGATCAGTGGAAAAAGACTGCTTTCTAAGATGAGGATCAAAGCATAGTTGATTAGTCTTATCATTTGATGCAACATTGTACTGCTGGACTTGTCTGTGAACAATACAAGAAAATTAAGTAAAGTTTAGACACATGAAGAAAAATAGCCTTTATTTATAAATGATGATTGTATATTTAGAAAAATGTAAAACTATAAAATCACTGATAAATCTTAAAAGTGAAATTAGTAAGTTTTCAGGATACATAGTCAATATCTAAAATTCTATTATATTTTTCTATAATATTAACAAGTATAGATATAAGAATTCCATTTATATTATCAACATTAAAAAGCTAGACATGAATTTATGGAAAATTTGCAAGAAATGTACACTTAATATATCAAAACCTTGTCAAGGAAAACTAAAGAAAACTAATAATTCAAGAAATACACCATGTTCATGCTTTTAAAAAATTCAATATTTTTTGTCAGTTTTCTTCAAATTCACCCATAAATTTAATGTAAAGCTTATCAAAATCTTAAGCTTTTTTAAGAAATTTATCTGCTAACTCTAATTTATTTGGTGAGGCACAGGAATTTAAGTAGTCAAAACAGTAACAAATTTGAAGATTGGCCTTATGTGATTTCAAGACATATTATAAAGCTATAGTAATCAATATCGTGTATTACGGGTGTAACTTAGAAATATAAGGGAGTAAAGGGTTCAGTGGCATCATCAACTCAATGGACATGAGTTTGAGCAACTTCCAGGAGACAGTGCAGGGTAGGGAAGCCTGGCATGCTGCAGTCCATGGAGTTGCAAAGGCTCAGACACGACTAAAACTACTAAGCATACAAAGGAAAGTCATGTGAGGATATAGTGAGAAGCCACTGTCTATAAGCCAAGGAGAGAGGCCTGACCGGAAGCCAGCACTCCTGGTACCATCATCATGGCCTTCCGGCTTCCAGAACTATGAGGAAAAAGAAGTGCTAAAATAGATTTACTTTGTTCAATATTCATAAAGCTGGCTGCAGCCAATTTGAAATCATGGACTTTTGGATCTAGTTCTTTAAACTGACTACCAAGTGATTAATGGAACACAAATTTAACTCACTTGATCATGTGAGTTGCTAAGAACTTCAAAAGCTTAACACAAACCTTACACTGACCTTGTGGTGAATGAACCTTGACATTATATCTTGCTAGAACAACAGCAACAAAAAACCTTCTCCTGAGCTTCCTAGAATATTATTATATCAATCACAGGTAGAAGACAATAATACCTGTACAGTTTACCAATATAAATGGAGAAGACTGCACATAGGTGAAACAAGTAACTCCAGAGCTTACCTCAGACCTTCTCCAGAGGCCTTAGTGTCCAAAGGAATCAGTATCTTGATACACCCACATGCATGCGTGCATGCATGCATGCTCCATTGTGTCCAATCCTTTGTGACCTCATGACTAACCTAGGACAAAATTTAGTGGGTCATGCCTCTTTGGACTGAATTTACTTGTGAGTAGACCAAGTGCAGAATGTTAAGAGTCAGGTTAAGTGTACCTTATGGAAAAATAAAATTATGCTTTTGCCCACTTGAATTTTTTGAACCTCACTGTTTGTGAAACCAAAATTCAACCCTTGCCTACCATTAGTGATGCAGTCAAAGCAACTGGCCAAGATACGGTTGAAATTCGAACTCTAGCCTTAGGACAAAAGCTAAGATGTCCCTTTCCAAAGACCAAAGTATTTTCCTGGCTGTGCTGTCAACTTCAGCTTTTCACTGTGAGATTAATTCTTAGTTTTTTGCTTTTATCTGTTTGTAATTATTTATTGCAGTGCATTAGAGAACAATTAAGATAAGAGCAGGAGTCCAGAGAATAAGCATTCAAGGACATAGAGAAACAAAGTAATTCAGTGAGAAACAATGCAAATTGACAGGGGAGCTGCACAGTCATTTTGTACTCTGAGAAGAGGAATGGTAGCTAAGTGTGACATGACTTTCAGGATCCTGAAATTTTAAATGTGTTTTGCTGTATCACATTTCTCCTATTGGACAGATTTTAAGTTGATTAGGATCAAAGGCTATTGAGCAGCAATGTGACCATTAGTTACTGCCTACATAACACACTGCCAATTTTTCAAAACAAAATCTTCCATGCAGAAAACAATTTAAATATTTAAACCATTCATTCTTTTCTATTTTTCTGTCCCATCTCAGAACTTAAGTTCTTTTCTTGTCCCCTACCAAAATGCTTTTTCTGAAGTAGCCCAAGGACTTGTGAGTTGAAAGCTTGATTCTGATGTTCCAGCTATGATATGATTGGTTGGTATGAGACAACCACAGATATGAGAGAAACATAAATATCTGTGATAATCTTTCTTTCCCCTGGCACAAATAAACAGTTTATCTCCAAGATTTGGGATTTTTGTTATAATGGAATAATTGCAGCATCACATGAGATGAATTCTGAGTTCTTAGAAGTAATTAAGTGAGGAAATGTATATTTTATTGGCATTTTGATGTGTGTGTGTGTGTGTGTGTTGTGTGTGCTCAGTTGTGTCTCTTTGAAACCCCAAGGACTGTAGCCAACTAGGCTCTTTTGTCCATGGGATTTCCCAGGAGTGGGTTGCAATGCTCTCCTCCAGGGGATCTTCCCAACCCAGGGATTGAACCCATGTCTCTCAAGTACATTGACAGTCAGGTTCTTTACCACTAGCACCACCTGGGAAGCCTGGCATTTTGAAGGATGATTTATTCACCTTTCATTCACTACATGTGGACTATCTAATGTTTGTTACCTGCAATCGCATTTCTTTCATGTTTGCATTATTAGTGAAAAAAATAGATGTTTTTCAATCACCCTGTACTCTCCTAAACTGTTTTTCCCTACCCTTGATAATTATGCTCAGGGAATCAACCTAATTTGAATATTAGCCTGAGCAAAATATAATTAAGAATGTAAATCTGAAGAAAAGCAAACACCAATGGAATCCAAAATCAAATATAGATGCTGTTATCTCATTAGTTTTTTTTTTCTTCCACCTCAAAAACTGACTCTGTACTAAAACGATTGTGTATGAATGTATCCCTTGGTGAATAAACACCAGATATTATAAAGTGTGACCTGACAACCTGAGGGCAATGCCAAAAAATAGTATGTTCTTCTTATTGCGTATTCACTAAATTCTAGGCAAAAGAAAGAACTGCTTACTTCTCGGGTTTAGTAAACTGAAACAAGTAACTATAAATGAGTGTAAACATCCCCTGGGAGTCTCTAAAACTATAATGGGCATGGAATAGCCTACCCCACACTGCTTTGAAATTGAGACAAATGAAAGAATCGTTCACCATTTTCATATAATTTTAAGTCAAGGGAAAAGAGGATGGAACTTTTACTAGCTATTTACTAAGTATAAAAATCTTTATGCACTTATATTTTATGGCCACCCATGTGGTGAGTACTTTTCATTAGCTTTTATTACAGATGTAGGAAATGAGGCTCAGAGAAATTAAACAGATTATCAAAGATCATACAACTAGTAAGGGAAGAGCTTGGACTTTTATTTATTTTTTTATCCAAATATGATTTTTTCCATAATGTTGGGGAAAAATTATGAGAATTTTAAAAATTTGTATGCAGAGCAAAAGTGTTACTTTTCTACAGGATATTTCAGATTGCTTCAAGATGCATTTAAAAATTTATTTCCATGCCACTTTATTGAATTTTCATACAGTTCCTATGGAGCAAATAGAAGCTGATATTGTTCCCGTTATCCTTCAAAAGTGAAATCAGAAAAAAAAAAGGAGGGGGTGCTTTTATTTAAAATCATCCACAAGGTTTATAGTAGAATGATCAGTTTTCCCAGGACCCTGGAATAGCATCTTAGACCAATATCATGCCTTTGACTGCACTAAGCATACGAGGTTATAAATTGGCATGTGCTCAACTGAATGCTCTTCCTAGATCCATGAAACAAACTGTTTATTCATCCTGAAATAGTTACTTGTCCATTTTTCTTTAAGCAGAAAGAATATGTAGGATATATTTTACTTGTTCAGGTTTTTTTGTCTTCTGGAGAAAAGTAATTTTATGATTTTCAGGAATGTGGAGACCACGTGACCAAGTCCTATTTTTCAGATAAAATTGCAAGATTTAGTGAAATAGTCCTATATCTGGAGTTCATATCTTATGATCTCATCTTTTTTCTTCCTCTTGTATCCCATTGACTGTCACTTGCCCAGGCCATTAATTATTAGCTAGAAAACATTTTTAATGTTTAAGAGTCTCTTAGGGAAACTCTGTTGTTGTCAAAGTTTGCAAAAGTGTTCAAAATGCCACCGTACTGTGTACACTGCTGAGATAAAAGGCTATGTAATAAAAGTCCTTTATTGTCAATAAAGCAGAGCTTTATCGTAAATTTTATAAATCAGCAGCACAGCCAAATGCAACGAGCTCTGAAATCATGCCATGGAACGAATGGACTACTGAAATGGTTCTCATTATTCCTCCTTGATAGCTTTTAAGAGAGAATTTTGATATTTCATCTTGTCTGTATTTTACACTTGCAAGATCAGTTCATAGACATTTTACAATTAGTGTATATAAGAAAGCTGGCCACATTCTAAGTAATAGAGAAGCTTATCAGAGAAATGCTCATTTCAATAAAAATTCTACCTAATCTTATACCATGGTTCCTATAGAAAGTTATCAAATAAAAAAAAAAGAAATTACAAAACTAATCAAAGTACGTGTACAGTATGTACAATTTACTATGACAGCAAATACTTCAGGGTTATTTGAAAAAAAATCCATGGTACAGAATTTAAATAGTACAATTTGTAGTAAATGTCAAGGAACGTTATTCTGATAAATGTCATTGTAATAATCAGACGAAAATTGTTCTGAGTATTACACACTATATAATCAGTTTTGATAGAAGGATCAAAGGTGTAAATTCCATGAAAACTCAGTGAAAACATTTATCAGAAGCCTTACTGGGGAGGACAGAGGTAGGGAGGATAACAATTTACAGTGAAATCATCCTATTCAGCATACTGATGTGTAGTAATGTCTGTATTACTTGAATACAGACTATGCACTTAATCTTCTCTTAAGAGTACATAAAGCCAAAACTAAAATTCATTAAAATTATATTTTCCAATTATGATATAAAACAAATGCAAAAGTATGATTTCTAAATTTATAGTGCAGGTGTTAACTGTGGGAAGCAATGAACATTTATAATGTGCCCATGAAGCAGAACCAGTTATAGTTACTAAAGGAGTTCATTTAATCTCTCTCTGTTTACTTTGGAACCAGCAGCGTATAGCTGAATACGGGAAAAAACAAAATATGGAGGATGCTCTCAAAAAATATATTGGAGCACTATGTATGAAATAATCTATACATATTTTGCATTTTTTTGTTTTATCATTTTTCTAAGTCAGAGCTTCTCAAAGTGTGAGATAGTAATCTTTAAGAATCAGAAAAGCCAGGGGCCCTCCATTTATCCTATTGTTCCATATGCATAATATGTGTTTTTTGATAGTACAAATGTTGAGAAGGATAGGCCTGGCAACAATTATGGAAAGTCCAAAAAAGGAAACATGATTATGGATTTCAGGACAGAAGGAAGATAAAAGAGGTTTTTGGCAAGACTAACATGGTATTCAGGAGATGTATCTTCTCTCTCTGCTTAGCTCAAAAGAGCCATGGCTGGCTGACATCCTGTGTCTGGCTTCTCAAGGTATACCATCTAGCTGCCTGTGTATATGTGGGCATAAACAAGAGAGAAAGGAAGATTGTGTGGGACGGAGCCAAGGTGATTTTAGAGCACTATAATTGATTCGTCTATTTAGGAGTCCTGTAGAAATCAAGGTCAGTCTAAATCTAAGGCAGAAAACCCTGATCTATTGTGCAGTAACTGAATGCTTGCACAATCCAGGCTAATTCAAACCCATGTGGGAGAATCTGTGAGATGAGTGAGCTTAATTTATGAATCAAGTACAACTTATATCTTTTAATGGTGCACAAAATAACATTTTACTTTTCCCAGAGGTGACAAAATGTGGTTTAATTGAAAAAATAAAAAAGAAGGTACTTGTCAGTAACTGTTCAAAAATGGAAATAAACAAAAGACCATTCATGTTTCAATTCAAAGGTTTTTGCAAACTTATGTTTCATCCTTCATAGAAATTCTAATTTTACTACATTCATTTTAAAACTGCAGTATATTTCTAGGTCATAGTTAATAAATTCAAACTCCATGATTTTAGGTGATCTAGCCAAATTTATTTTAACTACAAGAAACATAAAGTATAGTAAAAATTATACTACTTTGTGTTAGGTGGAATTCAGAGTTAGTTCATCTTACTATTACCTTTGCAACATAAAAAGTTCTTTCTTCCAGATCTATTTGATTTATTTATTCAAGAATAAATAAAATTTAAGGAAATGTTCTCCTATAAAAAACCTGTAGTGTATTTTTATTTTAATAAAATTGAAACATTATTTAAAATAAGCTTAAGGAATGTGAATTTATTATCATGCAGTCTCATGTGCAAAGCAGTTACCTATACACATTCACAGGAGTCTTTTATATTTAAAATCCTTTTATTTCTCTGAGGCCACTGTTCAAATGGTTCACAGGGGATAATTTGTTTTATTCAGTGGATTCCTGATTGTTGTACAAGGAAAAGTTCTTTCACCTTTCATTCAACAATTCATCTTCCTGTGGTGATTTATTTTACTATTTCTAGACATGCTTTATAACCTACACACTTGGCACGCACTTTTTTTTCTTTCTTTCTGGGAACCAGCTGAACTTTAAATAAGTATGTAGGTTATAACAAGTTGTAAGCTTCTTGAATTTTACATAATTTTAGATAATTCTGTTGTCTTGTTTTGCACATTTTTACAAATATGCCAACATGGTATTGCCTAAAGTTGAGAGGAACATTTAGATCAATTATTTAGAATTATCTTCGGTAAATGAGATGCAACTATAATACATATGAAGTGGCAAAATCAATGGCGAAATAATATTTGGGGATATAGGAAATATTTGTTGCTATGTCATAAGGCTGTAATTTCACTCTAACTATAATGACTCCAAGATAAAAGTGGCATTTATAAAAAAGGGAGAGAAGGAGAAAGAAAGAGATCGCATCAGATTCTTTATATATGCCAGTGCTATTTCAGTTATGTTCAAGTTACAAATGAAAATATGTACAAGATTCTAGAATTCAACTGTTCAAAGCAGTCATACAGTTCTCTTTTGTATTATACTTCTTTTTCAATAGAATCCACATATAACCTGTCGGTGTATAGCAACTTATAAAATTATACATGTTATATTATGATAAAATTATCACACTTTTCCTTACTAGCTTACTATTACATTTTAGCTGTACCAATACCTAATTTGAAAAAAAAAAAATAGAATCAACATTCATTACAGCTTGTACAGTAAAATGTGTTACATAAAACCAACAATTCAAAGTGTGCCAAGTCCCTCAAGTTTTTCATTGTTTTGATAACTATTGAAATCTCTGAAATCTTATGATTGGATCTATATAGTCCCTTCACATAAGATAAAATTTGCTAGTGGAATTTTTTTCAGGAATTTTGTTCCCATTGCATTGTATTTATCTTGATAAAGTAAAGGAGAATAATTGAATACAATCATTAATTAATAAGATTTTTAAAAATGGGGTCCAAGGGATATAAATTTCAGTGTTCCTTCAGTTTAAGTGTGGAGTTGGCAAGATCATCATCCTCGGTCTTATTCTCTATTAAATGATCCATTCTAGCTCTCAAGTTCTATAAATCTCTGTCACAGGATTTGGTTCTGGATTTCTAGATTTAATTCTCAACTCTTTCTTTCACTTTATTCATAAATAGATGCAACATATATTGATTTATTGGGCTTCTGCAGTAGCGCAATAGTAAAGAATTTTCCTGCAATGCAGGAGATGCAGATTCAAACCCTGGGTCGGGGAGATCCCCTAGAGGAGAGCACGGCAACCCACTCCAGTATTCTTGCCTGGAGACTCTCAAGGACAGAGGAGCTTTGTGGGTTAGTCCATGGGGTCATAAAGAGTCCAACACCATTGAAGTGACAGAGTACACAGGCACATATTGATTATCAAACCCTTGAATGTGTAACATTTTTTTCTAAAGAACTACTGTTCATTTGGATTCTGTTCCACATATGCACCTGCTTACAAGTTCATCAAAAATAAGGCAGTGTTTCAAAAGGCCAAATTTAAGTAAGAAAAAAATTACATTAGAGAGCAGCCAGTTGCTTTTGCACACTGTTTAATCTGTTCCCATATCAGAAGCTCTTTAGTGAAGTTGTTCTATAAGGTGGTGGTGTGCTTTTATAGTATGATAGAAAGGTTGTGGAAGTCATATCAAAAAGGTCAATGCAAGTATACACATGGAAAATTTCTCTGCTTTTGCCCCCAAATTAGTTTTACCAAAAAAAAAAAGTCCTCTTCCCTTAGGCCACCACTAATGTGTCATTCCATCTCCAATATTTCTTTCATAACAAATGGGATCACTTTTTTCTTTCAACATGCTTCATACGGAATTTACAACAGTTGCCGTATAAAGGGTTTACAGAGGTTCATCATGAATCTCAATGATATCATCTCAGGCTTTGCCAAGATATAAGTAGAGATATAATGATCATGGCCATAAAAATGATTCCTGAATTATGGAGAGGGGCAAAATCATAAAGGGAGAGAGAGAAAAAGACAGACAGACAGAGGATACCTATTGAGGTGTGATATTCTGATTGGAAAAGGAAGAGAATGGGTTGTCTTGAAAGATGAGTAAAAGGAAAGTTTTGATGATGAAGAGTTAATCCACAATGGAAGATTCTATGGATTTCAATTAAAATCAAGGCTGTCATTCACACTAGGATTAGGCAAGACAGAGAATTAATGTCTGTGATAAAGACAGGTTGTATAGATTCAGGAGAGAAAAATGCAGTGTATTATGAGTTGAATAACAAACATGAGTATGAGAAAGTCAGCAAGTCTAAAATACTCTCAAAAGATTAACTATGTATTAGTAAGACAAATCCCAAAGAAAGGCAGTGCCAAAGAATGCTCAAATTACCGCACAATTGCACTCAACTCACACGCTGGTACAGTAATGCTCAAAATTCTCCAAGCCAGACTTCAGCAGTACGTGAACCATGAACTTCCAGATGTTCAAGCTGGTTTTATAAAAGGCAGAGGAACCAGAGATCAAATTGCCAACATCCGAGGGATCATCGAAAAAGCAAGAGAGTTCCAGAAAAACATCGATTTCTGCATTATTGACTATGCCAAAGCCTTTGACTGTGTGGATCACAATAAACTGTGGAAACTTCTGAAAGAGATGGGAATACCAGATCACTCGACCTGCCTCTGCAGAAATCTATATGCAGGTCAGGAAGCAACAGTTAGAACTGGACATGGAACAACAGACTGGTTCCAAACAGGAAAAGGAGTACATCAAGGCTATATATTGTCACCCTGCTTATTTAACTTATATGCAGAGTACATCATGAGAAACGCTGGACTGGAAGAAGCACAAGCTGGAATCAAGATTGCTGGGAGAAATATCAATAACCTCAGATATGCAGATGACACCACCCTTATGGCAGAAAGTGAAGAGGAAATAAAACACCTCTTGATGAAAGTGAAAGTGGAGAGCGAAAAAGTTGGCTTAAAGCTCAACATTCAGAAAATGAAGATCATGGCATCTGGTCCCATCACTTCATGGGAAATAGATGGGGAAATGGTAGAAACAGTGTCAGACTTTATTTTTTGGGGCTCCAAAATCACTGCAGATGGTGACTGCAGCCATGAAATTAAAAGACGCTTACTCCTTGGAAGAAAAGTTATGACCAACCTAGATAGCATATTCAAAAGCAGAGACATTACTTTGCCAACAAAGGTCTGTCTAGTCAAGGCTATGGTTTTTCCTGTGGTCATGTATGGATGTGAGAGTTGGACTGTGAAGAAGGCTGAGCGCCGAAGAATTGATGCTTTTGAACTGTGGTGTTGGAGAAGACTCTTGAGAGTCCCTTGGACTGCAAGGAGATCCAACCAATCCATTCTAAAGGAGATCAGCCCTGGGTGTTCTTTGGAAAGAATGATGCTAAAGCTGAAACTCCAGTACTTTGGCCACCTCATGCGAAGAGTTGACTCATTGGAAAAGACTCTGATGCTGGGATGGATTGGGGGCAGGAGGAGAAGGGGACAACAGAGGATGAGATGGCTGGATGGCATCACTGACTTGATGGATTTGAGTTTGAGTGAACTCTGGGAGTTGGTGATGGACAGCAAGGCCTGGTGTGCTGCAATTCATGGGGTCGCAAAGAGTCAGACATGACTGAGAGACTGAACTGAACTGATCTGAGAGCTAAATGGTAATAACTGAAAGATGCAGACAGAGAGATTGCTTTATTTTGTTTTACTTAGAAGTATGTACTAACAGCTTCCCTGTTGGCTCAATGGTAAAGAATCCACCTGCCAGCACAGGAGACATGGATTCCATCTCTGGTCTGGGAAGATCCCACATGCCTAGAACAACTAAGCCCATGCGCCACAACTACTGAGCCTGTGCTCTAGAGCCCTGGGGGCACAACTATTGAACCCATGTGCTACAACTACTGGAGACCATGTACCCATGCTTTGCAACAAGAGAAGTCACCACAATGAGAAGCCCATGCACTGCAACTAGGGAGTAGCCCCTACACTCCACAACTAGTGAAAAGTCCACACAGTTATTAATAAAAACACACCACAACCAAAAATAAAATAAAGAAATAAATAATTTTTTAAACAAATGTACTAAGATAAAGGACTTGTGAGGAGATTTAATAATCAAGATAAAGGAAGGAAAACACTAAAAATACATAAGAAATAAGGATGGCACTTGGGTCAGGAAAAAAGCATTGCACATGGAATTAGCCATTATATGGAGCAAAAAAAAAAGTGTGTGTGTGTGGGGGGGGGTGGAATGCAAATATAGGAAAGTGAAAATACAGATGGGAATAGGGAGCTGAGAATCTGCACTCCTACAAGGAGATCTAGCCAGTCAATCTTAAAGGAAATCAGTCCTAAACATTCATCGGAAGGACTGATGCTGAAACTGAAACTCCAATACTTTGGCCACCTAATGGGAAGTACTGACTCATTTGAAAAGACCCTGATGCTAGAAAGTTTGAAGGTGGGAGGAGAATGGGATGACAGAGGATGAGATGGTTGGATGACATTACCAACTTGATGGACATGAGTTTGAGTAAGCTCTGGGACTTGGTGATGGATAGGGAAGCCTGGCCTGCTGCAGTCCATTGGGTCACAAAGAATTGAACACAACTGAATGACTGAACTGAACTGAACTGAATGGATTCCCTTTAGACAGTGTAATAGGGACTTTCTTTTTTTGCTTAAACTGTACATTTTTAATGATTGATAATGTTATAATTCAAAAAAAGTTATAATTCTAGCTCAATGAGTCATATTTGTTTCTACTTCCACTTCAATATCTGCTGGCACTGATAAGTGTATATTTAGTAATATGTTCCATCTTCTGGATATTAATGAAGAAATTCATCTCCATTAGAGATGTGTATGATGTAACATTCTAAATGGAGTAAGGTAGTATTCAAAAACAGATAGATTATTAATGTGCTCTTTTGCAAGTAATATTATCCTGTTCAAATGTATGTTATTAAAACATCTTGAAAAAAGCCTTTTAAAGTTTGTTAATTCATATTCACTTCTTACTGCTGTGATGTGAATAGCCTTTGGGGTTGCAGTATAGCAGTCTTTTCTATGACCTGTGGGTCACAAGTTTTTGCCCTATTCACCTTGTTACCTCTTTCTCTGATTACTAAATGTTAGATTCATAAAGAAAGAGCTCTAATTTGGTATATTAAGTAACAATGGATGAAAGCTACCCATTCATAGGCTCAAGATGGCTTCCCTCATTTCCTCTATGCAAATATTAATAAAAGGATGTAAGATTCTTCTAAAACTATATTTTTACATTCATGTAAATGAATCTATTACAAAAGCTTTTTAAACCATAGAATTATCTCATCTTCAAACTCATAATATTTATTTTTGAGATAAACTCCTGAAATGTTTTTTCTCACATTTTTTAGCTGATAAACAATACTTAAATATTGAGAATCATTTATCAGTTTCTGTTCAGTGAAACTCTTCAACAATACCAACCTTAATTATAATCATAAAATAAATTTGTAGGAGATTTCTAGATTTTTCCTTCCTTTTAACCATTTATTATTTTTCATGTATTTACTGCATGCAAAATAATTAACAATGCACCAGAAGGATAATAAAAGAAGCAGAATATATATTTTCTATACTGCCATAGATGATATTATTCCCATTAATTTTGCCTAGAAGAAAAGATCTCATCTTTCTCTTTCCTCTAAAATGCACCAATTTTTTCCAAGACATTATAAGTTTTTGCATTGCTAAGGAATGCAGCCACCCTAGAAATGTCTCATTTGTAAGCAGAGAACCTTAATAATAATTTGTAGATTTTCTGATGAGGAAACAGAGCTAGGACACAGGGTTGGAAGATAACTACAGTGTGAACTGGGACTTAGCAATAGAAAGGAGAGGCCCTAGAAATATAACAAGAGACCTGAATCTGAAGAGAACAATTAGGCAGTGAAAAATCATCTTCTCTGGGAAATGTATGATGCAGTTCTAGCCAGAGTGATGTCTAACACTGGATTTACAGTTATTTGCAGTTCTATGTGGTAGTTGCATCCTGCTACTTCCTAACCTTTAGAAACGTCTGCCAAACAAAACCACCTGGTGTTAGGGTAAATTTAGGGGAATGAAAGAACAGTGATGAAATCTAGCAAAGGACAACACTAGGTAAGCAGGCTAAAACAGGAAAGATATACTGGCCGACTCAGCAATAAATATGACGTAAACCACTTGTCCTCCATATAATAGAGGAAAGAAGGGCAGATAGTGGGATGCTGCTTAAAATCTGTAGAAAATACTAATGGCGCCTTGCTTCCCTTCTTGCCAGAGGAACCTGATACATGACTGAGGCAGTGGAACACAGACACATGGATTCATTCTGCATGTTGTGTATTGCTAATGTCCTCTAAATTTGAAAAGTGCTGACAATCCACATGCAAGATGGCTAAATTAATTAATCTTAGGCAAGCTACAATTAAAAAAAAAAAAACAGATATACTTACAAAGAAGTAAAGGTGTGAAAATGTGTGTTACTGGGAAGGTTTAGGTGGTGTCAGCTTTCAAGAAGAGGAGAAAAGCTTTGAGAAAGCTTGAAGAAAGTAAATAACTAAGAAGTTACTTCCGAAGAAAGAACAGTATGTTCCAAGGCATGAGAGAGGGTTAATTTTGAGCCTTTTATACTATTATTAATTGATGTTTTCTAATGATTTGACTGCTTTCTAAGAAAAATCCAATGTGTAACAGCACAGAAAGAGAGAGACTTTCTTTCTAGTATAAATAATTAAGGCATTTTGAAGCTGAAAAGACATTGAGAAACATATCAACATTCTTGCAAGTTTTGGTATTGAAACAGCTTAGTCAAAATTCTATTGATTACTTCACTTGATTTCTACTTCATACATACTATGTGCCAGACATTGCAGAAGCACTGTGAACAGATTTTGTTTTTGCTGTTATAGAGTTTATTTATATACTGGTGGAGCAGAAAAACAATAAGAATGCTTGCTGCTCTGTGTTCTAGTTACTATGACTACATAAACAAGCACCCTAAAACTGAGTAGCTTAAAACGATAACAAACCATTTTGTGCATCAGCCTGATATTTGTGCAGCACTGGTCAGCCCTGGGATTTCTTTGGAAGGAATGATGCTAAAGCTGAAACTCCAGTACTTTGGCCACCTCATGCGAAGAGTTGACTCATTGAAAAAGACTTTGATGTTGGGAGGGATTGGGGGCAGGAGGAGAAGGGGACGACAGAGGATGAGATGGATGGATGGCATCACTGACTCTATGGACGTGAATCTGAGTGAACTCCGGCAGTTGGTGATGGACAGGGAGGCCTGGCGTGCTGCGATTCATGGGGTCACAAAGAGTCGGACATGACTGAACTGAACTGAACTGAGGCAGTGAAAAGTTTCAAAGTTGAAATCATCTGAAGATTCATTCATTTACGTGTCTAATGTTTGAAGCTGGCTGTGAATCAAAACTTTTCTGGAACTGTTGGCTGGAATATCTATATACAACCTCTCAGTATGACCAGGACTTCCTTAGAACATGGTGTATGGGTTCAGCCCCAGAAAAGAAAGAAAAGAAGGAAGAGGAAGAAGAGAGAGAGAGAGGTTGATTTTCAGAATATCTCAGAATATCTATGTAGCCCTTTTTTATTTAGCCTTGGAAATCACGCAGATTTATCCTTTTCAACCCATCTTATTCTTTGGAACCGTCATATCCCACCTAGATTAAACAGGAGAGGGAAACTGACTCCACTACTTGAAAAGTTACAAGGTTCTAAAGGAGGATTTGTGAGCTGAGATATCGCTGTGGTCATTTTGGGAACATACAATCTGCCACATTCTCTTATTTTAGTTTCTGGTTTAATAAATAAAAACTCAAATATGATATTCATGACAAAATTTTTTTTTAATTTTAAAATCTTTCTAATACCTTTCTTGTATCTCTTTGGAGTTATTACTCTTATTGTTATTGTTTTATCATTACTATTAGCATTATTGACTTGTGAGCTTCCAAATCCTACTTCTCTTTAACTTTTACTTTTCACTGACCTAATAATTTGAGTGATGCTTTTGAAAGTTAGTACTGTAAAATATCTAGTTAAAGTACTATGTCAAACCTTTTGGTTCAGAACATTTAATTAATAATGTTCATTTGAAAGAAAGTGGTACTTTATCAAGTCATTTTTAGGATGAGTATATGATTCACAATGGGTTTCCCATGTAGTTCAGTGGTAAAGAATCCACCTGATAATGTAGGACACACAGGAGATGTATGTTTAATCCTTGGGTCAGGAAGATCCCTGGAAAAGGAAATGGCAACCCACTCCAGTATCCCAGAGACAGAAGAGTCTGGCAGTCTACAGTTCATAGTATTGTTGAGTCAGACACAACTGATCACACACATGCACACATAATTCATGTCAACTTGTGTAGAAAAAAATATCAAATGAACTGTGTCCACTATACACAGATAATCTCCATGAGAATTATCATTTCATTCATTTTATTATGATTTAACCTGAATCACTTATTGACTTGGTCTAATGTAAAAAAAAAACAAAACAAAAAACTTACCATAAATAAATACGTTATGGCTCATAATATTGTTCAAAGATGTTAATGTTATGTTCTGTGGTAGAAACTATTTCTCCCTTTAAAAATGTTGAGACAGTGACAAAGGATATTATGAAAAAAAGTGATCGTATTAGAAACAACACAAAGAACATGGCACTTTTGTTCAGATAAGGTAAGAGTTCATGAAAGTGGAAAGGGTCATTGGTGAAATGATTATACTGCTCAAAATGACATCATCAGGCTGACACTTCATTTTTTTTTTAAAGATTAGTAGGCAAAAAACTATTTCTGCTCTTTGAAAATGTCAAATAAAATGCTACTTTTCCAAAGTGTGAACCAATGTTAATCTAAACATTACAAGCATAAATGATGTTAAGGAAATAAATTTAATATATAATACTAATCAGACATTATCACATATTCCTAAAATGTTCAGATATATTTAGAGAAACTTTGAAGGGGATTAAAAATCCACAGTTATTATTCTTAGAAACATCAACTATACCTTTGTATAGTTGGAGGATAAAGAATAATGAAAGGCTTAGAAATTCAAGTAAAAGGAAAATTATCTTACTTAAACTGAAATAATAAGATAGAACTAAATGCACAATTAATTTGAGAGAAAACAACATGATTTACTGGACTAAGAATAGGTGACTACTAATTATATAATAGTGTACTACTAATTAGATATAATTTATCCTGCCTCCCTGTTCTTCATTGTCTTTGTTGTAACAGTAATTTTTTCCATGGGCCACCTGGCAAGGCTACTGTGAACTAACAAGAGACCATCTCTAATACTTTCACATTAATATTGAGACTGTTTCTAAACTTTGTAGATATTCTTATGCATAAATCTTTTATGCATATGCTAATGTATTAATAAAATTAATTCTTAATAGAGGAAATGCCAAATCAAAGGCTGTGTGTATTTTAATTTTAGAAGATGTCCAACATATGGTTTATCTTCTGTGATATTGTCAGATGGTTGTCCATGTTCTCCTAATAAAAATCAGTGACATCTGTATTTCCAACTCCCTATGTTGTACAAACAAAGAAGTATTTCTTGGGCTTTTTCCTCCTGAATCCCCACCAACTACAAGAAATGTCGCACATGCACACCTCACCAAGGGAATGGACCGAGCAGAGGAGAATTAGGGAATGAGAGATTAGAGATGGTAATCAGATTCTTGTGCATGGCTAGCACTGAATTATGTCTCAATGAACATGTCTCTAGACAAAACTCTGTTAGCCTCTGCCCTGCTTCATTTTGTACTACAAGGCCAAATTTGCCTGTTACTTCAGGTATCACTTGACTTCCTACTTTTGTATTCCAGTCCCCTATGATGAAAAGGACATCTTTTGGGGCTGTTAGTTCTAGAAGGTCTTGTAAGTCTTCTTCAGCATTATTGGTGTCGTATAGACTTGGATTACTGTGATACTGAATGGTTTGCCTTGGAAAGAGACATTCTGTTATTTTTGAGATTGCACCCAAGTACTGCATTTCAGACTCTTTTGTTGACTATGAGGGCTACTCCATTTCTTCTAAGGGATTCTTGCCCACAGTAGTAGATAAAATGGTCATCTGAATTAAATTTGCCCATTCCAGGCCATTTAGTTCAATGATTCCTAAAATGTGGATTTTCACCCTTCCCAACTCCTGTTTGACCACTTCCAGTTTACCTTGGTTTATGGCCTAACATTCCAGGTTCCTATGCAATATTGTTCTTTACAGCATCAGACTTTACATCCATCACAAGTCACATCCACAGCTGGACATTGTTTTTGCTTTGGCTCTGTCACACCATTCTTTCTGGAGTTATTTCTCCAGAATTACGATTTTGATGAATTGATGCACTGAAAAATTTATGTTTTTGAACTGTGGTGTTGGAGAAGACTCTTGAGAGTCCCTTAGACTTCAAGGAGATCAAACCAGTCAATCCTAAAAGAAATCAGTCCTGAATCTTCATTGGAAGGACTGATGCTAAACTTGAAGCTCCAATATTTTGGCTACCTGATGCAAAGAACTGACTCATTGGAAAAGACCCTGATGCTGGGAAAGATTGAAGGCAGGAGGAGAAAGGGATGACAGAGGATGAGATGGTTGGATGGCATCACCAACTCGATGGATATGAATTTGAGCAAGCTCTGGGAGTTGGGATGGACAAGGAAGCCTGGCATGCTGCAGTCCATGGGGTTGCAAAAAGTCAGACATGACTAACTGACTGAACTGAACAGAACATGTTCTCACATAACATATTTTTTTCACATGACATGTTTTTTTCACATCACATATTTTCCTTTTGAAAACCTGTATAGGCCTTTGTGAAAATGTTACATATAATTACATGGTATACTTTAATATATGGTACCTCATTCTCATTTCATAGGTAGTTGAAATATATAAATGCACAAACCACAATCAAGCAGAAATCCATAGTGATTTTTAGTATTTAAAATGAATCATGCACTTTGAGTTTCCAGTCTGACATGTGAAGAGCTTGGAACTCACCACTCCTCTCCTTACAAGAAAAAAACAGCTGAACAAATTGAAAATCAACAACTCTTCTTAGACCCACAAAAGTATTGTTTTCACAGGGTAGACTTCTGCCCTCAAAACTAGACAGGCCAGCACAGAAAGCAACCATTTTGAAATACCCTCAGAGCTCTCTGCTGTCTTTAGGAAGAGAGGCCCTCTCTCAAAGAAAACTATTTTATGAAAGCCTAAACAACTTGGGTTTTATCAAAGCCTAACCAACCTGAAGGAAGGGATCTATTTAATTCCAACCCCCTCCGGTCTTTAATTTGTTGTTGTTCAATTGCTAAGTCATGTCCAACTCTTTGTGACCCCATGGACTGCAGTAAATCAGGCTTCCCTGTCCTTCATGATCTTACGGAGTTTGCCCAAACTCATGTCCATTGAGTCAGTGATGCCAACTAACCATCTCATCCTCTTTCACCCCTTTCTCCTCCAGCCCTCAATCTTTCCTAGCTTAAGATTTTTTTCAGTGAGCTCACCTTCACCTCAGGTGGTCAAAGCACTGGGGCTTCAGCTTCAGCATCAGTCCTTCCAATGAATATTCAGGACTGATTTCCTTTAGAAATGACTGATTTGATCTCCTTGCAGTCCAAGGGACTCTCAAGAGTCTTCTCCAGCCCCACAGTTTGGAGGCACCAATTCTTTGACATTAAGCCTTTTATGGTCCATCTGTCACATCTCTACATGACTACTGGAAAAACCATAGTTTTGATTATTTAGACTTTTGTTAGCAAAGTGATATCTCTGCTTTTTAATATGCTGCCTAGCTTGCTCATAACTTTGCTTCCAAGGGGCAATCCTCTTTCAGTTTTATGGCTGCAGTCACTATCCACTGTTATTTTGAATACCAAAAAAATAAAGTCTGTCACTGTTTCCATTTTTCCCCATCCTCTGCCATGAAGTGATGGTACTGGGTGTCATGATCTTAGTCTTGGAATGTGGAGTTTTAGCCAGTTTTTTCACTCTCTTCATTCATCTTCATCAAGAAGATCTTTAGTTCCTCTTTGCTTTCTGCCATTAGGGTGTTACCATCTGCTTATCGGAGATTGTTGATATTTCTCCCAGCAATCTGTGATACTAGCTTATGATTCATGCAGCCTGGCATTTTGCATGATGTACTCTGCATATAAGTTAAATAAGCAAGATGACAACATACAGCTTTGATGTACTCCTTTTCCTATTTTAAACCAGTCTGTTTTTCCATATCCTGTTCTAATAGTTTCTTCTTGACCTGCATACAGGTTTCCCAGGAGGCAGGCAAGGTGGACTAGTATTCCCAACTCTAAGAATTTTCCACAGTTTGTTGTGAGCCACACAAAGGATTTAGAGTAGTCAAAGAAGTGGAAGTAGATTTTCTTTTTTTTTTCTGAAATTCTCGTGCTTTTTCTATGATCGAATGGATGTTGGCAGTTTGATCTCTAGTTACTCTGAGTCTTTTATAAATTCAGCTTGTTTATCTGAAAGTTCTCAGTTCACATACTGTTGAAGCCTACCTTGAAGGATTTTGAGCATTACCTTGCTAGCATGTGAAATTAATAAAATTGTATGGTAGTTGAACATTCTTTGGCATTGCCTTTCTTTGTGATACAAATGAAAACTGACCTTTTCCAGTCCTGTGGCCACTGCTGAGTTTTCCAAATGTGTTGGTATATTGAGTGCAGCACTTTTACAGCATCATCTTTTAGGATTTGAAATAGCCCAGCTGGAATTCTACCATTAGCTTTGTTTGTAGTAATGCTTCCTAAGGCTCTCTTGACTTCACACTCCAGGATGTGTGGCTCTAGGTGAGTGATCACACCATCGAGGTTAACTGATCATTATGACCTTTTTTTGTACAGTTCTTCTGTGTATCCTTTTATTTGGTGCCAAGGTCCAGCCCCGGTGGATCCAGAGTAATTCGAAGCGGGGATGGTGTAGGTGAGGAAAAACTTATTTATTTATTTCATTAGAAATATAAGATTAGATTAGGAAGAAATAGTATAGTAGGAAAATTAAGTGGAGAAAAGAGGCTGAATGACTTGGTTTACATGGAGAACTAATAAAACTTCAGGACAAGAACTTTGCACCATCTACATTAGGCCACTAGCATCCTCTTGAATATCGGAGGGTGCCCTGCCTTAGACTCCCTCTCGCATGGAACTTAAAAGCCGGGCCAAGTAAGTAGACATGGCTAGCCTCCACGCCCCAGATGGGAATTCAGCCATAAAATAGAATAAGGAAGAGACATGGGGGAAACCAGTCCTTCCAATGACTGGCCCAGCCTCTATTGTCTAGAAAGGCCTTTTATACCTTTTTGATTGTACATAGAGATCAATGGGTAATACAAAATTATGCAGCGTTAGCAGCCCAGACTCTTATCAAAACCAGGCTTTTCTCTCTGCATACCTAGTTGTATACACAAGTCTTAGGTGATTTACATCATCTTCTGGCCAAAAGGGCCAAATAACATTTTACAGCCCTTTTCTGATAAGGGTTTGTCAACCAGAAGACTTATTTGTGTTGTTCTTCTCAAAGTCTGGTGCCACTCTCAGAAAGCACTAAAGTTACATTCTTACATAGCAAGGACATAACAATTTATAACAAGTAAAAGGAGTACAGTGATTTATAACAAAAGAAAAGTAATTAACTCAAAAGTTTAGTGTTGCTAACATCAAAACTACTATATACCTTCTTCCATATCCTGATTACATTGATTAATATCCTCCCAGGTGCCTAAAAGATAAAGAATATGGAGGCCTGGCAGCAATCATTGAGTCGACAATGAAATCCGTCACCAATATGATTTTTAGCTCTTTAGAAAAGGCTCTGTATCTTTAAGATGCTTTAAGCTTTGTACCTCTCGCGGTTGGGGGCTGTAAGCAATTCACAAATTGTAAAGTCCGGGCAGATAAGTTAGAAAGCCATCAAAGGGGTTAAGCCGAGACATTCTTTTTTATATGCAGGAGACTGTTAACTGAAGCCCTAAGCTAACTCTTTCCAGAGAAAAGGTGGTAATGTCAGAAGAGTATAGTATAACAGAGAGTAAACAGACAGATTTTGGTTTCAGGGTAGATGCTCAGACAGAGGACCCTTCGAGACCTGACTCGCCTTGCCCATCAGGGCTCTCCGCATGATCTTGTCATGGGTGGGATCTCCCATGCTGGCTCCCGGCAATTTGGGGTGAGGGAAGTAACCAACGAAGGCTCTTTCTAGAAGATTGAGACCAGATTTTAGGAGTATACAATGCTTCCTTCCCTCCCCATACACACATCTTACCACCACATCAGCAGAGCCCTTCTATAATAACAGAGGATAACAGATAAAAGAACTGTGGGCCCATACTTTAAAGAGTCCTAAGGAAAACAGAAAACAGGGGAAACTAAAACAAGGGTATGAGGAAATCTTAGTCTCTAACAACAGACCTACAGCTAATAGTAGATAACACAGCCTAACTCTTAGCTGGATAAACATGAAAACTGTCAATGTAAAAATCAGTCACAGACTGAAAGTAGAGAGTATTTTATTCAGTGGGAGAATCTTAGGACTTCAAACCCAGGAGACAGCATTTCAGGTTGCACTGAGAGACAGCTCCAAGGAGGTGGGGGAAGGAGTCAAGATATATAGAAGTTTGCAGCAAAGGAGATAGGCAGTCTAAACGTCAAAGGTTACTGCTAATTAAGGAAAACCAGATATCTCAAGGAATTTAGCACTCTTCTATGCAAGAGTGCAAGAGTCTAGGATGATGCAAGAGTCTAGGATTATTGAAGTCATGCCTATCACAAGAATCTCAGCTATCTGGGGCCAGCATCCTGTTTGTTTGTTTGTTTTTAATTATTTCTTACCACCAACATCCCAGCTCCTCAGCAATCACTGTGGAGGGTGGTGGCCTCTGTTGAATCACTGACATTATTTCCCTTTTGGGAGACTTCATTCACGTTTGGAGGCCCGAAATCACTGATGGCTATTACATTCTTGTTTATTGATTTGGCAGGAGATATTCCATTTCACAAACCTTACACTAAAGTTGCCTTCATCAGTTCACTTTTATTCAATGTACTATGTCCAGATTTCAACAACAACAACAGCAAAGATCACAAGGCATTTTAAAGGACAAAAACCACTGTCTATAGACACAAGGCAAGCATCAGAGCCAGACTTGGATATGGCAGAGTTATTTGGAATTATCAGACTGTGAATTTAAAATAATCATCATCAATGCACTAAAGACTAATAAAAAAGGAAGTGAATAGTATACAAGAGAGGTTGGTAATATAACAGGAAGACAGAAAATCTAACAAGAAATCAAAATGACATGACAGAAATTAAAAAAGACAATAAGAGGAATGAAGAATGCCTTGATGAGCTCATCAGTGGACTGAACATAGTGGAGGAAAGAGTCAGTGAGCTTTAAGTTACTTTAGTAGAAACTTCCAAAGCTGAAATGTGAAAGAAAATGGAATGGAAACACAGGACAGAATATTCAAGAACTGTGGAACACTTATAGAATGTATAACATACATATAATGGGAATATTAGAAGAAGAGAGAAAGAAACAGAAGAAATGTTTAAATCATAATTACTGAGAAATTTCCAAAATTATGACAGACATCAAACCACAGGTCCAGAAAGCACAGAGAACACCAAGAAGGATATATTCTGAAAAATCTACACATACACACACACACAAATACACACACACACACACACACACACACACACTGCATGCTGAATAATATCATTTTCAAAGTTCAGAATATTAAAGCAAACAGAGATCTTTGCTTTGAAAGAAGTTCAAAGAAAAAAAAAGATTAAAGCTTTACCTATAGAAGAACAAGGATAATAATTACATTTGGACCTTTTTTTAGAAACCAGAAAGCAAAAAGAGTGAAGACATTGAAAAAAAATGTAATCAAAACCATCAACCTCTTTGATAGAACAGTTGTTCTTCTCTCTCTTCCTTACTTCTGGTTGTTTTTGTTGTTGTTATTTTATCATATCATGATGTCTGGTGCTTTGGCAACCATTTTGCGATCAATCAGAAGACAATCATGAAATTAAAGGCCTTAAATGATGGTAGTCTTCTCTAAGAAGATAGAGTCTTCCCTGTGTATCTTATGGGCACACAGAAAGAGCCTGGGGGTCCTGCTGACTTGAAATAATATACCAGTCTAGGCTTCTAATAAAAAGTCAATAGTCTCATGATTTCAGCAATTGCAAATCACATGCTTTTGTCAAAATGCCATACTTGGCCCAACTGTTTACCAGAACAAAAGTGTTTAATAGCAAGACTAACACATGTTTTGCTGAACAAAACACTAAAATTAAAAAAAAAAAAAGTGAATATATTGTTCCTTTTTGTATTTTTCTAAAAGAAAACACAGTACAAAACTACTACTCTCTAGAAATGAGGGCCAGAAAGAAGTAAGTTTTAGGAAAAAAGAGAAGGAAAGCACCAGGAACCCTGAAAAACTTATCTTCTTCACAATTTTCTAATTATTTTCTCTGAGAGAATCCTGAAAACATGAGAGAGGAAGGAATAATTATAGCTAAAATTGATGTTAATCAATAACTCATGTCCAGGTATCAGGCTGTCCATTTTTTTCCATCAGATTTTTTAGATTTCTTACCACTTATATAGAATTATGTTTGCCCCAAGCTTACATGCCTGAAACACAGAATAATTGATTTTAAAAGTAAATTTTACAGTGTTTTTTCCTTTCAGCTCCCAGTTACAATATCAATTTGATATTAACAAGTTTTCTCTATGAGTTTTTTATCATAGATGCACATATATAGATGAGATTGATGTAGGTTTAAAAATATGACGGGCATGCACAAAATTGAAAAGCATTGTCCATTAAATCAATGTTTATGAGGTGTTCAGGGATATTCTCTAAATGTTTTTTTTCTATTTACTGTTGTAACAACTGGTCAGTGAAAAGTGAACTATAAAAGAGTGAAATACAATGCAAGGCAGTTTTCCCTGGTGGCAGCTACTATACTATGTCCAGGAATGTATCATCTTACTGACACTAAAAAATCATACACAAAAACACTTAATGTGTTTGGGTTACTGTTGATGATGGATTGTCATTCAAGTCTGTCTTCTGTGTAATTTCTCCTCCAAGTTTATCTTCTTAAAAGGCAGATGCTTCAAGTATTTTGGGACTTACAAATTTAACGGGTTACTATTTTTCTGTTGCAATTGGTGTTTCCAGAATGATGGGGTGAGTGTTCAGAATAGCTAATGTGATGGAAATCTCTGAAATTATAATTATGTGCTTTGATTTTGTTTATAAAGGAATGAATATGGTAGCATCAGTTTCTTAAAATAGACAAAATGTCACAAGACTCTAGTGCACACTTGTTTAGAAATACAGATACTAGGAGTTAGAGTGAGTTGTTTATAGTCAGAACTGGTTAACTTCATGATCTGCTACTAAAGGACAATAAATCATCTCTCCTCATCTTTGCCCTACACATGTACAACTAATCTCAGAATTACAAGGACCAGTGAAATGAAAGAATTAAGGACAAAATGGGGCTTCCCAGGTGCCTCAGTGGTATGGAATTGTCCAGTAATGCCGGGAACACAGATTCAATCCATAGGCCACAAAGATCCCCTGGAGAAGGATATGACAATTTACTCCAGGTTTGCTACTTTGGGAACAATTAGTTTGAACTAATGTTTTGATTATCAAGTTTTATTTAAACTCCCTGTCATTTCACATATAGTTTGTCCTTTCAACACTCCATCCCAACCCATGTCATAGACTAAAATTTATTCATCTCTTGAGTCCTCTTATCCCAGAAGTCTTTTTCCCCACCAAATCCAGGTTAAATGCCCTGCCTCTAGATTCTGTACAGCCATTTACTTCTTCTGACCTATTGTATTATACATTTAGTTTGTCTATCTCTTTGTGGTCAGTATTCAAAACTATTTGCATTACGGTTGTATTCTTATCACAAGATATAAAATATATTTAAATGTTTAAAAGATATATAAAAATGATTTTCAGTCATTGAACATTAGAGAAAAAATTTACTTCCTATGAGGGTTATTACTCAATTTTCTCTATATTAATTTCAGACCAATTCATTATATTAGTTCTCTATAGCTCCTGTGATACATTACCACAAAGTTAGTGGCTGAAAACAACACAAATTTATTATCTTAGAGTTATTAGGTCAGAAGTCAGAAGCAAGTCTCATTAGATTAAAATGAATATGTTGACAGGTTTGTTCCTTTCTGGAGATGTGGGGGAGAATCAGTTTCCTTTCCTTTTCCAGCTTCTAGAGGCTACCTTCCCCCATCTTTAAAGCATAACATTTGCAGTTCTCTGAAACTTTCTTCCATAGTCACATCATTAGCGATTTTCTTCTTCTGACTCCTTTTACTTTTAAAGAGCATTGTGGTTACTTTGGGTTGGCATGAATAATCCAGAACAGTCTCCCTATTTTAGAGTCAGATGTTTAGCTACCTTAGTTTCATCTGCAACCTTCATTTTCTTTTGACAGAGTAAACTAACATGCTCACAGGATTCCAAGGATTAAGACATAGACATGTTTGGGGAGACCATTATTCTGCCTACCACACAGGTTGAATTTGTTTCTTTAGTTTAGTTTGGTTTTGTGTTTTCCCAAATGAGACATCTATAGATACTTTTTGCATATATAAATACTAAACAGTATTTTTTAACTGGAAAACAGTTAATAGTCTATAATTCACAAATGGTCATCTGAGGAGGCCTTACAAATAGCTGAGAAAAGAGATGCAAAAAGCAAAGGAGAAAGGGAAAGATATACCCATCTGAATGCAGAGTTCCAAAGAATAGCAGGGAGAGATAAGAAAGCCTTCCTAAGTGAACAATGCAAAGAAATAGAGGAAAAAGAGAATGGGAAAACTAGTAGAGATCTCATCAAGAAAATTAGAGATACCAATGAACATTTCATGCAGAGATGGGCACAATAAAGGACAGAAGCAGCAAGGAACTAACAGAAGCAGAAGAGATGAAGAAAAGGTGACAAGAATACACAGAACTGTACAGAAAGGTCTTAATGGCACAGATAACCCTGATGGTGTGGTCACCCACCTAGGGCCAGACATCTTGGAGTGTAAAGTCAAATGAGCCTTACAAAGAATTACTACAAACAAAGCTAGTGGAGGTGATGGAATTCCAGTTGAGCTATTTCAAATCCTAAAAGATGATGCTGTGAAAGTGTTGCACTCAATATGCCAGCAAATTTGGAAAAATCAGCAGTGACCACAGGGCTTCAAAGGTCAGTTTTCATTCCTATCCCAAAGAAAAGCAATGCCAAAGAAAGTTCAAACCACTGTACAAGTGCACTCATTTCACATGCTAGCAAGGTCATGCTGAAAATCCCTCAAGATAAGCTACAGCAGTATGTGAACTGAGAACTTTCAGATGTACAAGCTGGACTTAGGAAAGACCCAAAGGAACTAGAGATCAAACTGCCAACATCCGCTGGATCATAGAAAAGGCAAGGGAGTTTCAGAAAAGCATCTACTTCTGCTTCATTGACTATACTAAAGCCTTTGTGTGGATCACAACAAACTATGGAAAATTCTTAAAGAGATGGGAATACCACACTACCTTGTCTCCTGAGAAACCTGTATACAGGTCATGAAGTTAGAACTGGACATGGAAAAACGAACTGGTTCAAAATTGGGATAGCAGTACTTCAAGGCTGTGTATTGTCACCCTACTTATTTAACTTATATGGAGAGTACATTATGCAAAATGCCAGGCTGGATGAATCACAAGCTGGAATCAAGATTGCCAGGAGAAATATCAACAGCCTCAGATATAAAGATGACACCACACTTATAACTGAAAGCAAAGAGGAACCAAAGAGCCTCTTGATGAAGGTGAAAGAGGAGAGTGAAAAAGCTGGCTTAAAACTCAACATTCAAAAAACTAAGATCATGGCATCTGGTCCCATCACTTCATGGCAAATAGATGGGGAAACAATGGAAGCAATGACATTATTTTCTTATGCACTCAAAGATCACAGTGGATAGTGACTGCAGCCATGAAATTAAAAAACACTTGCTCCTTAAAAGAAAAGCAGTGAGAAACCTAGACAGCATATTAAAAATCTGAGACATTTGTCTACAAAGATCTGTATTGTCAAAGCTATTGTTTTTCCAGTTGTCACATATGGATGTGAGAGCTGGGCAATAAAAAAGCCTGAGTGCTGAAGAATTGATGCCTTCAAACTGTGGTGCTATAGAAGACTCTTTGCAGTCCCTTGGACTGGAAGATCAAACTGAGATGGGAATCCAAGTTCTTTTCTGTGGAGCCGAAGAGTGAAATCCACCAATGAACAAGCAAATGCTCATGGTAGCAAGCAAATAGAATTTATTAAAGAGGAGAAAAATACAAACTCTCAGCATAGACACTGATGAGGGTAAAGAGTTCCTCACAAATGTGAAGATTATAAGTTTTATATCTTTACCAGTATTAATTGGTACATTTTTGGTTGGCACCTGTTCTTAAATCACCTTATTTCTAACCAATCAATTTAAAGGTCAAGATACTTAACAACTTTATAGCTTCTCTTGAACCTCCAATTAAGCTACCACCCTTTTTCATGTCCCCTGGCCATTTTACAAAGGACTAGATGGGCTTAAGATTAATGACCATCAGTTGTTTTTCCCTCAGGCATATGGAAGTTACTGCCCTTCCCTGGACCTGAGTGCTGATATTTATCAGACCAAAGACATATTCCAGGAATTCAGCACAATGGAGCAGGATGTTTACTGAAAACAAGACCAAGGTCTCTGAGTTCTCTGCTGACTGCCAGTAATTTCTACCTCAAAACCAGTCAAGCCTAAAGGAAATCAAGTCTAAATATTCACTGGAAGGATTGATGCTGAAGCACCAATACTCTGGCCACTGATATGTAGAGCCAGCTCATTGGAAAAGATTCTGATGCTGGGAAAGATTGAGGGCATGAGGAGAAGAGGGCAACATGGGATGGGATGGTTGGATGGCACCATCACCTCATTGGGCCTGAGTTTGAGCAAACTCATGTGTATCACACTATCTGGGAGATAGTGAAGGACAGGGAGGCCTGGCATGCTGCGATTCATGGGGTTGCAAAGAGTCGAACACAACTGAGCGACTGAACTGAACTGAACTGGATCAGCCTATCAACTGAAGGCATGAGTTAAAACCAAACAGAACCCTGTGTCACACTTTCTGGTACAAATCTTTTTCACATCCGTATTTTTGGTGTATAGGAGGAGGCTTTGTTCAGCCTATTGACCTTCCCTGAGTTCCAAAACGCAGATTCAAATAGTTGCTAATCAGGGAATGGAGGGAAGGCAGAAGAAAAGGAGGAGAAGTTAAGAAACAATAGTGAAGCCTTGGGGCAGAGTCCTGGTTCCTCCGGAAAAAACATACATACCAATACCTTTAAGTTCTTCTGCAGGAAGTAACGTCTAGTGGTATCCTATGATTCCTCAATTCTTAATGCTATGAAAGTAAACCGGCTGGTGCAGTGTTAAAATGCATATATAAGGACAAATTCTTTTTAGTAACCATATAAGTAAGATTGGGAAAAATAATTGATAAATAATAAGCAGTGACAAAAAAAAGACCTTGACTATTTCAAGCAATTTCCACTTGCATTTTGATATTACTTAACCCTTTATAAGTAGATACTTCTAAAATTAATATTGACAGATGTAATAATGTTTTAATTTTCATTGTTAGATTTCATGAAATATGAAACATCTTATAGATACGCTAAGAGTTCTTTGGCAGGCTACAGTCACAGGGGTCACAGAGACAGGAATGTAGTGATATTACATGCAGGCAGGCTATGAAAATCATTACCATTTGATATTGTTTGAATGAAACTCTGATTTAGATCACTAACAGATGTGTTCTTATTTATGTGGGAGATAACAGTTATAGGTGGTGGGAATGATAACTCAATTTAAAAAATAACTTTCAATCACTGAAAATGACATAATTCCTCAGAGAACATTGAAGAAATTCATTCAATAAACTCACTGTGGATTTAATGCTCCACATTGTCATCTACTATTTAGCTCCCTGCATATAAATTCTAGAGAATTATAAAAAAGGGATGGCAAAAAGGGATATCAAAATTGTTACAAACAAAATTAATAATATACTGACTTAAACTGTGATCAACAATAAAATGTCTTCAAGGAGGCAATCAGACAGCTCACTCAACAGGAGTGTATCACCGGCTGTAAGCTGATTTGGAACTCAAGATGCAATGTAATTGCACATCTGAGAATCAGAAAAGCTGTTTTCTGTGTCATAGTCCAGAATATTCAAGCAACTGTTTACTAATAATTTGCACTCTTCCTAGGTTATCAAAATTATTCATTTTATATCCAGATCTTACAAGTAAAATATAACTATTTCATTACATTTTACAGAGGACGCTGAAAAGATGTGTACAATTGCACACTATTTTTGATAAAGTAAAGTGAATTCTTGGAATACAGAAATGTGTGAATTTTTTTCAACCAAAATTCATTGTGTATGTAAATTCCCTTCTAATCTTTGAGATATAAGAGGGCTTCGACAATAAGGCACATCTGATTCCAGTGTTTCCATTGGGAGACCAGAAATCTACTGATTCCAAAGAGAATTTTTACAACCTAGCAGTGATTTTTAATTTCATGTGTAAAATTGACTGCCTAATGGACACCCAGATAGCTGGTAATATGTTATTTCTGGGGGTGTCAGGAAAAGATTAGCATTTGATTCAGTAGATTGAGTAAAACTATCTCCTCGCCAACATAGATAGGCATCATCTAATAGAGTAAGGGCCAGATTAGAACAAAAATTTCATGTGAGAGTAAATTTCCACTCTCTTCTTGAACTGAATGTTCACCTTTTTCTTGCCTTGGACATTGGAACTCTTGGCTCTCAGGCCTTCAGATTCTGAGACTAACTCAGTGGCTTCCTGTTCTCAGGCCTCAGACTGAATTATACCACAGCATTTCTGGCTCTTCAGCTTGCAGAGGACAGATTGTGGGACTTCTTAGCCTCCATAGGCATGACAGCCAATTCCTATAATAAATATCCTCTTGTATATATCTGTATATATTCTATTGTTTCTGTTTCTGTGGAGAATTCTAACACAGATTTTGATATTGAGAGTAGGGTTTTTGCCTTAGGTCATTTGAGTTACTATAATAAAATATTATAGATTAGGTAGCTTAGAGCCAACAGAATTTTTTTTTTTTTCCACAATTCTGGAGACCAGAAAGTCCAAGATTGGTGTTTGCCTGCATACTTAGGTGAGGGCCTTTTTCCTCATTCATAGCAGGTGTCTTTTTGCTGTGCCCTCACATGATGGAGGGGGCCAAAGAATCTCTTTGAGGTCTCTTTTATAAGAAAGACATAATTCATAAGCATTCCACTCTCATGACCTACATACTTCCCAAAGGCCCTACTTTCTACCATCACATCGCATCAAGCTTTAGAATTTCAACCTAAGAATTTTGGTGGGGACAAACATAGTGTAACATTTCATATAATGATAAGGCATTAAAATAAAAATATTGACAAGATCTTTGATAGCAATATATAAGATGCAATTTTTTGTAAATAGAAACAAGTATTTATGGTGTATTTTTATGTCAGTCTGAGTTATTCCTTGTTTTAAGCATTTTTTTGTATTTTCTTTAAAGTACACCAACTTGTAATATGTCATTTATTTTCAGTATTATGAGCCTAAATGATATTATGGAGTTAACTTGTTTCATTAAATATTCATGCTATAGAAACAGCAATTAAAGTCAGGTTAATTTTGCAGTCACCAATGTAACAATTGATGCAGGAAATAATCAACAATATATATTAAATCCAGTGGTTGACAGTTTGTTGAGGATGGAATTATAGTCTAAAAATATAGCTTAAAATTACATATGAACTGATCTTTGACAAAGGAGCCATGTATTACAACAGAGAAAAAAATAATCTCTCAATAAATGGTGCTGGAACAACTGGACATCCACATGCAAAGAAATGAATCTAGACACAGACTTTTTATCCTTTACAGAAATTAACTCAAAGTGGAGCTGTAAATTGCAAAGCAATAAAACCCCTAGAAGATAAAAGAGAAAATCTAGATAACCTTGCATTTGGTGATGACATTTTGGATATAACACCTAAAATTCACATTTTTGATTAAATGAATATAAAGAGATTCCAAATAGCAAAACAGTCTTGAAAAAGAAGAACAAAGTTGGAGATTTCACACTTCATTTTATAATTTACTGCAAAGTTATGGTAATCAAAACCATGTGGTACTGACAGAAAGATAGGCACACAGACTATTCTTGTTCTGTAGATCTGCTGCTGCTGCTGCTAAATTGTTTCAGTCGTGTCCAACTCTGTGCGACCCCATAGACGGCAGCCCACCAGACTCCCCCGTCCCTGGGATTCTCCAGGCAAGAACACTGCAGTGGGTTGCCATTTCCTTCTCCAATGCATGAAAGTGAAAAGTGAAAGTGAAGTCGCTCAGTCACGTCCGACTCTTTGCGACCCCGTGGACTGCAGCCTAGCAGGCTCCTCTGCCCGTGGATTTTCCAGGCAAGAGTACTGAAGTGGGTTGCCATTGCCTTCTCCGTTCTGTAGCTCAGTCATGACCAATTCTTTGTGACCCCATGGACTCCAGCACACCAGGCTTCCCTGTCCTTCACCATCTCCAGAAGCTTGCTCAAATTCATGTCTATTGAGTTGGTGATGCCATCTAACCATCTCATCCTCTTGTCATCCCCTTCAACTGACTTGAATCTTTGACAGCATCAGGACATTTTCCAATGAGTCAGCTCTTTGCATTAGGTAGCCAAAGCTTTGGCGCTTTAGCTTCAGCATCGTTCCTTCCAGTGAATATGCAGGTTGATTTCCTTTAGGATTAACTGGTTGATCTCCTTGCAGTACAAGGGACTCTCAAGAGTCTTCTCCAACACCACAGTTTGAAAGCATCAATCTTTCAATGCTCAGACTTCTTCATGGTCCAACTCTCACATCGTACATGACTACTGGTAAAACCATAGCTTTGACTATACAGACATTTGTCAGCGAAATGATGTCTCTGTTTTTTAATATGCTATCTGGATTTGTCATAGCTTTTCTTCCAAGGAACAAGCATCTTTTAATTTCATGGTTACAGTCACTGTCTGTAGTGATTTTGAAATAAAGTAAATACATATAGGTAGTTCAACATATACTAACAGCTAACAAACATGAAGTAGATGCTTCTACAGGAAAGATTTAAAAATGATTAAGCTACTCATTTATAATCTCAAGAAATTTCAGTTTTGTGAATCAAACAAATGAATAGATTATTGTTCTTGTTGCTTGTCATTGTACTAAGTCATGTCTAACTCCATGGATGGTGCCCTGCCAGGCTCCTATGTCTGTGGGATTTCCTAGGCAAGAATACTGGAGTGGGTTGCTGTGTCCTACTCCAAGGAATCATCCTGACTCAAGGATCCAACCCAAGTCTCTTGCCTCTCCTACATTGATAGGTGGATACTTATACCACTGCCCCACCTGGGTAGCCCAATAGATTAATATATTATAGTATTAAGAGACTAGCCTAGACTAGGAGTGAGACAGGCTTCCAAGAAGAGATATTGCCTGCACATGTAAAAAAAAATTTAATGAATTGCTTAATTTCACAGCCCCATGCAGCCCCCCACCCCTCACACACACAAGATTTACAACTAAAATATCTGATTTTTATTTGTACCTGTGCAAAAGGCTTCCCTGGTGTCTCAGATGATAAAGCGTCTGCCTGCAATGTGGGAGACACAGGTTCGATCCCTGGGTTGGGAAGATCCCCTGGAGAAGGAAATGGCAACCCACTCCAGTATCCTTGCCTGGGAAATCCCATGAACAGAAGAGCCTGGTAGGTTACAGTCCATGGGGTCACAAAGAGTTGGACATGACTGAGAAACTTCACTTTCAGAACAAAACTTAATTAAATATTTATTTTCTAATAGTAGATTCTAATATGCCTAGAATAACTTTAAGGACAGTGGCAGATAAAAATATGTATTATCCTTACCACAGAAAAGATTGTATTTTAATGTAAGTGGAGAAATGAGAAAGCTGCAGATGTAATTCAAAACCGTCAGAGCCATTGAGATTCATTGCTTGCTATTTGACAATAATAGTTTGGCTTAGGGACACGTATATAGATACTTAATAAAAGAGCTTTAAAACTTTTTTTTGGTTTGTTTTCCTTTATTTGAAACAGATTGAAGTATTTCAAGTCAGAAGCGGCTTGAATATTAATTCATAAGCAGGAGAAAATATATTTGGTAATAAACTGACATCAGGACTGAATAATCTGATTAAATACTTTTTTTTACTATAAAGATAGCATAATCATATTTCAACTTTTCTGGTTTGATTTATGCTAAATAATTCTCTTGTTTTAAAATTAAAAAAAAATAAAACCTGTTATTCAAGGGGAAAACTGAGAAGAATTGTCTAGATCCATACTTTCTAAGTGAAAGGGACCAACTTATTGTGAGTAATTTATTGACAAAGATAAAGGCTCATCAATTCAGATATGAAACTCATTGCCAAAAAAATAAACTGCCATTTTGCAAAGCTAGAATCTTTCTAAAGGAAAGCGCAAGTGAAACACTTAACAATTTGATTGATTTTCACTTCTGATTTTGAAAAGGCATAACTTAGAGTACAATGTATATCAACATGCTGGAGTTTGGGGTTTTATTTTTTCCTCTGTTGATGGTACATATCTGTTCCAGCCAGTTTTACCTAAATCAATCAGCTGAGGCCTGGATACATGGTGGTGCAATCAGTGGGGATTTGCAGTGCTAGGCTCTTCAATTTCTGCAACAGAGAAAAACTGCAGTTGAAAGCTATGGCTGAAACAGCTCTAAAGGCATTGTGTTTTGAGAGTCAGTGTGAGTTCCAGAAACATTATCATCACTCACTGATTAAGAAATCCTAATGTGAACCAAGCTCAGCTTCACCTCCCACCAATCATTGTCTCCATTTTTAGATTTATAAAGTTTAAAAAAAAAAAAGAAGCACAGTGATTATGGTAGAAATTTGCATATGTGGCAATTTCTAAATTGATATTTATTTTGTTCTGAACAACATTCAAATCTGACTAGAAATGAATGTTGAATATTGATAGACTTTGTTGTAATTTTGTGGGGAACAATGTCTTTGGTGTGGTAGGTGTTCAATAAGCATTTCCAATAAGCAACTAATGTTAAAAATGGACAAAACATGTACCCAGACAAAACTATAGGGACAGAAAACAGATAAGTGGTTGTCTCAGACTGTGGATGAGGGCAAGCATTGACACCAAAGGACTATAAGTTATTTCTTGAAGAGATGGAAATGTTTTTACCTTGGTGGTGATGGTTACATGACTATATATATTTATATTTGATTTGTGTGTCTGTGTGTGTGTCAAAACTAAGAACTGAGGTGAATTATTATATATATAAAGTACTTCTCATTGCATCTGACTTTAAAAATAAAAGCTCTAAATATCATGCAGCCTGCTTTATCTAAATGTTTTATATTTTGAGAAGCTTGTAGAGAAGATGCTATGCATGTCCTTAAAATACATTTGCACCAAAAAAATCTATTAAATTCTACCTAATCTTTTCTCTTTTTTAAAATTGAAGTATAGTTGATTCATAATGTGTGAGTTTCAAGTATACAGCTAAGTATATATATAATGTGTGTGTGTATATATATGTGTGTGTATATATGTGTATATATATATATATATATACACAATGCACATATATATATACAGTATTTTCAGATTCTATTCCATTATAGGTAATTGCAAAATACTGAATTATTGAATATAGCTCCCATAGCATACAGTAGTTCCTCACGGTTTATATTTATATATTGTATAAATAGTAGTGTATATCATTTAAGCACAAAATCTTAATTTATATCTCCCCTCATTTCTCCTTTGGTAATTATGAGATTGTTTTGTATGTACATGAGTCTAATTCTATTTTGTAAATAAGCTCATTTTTATCATTAATTTTAGATTCTTCATATAAGTGATATCATATGATATTTGGCTTTCATTGTCTGACTTAATTCACTTAGTATGATAATCTCTATATCCATTCATGTTGCTGCAAATGACCTTATTTCATTCATTTTTATGGCTGAGTAATATTCCATTGTATTTACACACCTCATCTTTTTTATCCATTCTTCTATCAGTGGTCATTTAGCTTGCTTCCACATCTTCGCTATTGTAAATAGTGCTGATGTGAACTTTGGGGTGCATGTATTTTTTTTTTTCTTTAACTAGAGCTTATGTCTTTTCAGGATATATGCCCAGGAGTAGTATTGCAGGATCATAAGGTAGCTCTATTTTAGTTTTTTAAGGAACATCCGGGAGTTTTATATTACATGATTTTACATTTAAATCTTTAATTCATTTTGTATTTATTTTTGTATACGGCATTAGAGAATGCTCTATTTTCCTTTTTATTTTCCCACATGTAGCTGTCCCAGCACCACTTATTGAAGAGACTGTCATTTCTCCATAGTATATTCTTGCTTCCTTCATCCTAGATAAATTGACCATAAATGTGTGGGTTTATTTCTGAACTTTCTATCCAGTTCCATTGAGCTATGTGTTTGTTTTTGTGTCAGTACTGCACTGTTTTGATTAGTGTAGGTTTGTAGTAAGATCATGGCATCCGGTCCCATTACTTCATGGCAAATAGATGGGAAAACAGTGGAAACAGTGCCTGACTTTATTTGGGGAGGGCTCCAAAATCACTGCAGATGATGATTGCAGCCATGAAATTAAAAGACACTTACTCCTTGGAAGGAAAGTTATGACCAACCTAGACAGCATATTAAAAAGCAGAGACATTACTTTGTCAACAAAGGTCCATCTAGTCAAGGCTATGGTTTTTCCAGTAGTAATATATGAATGTGAGAGTTGGACTATAAAGAAAGCTGAGTGCTGTAGAATTGATGCCTTAGAACTGTGGTGTTGGAGAAGACTCCTGGGAGTCCCTTGGACTGCAAGTAGATCCAGCTAGTCCATCCTAAAGGAGATTAGTCCTGGTGTTCATTGGAAGGACTGATGTTGAAGCTGAAACTCCAATACTTTAGCCACCTGATGCGAAGAGCTGACTCATTTGAAAAGACCCTGATGTTGGGAAAGATTGAAGGCAGGAGAAGGGGACGACAGAGGATGAGATGGTTAGATGGCATCACCGACTCAATGGACATGGGTTTGGGTGAACTCCAGGGGTTGGTGATGGACAGGGAGGCCTGGCATGCTGTGGTTCATGGTGTCACAAAGAGTCGGACACGACTGAGCAACTGAACTGAACTGAACTGTAGTCAAGGAACATGGGTCCTTCAGCTCCATTCTTATTTTTCAAGATTGTTTTGGCTATTTGGGGTGTTTTGTGTTTGTATACAAGTTTTTAAATTATTTGTTCAAATTCTGTGAAAAATGTCATTGGTGATTTGACAAGGATTGCATTTAACCTGTAGATTGCTCAAAGCAATCTACCTACTCTTGTCTAACACTGACTATAAAAACCCCATGATGCAACATGTTTTGCTCTTTCTTGTGGCTGTGACTATGGTGGACTAGAAAGACTGTAGACAGAAAAGAATTGGGACTCCAACAGGTGTCCTTTAATTAGAACAAAATAAAGAAAATAACTGACCAACCATAGGCTAAAACATCATAGTGTACAGCTCGAGAAACTCAAAAAACAAAACATAGGCTTAAATTACAGTGAACTTGGATATAAAATGCCAATATATGAAAGGTTTTCCATACCAGAATCTTCCTCATGTATATGATCTTCATGCTATGGAAAACCTCTCCTACTCAAAAGGATTTTGGTAAGTATCAAGATCTCAGGAGAAATATGAAAAAGTCCTACTACTGACTGATCCAGTGTCTTACTGGACCTCTGAAACTTGAGTCACCTATATTTGAGTTTCTTTAAGAAGCTCCTCCTTCCCTTTCTTGATCATCACTACTGTCTGTCCTTATTTGTAAATCTTGCATAGCTCTTGATGGATTGTGTTTCGCTCCAAGAACAAGAACCCACAAACATCTGGGCCAATCATTTCTCCCCACACATATACTAATGTCAACCTCATTATATTAGAATGCAACAAAATCTTTAAAAATAGCAGATATTGAGTAATTTTGTATTTAATAGGATAAAATAAATCAAATGGATAGTTTATTTTTTCTGTCACTTTTATCATTCCTTTGTATTCCACACCCTAATTTGGAGAGCAATTTAAATAAAGAAAAATTCCTTCAGACAAGGCAAACAAGATGCTTTGTGGATGTTTCAGGTTGCCAACTTTAGAGTTTATTTTGAGTTATCCAGATACTCTTTCTCATTATACATATTGCTTGAAAATGCTAGTAGATTTTAAAATTCCAGGCAAGAATAGATCATTTTAGGACTTCCTGCAGATTCTATTATATGTATAGAAATCATGTCTCACTGAAAAACTCTGATACAATTACTTCAAATTTGGATCAAGTATTCATGTCAGTAGCTAATTTTGTTTTGCTTGTAGCGAAATGGTTTATTTTGAGGTGGTGTTACTATACTTGCGATATTATCAAATTTAAGGTAATAGTATTTCTATGTCAGTTTGGAGAACTAGATATTAATAAAGCCCATTTATTATTAATAGAATACAGCTACCTCTGAGATATTACACATACCTTTCATGGCATTGCTGAACTCACGTGAAAGAGAAATATCTTCACCATAGACAACCAAAAGTAACTCTGAACTAAAATGGGCACTGAGTGGAGCTTCCTGGCTGGTACAAAGGGATGCTCAATAGATACCAGCAATGGGTATGAAAGCTAATGTTGCACTATGAGCAAATACCAACAAAGAGCACTGAAAAAATTTACAGTTGTAGTTTTGCAAAGTTGACAGAAAATAACTGTCAACTTAAGGTTTTGAAGTCAGAAAATTAAAAAAATACTTTTCAAAGTAAGGATCGGGACTTCCCAGAAGTCCAATGATTAAGGCTCTGTACTTCCAATGCAGAGGGTGCCAGTTTGATCCTGGTTGGAGAACAAAGACACATGCCATACAGTGTCACAAAAAAGAGAGAGAGAGAGTGAAAGAAGTACATTTTCAAGTTTTTAAGTATGATAACATGAACAGTGTATACAACCAAAAGTAATCACTAAGGAAATTTCTAAAAATTGTAATTTTGGTGAAATAAAATGACCCCAGAATTGAAATTATGAGATAAAAAGAAAGAAATGTGAGCCATTAAAAATAATGTGCTGCTGCTGCTTCTAAGTCGCTTCAGTCATGTCCGACTCTGTGCAACCCCACAGACGGCAGCCCACCAGGCTCCGCCGTCCCTGGGATTCTCCAGGCAAGAACACTGAAGGGGGTTGCCATTTCCTTCTCCAATGCATGAAAGTGAAAAGTGAAAGTGAAGTCGCTCAGTAAGTGTCTGACTCTTCGTGACCCCATGGACTACAGCCTACCAGGCTCCTCTGTCCATGGAATTTTCCAGGCAAGATTACTGGAGTGGGCTTGCCATTGCCTTCTCTGAAAAATAATGTGAACATGCAGTTAAAACTAAGCCAAAGTTGCAGAGATAAAATAATACAATAACGTTGAAGTGTCTTAGAAAAAAAAGAAAGACAAACTGAACTATTGGACAAAAATAGAATGTTAGTTGGGAGGGGGTTGATAAAAGCTCATGGGTTCTAAAGTTTTTGTATGCTTTGCCAGAAGGAATAAGATGTAGATTGGTAAGCATGTTAAGCATGCAACCAATTATGATTAAGTACTAAACAAATAAATATCATAACTAAGTTTGCTTTATCGAAGAAATATATTATTAACTTTACATTAGATGTTCAATTAATTAATAAAATCACATTAATGATTAAAATTCCTAAATCATATAATCAGCTCAATTAAAGCAGTTATTGTTTCATAAAATTTTAATACTAATTCTTAATTTTAAAAAAAGTTGAACATGCTGCACAAAGAAGAAAAGGTGTAGGATACAAACCAAAATCTGACATATTTTTTAATGAAGAAATAAAGTATTCCTTCTCTGTTATTAATTCAAAACAAGATAAGTGTGGCCATTATTAACATTTCTATTCAACACTGTATTGTAGATCTAAGCCAGAAATATAAACAGGAAAGGAAAACATTTATTATTTTCAGAGGTTATGTACATATTTTTTAAATAAACAATATAAATTGCTATAAGGTTAAACTAGGAAAAATCTAATAAAAATATGTGCCAAAACTTTCTTCAGTAAATTAAATATATTAAAGAACATCTGAATAAGTAAAGAGAATGCTTGCCACTAAAGAGAAACTTCACTGATAACAGTGTCAGATCAACAAAAATTTATTGAGATATGATTGAAAAACCATTAAAAAATGACCCACACATTTCTTTTTTTTAATTTACTTTAATTGGAGTCTAATTACTTTACAATATTGTAGTGGGTTTTGCCATACATTGACATGAATCAGCTGGTGTACATGTGTTCACCATCTTGAACACCCTCCCTCCTCCCTCCCCATCCCATCCCTTAGGGTCATCAGAGTGCACCAGTCCTGAGCACCCTGTCTCATGCATCGAATCTGGACTGGCAATCTGTTGCACATATGATAATATACATGTTTCAATGCTATTCTCTCAAATCATCCCATCCTCTCCTTCTCCCACAGAGTCCAAAAGACTGTTCTATACATCTGTGTCTCTTTTGCTGTCTCACATATAGGGTCATTGTTACCATCTTTCTAAATTCCATATATATGCATCAGGGTACTGTAATATTCTAAAATGTATAAGGCTGAGCAGATGATTTAGAATAATGAGGACATTCTGGAATAATAAAGTAGATGTCAGAAATTTAATACTTATATCAAACTATATTAATTATTTTGTATACTATTGGTGCAAAGATAGACAAATGACAAGTAGAACAGAATAGAAAAATAATATGCAAATAGAGAAACATGCTATATGACACATCTGCAATTTTGAAGCAGTAGCGTAATGAGCATTCAATAAACCATGTTGAGACAGTTGCTTATTGCTACAGTTAAAATAAAGTTGAACACTTAAACTAAACTCAAACATCAAACCTTTTAGAAAATTAAATGTGAAAGAGAGACTTATTTAAAACAGTTCTAAAAAACGTGAATGAACATCTTAATGATTCCTGATCTGTAAAATGTTTGAATTAAAATGATGCCAAAAGAGCTCACCAAAAAGAAACAGGTAAATTTAATAACTATATTAAATTAAAATTTATTGTTAGTAAAAGAATGCAAAAAGATAACTGACCTACTGGGAAACTATTTGCAGTATTCTTAACCAATTAATAATCAATATCTAAACAATATTAAGAATTTTTACAATTCAAAAAGACCAACAGCTTAATAAGAAAAAAAATTTAAAGACTTGAATAAACTTTCTTAGAAGAGTAACATACAATGACCAGCAAACGAAAATATACTCATTCTCTTTTGCAGGATGGATGAGAAAAATTTTAGCCCTATGATACCACTTTAAATCAACTACACTCACAAAAAGTTTTTAAATTCTGAGAATTCTAAGAATTGCTTCAGACATGAGGCACTGGAGATTTATACATTTCTAAGTTAGAACTGGACATGGAACAACAGACTGTTTCCAAATAGGAAAAGGAGTACGTCAAGGCCGTATATTGTCACCCTGCTTATTTAACTTATATGCAGAGTACATCATGAGAAATGCTGGGCTGGAAGAGGCACAAGCTGGAATCAGGATTGCCAGGAGAAATATCAATAACCTCAGATATGCAGATGACACCACCCTTATGGCAGAAAGTGAAGAGCAACTAAAGAGCCTCTTGAAGAAAGTGAAAGAGGAGAGCGAAAAAGTTGGCTTAAAGCTCAACATTCAGAAAACGAAGATCATGGCATCTGGTCCCATCACTTCATGGGAAATAGATGGGGAAACAGTGGAAACAGTGTCAGGCTTTATTTTGGGAGGCTCCAAGTCACTGCAGATGATGATTGCAGCCATGAAATTAAAAGATGCTTACTCCTTGGAAGGAAAGTTATGACCAACATAGATAGCATATTCAAAAGCAGAGACATTACTTTGTCAACAAAGGTCCATCTAGTCAAGGCTATGGTTTCTCCAGTGGTCATGTATGGATGTGAGAGTTGGACTGTGAAGAAGGCTGAGTGCAGAAGAATTGATGCTTTTGAACTGTGGTGTTGGAGAAGACTCTTGAGAGTCCCTTGGAATGCAAGGAGATCCAACCAGTCCATCCTAAAGGAGATCAGTCCTGGGTGTTCATTGGAAGTACTGATGTTGAAGCTGAAACTCCAATACTTTGGCCACCTCATGCGAAGAGTTGACTCATTGGAAAAGACTCTGATGCTGGGAGGGATTGGGGGCAGGAGGAGAAGGGCACGACAGAGAATGAGATGGCTGGATGGCATCACTGATTCAATGGACATGGGTTTGGGTGAACTCTGGGAGTTGGTGATGGACAGGGAGGCCTGGCGTGCTGCAATTCATGGGGTTGCAAAGAGTTGGACATGACTGAGCGACTGAACTGAACTGAACTGAACTGCATGGAATTTAAATTGGTAAATGTTAACTGGAAAGTAGATTTGCATTAACAAGCAAAGAAGAGTATATGAATAACTTATAAACTAGAAATTCTACTCATAGATGTAACCTTAGATAATTTCTTGCTAGTGTGCGTTAGGAGATGGGAACAGAGCAACAGGATGATAAACATATACTCCAAGTAGTGCTTAACTTCACTGAAAAAGGTAGGAGATGCAACCAGGGAGGTTCAACACTCTTGGTAATGTTCTCTGTAATTGGTTGTGTGATAAATTTACAGAAGTAGTTTTATAGACATATTCCATAGTTTAATTATTAAGTTACATATATTCTTTTATGAGTATGAAATAAAAGTGAACTAGTAAATAAAATTTGTAAATTTATATATAAGGCACTTTTTTTTGTTGTTGTTGTTACCATATTGCTCAGATGTCCTTTGTGGAGTATGGTAAGTCCTGGCCCGATCAGAACAGGACAATGTCCTGAGGGGCTTGCCTGTACTCTTAGAAGAAATTCAAATATATCATTTAAGAAGCACATTTGATGGTTATGACATTTGATCCTTATAACACTTGATCCTTATGACACATTTGATCCTTATGACAAAACCACATACCTAAGAAGTTCTGGAGGAATTATAAGATCTCTCACAGAATCAGCAATCCCCTACTCATTTTCTCTAAAACTTAGAGGAAAATTACAAACATTCATTTGATTTTAAATTTATGGTACAAAATTTTTTAAAATGTGAACTGTATCTCCTTCTTAAAATTTCTTTTGTTTGTGTAGACACTAGGGATCTGAATTCTGATGGAAATTTGAGAATCATTCTGCAGTAAAGGAACTGGAATGTTAATAGTGAAGAATATTGATTGCTGGTTTTATTTTGCAACAACCCTCTTATGCCCAATCCTTGTCATCTGTGAGAAGACATTGGACCTCAATAAGCATAATTTTCAACATAAAGAGAGAGTGATTTATTCTCCACTATAAAAAAATTTTGGAATTAAAATGGAGCTTTTCATAGCTAAGCTATTCTTAAGAAGGCCTCATCAGGTGTACAATAATATATACAAATTTTTGTGTATCTTTTTATATTTTAGTACTGAGAGAATTATGAATATGTTTATCTGGAGCAGAAATATTGTATCCTTTAGAGCTATAAATCATAAGTTTTGTCCTAATTGTCATCTTCCAATCTACAGTCTTAAGTGGAGAAAAAGGAACATTGATTTTGATTTGTGAGTAAAGCTTTCAGTGACAGCAATTGATCTTATTTGCTTTTGAAACTGCACATTTGGTGTGACAATTATACAAGATTAATGAATATGGAACACCACAATACTGTTTTCTAATTATAAATATAGCATGATACTTGGTGAGTATCAGTTTCAGAAGAGATCCTCAGAATCTTTTAGCAAAAGCTATCATACCAATCTTGAAGTATGATGATTTAACATGTTAAAAATATTTCTAGAAGTTTTTGGTAAAATTTAGTTTTTGTTGTTTTTCTTATGAATATACCTATCTCTGTGCTCTTGTGCATGGCTGTCCATGTTGATCACTTTTCCTATTAGCTAAGAATTAAACTGATGATCCAGAGATTTTAAACTTATTCTTTATTTTATAACCTTAACAACTTGAAAAATAGCCACGCCTGAGACTACTTCTGATATAAATAGTGTCTGTCCATAAGCATCAGAGAGTCTTTCTAAAATTGTTCCTGTTCCAACTATCATGGAATCCACATTCATTTTTTTTGTCCTAAAAAACAGGAGAAGGCACAGAATATGCCACTACTCCTATTTCAATACCTATCAAAAAGTGCCAGCAGACCAGTTGGAAAGAAATGATCACACACGTTATTTATCTTGGTAAGGCAAGCTTTTTATTTATTTATTTTTTTTAAACAGAAAATGGCTTTTACATCTTACCTACACTAAGCAGCCTAGACATGACCCAGAATTGCAGTCACTTCCAATGCAGAAAAGTAATTGAACAGGGTCAAGTTTGGAGCCATGTTTTTAAAATATATGAGAATCTTGACTCCAGCCTTAAACATTGTCAGTGAATCAGACTCTATCACCACTTAAATCTCTAGAGTCTCTATAGAGAACTATTTGCCAAGTTTTGCTGATTCTAATCATGAGTGGATTTAGGGACTAAGACACAATTGTTTATTCAAGTTTAAGTGAAACTATTTCCCTATTCATTTGCAATATTGCAATGAAAATAAAACTCTGGGCCTGTTTGGAAAAATCTGAAAAAAAAAGAAAAATCAGCTTACTAGTATTTGCCCATAGCATGTTGTTGACCTAAAGCAAGTAGACTGCTAGATATTTCTCCAGAAAAGATGGGTTTATTCAGGATTAGAGGAGAATTGCAGCTTAGGGTCTGCAACCGTGGTGAGCCATGTTCAAGTTCCCACATGGCAAGGGGAGGAGAACACTTTTATAAAGAGGAAAAGGAAATTGAGACAGCTGCAGCAAACAGAGTCCATGGCTTTTCACTGACTGAGTCTTTGCAAAGGGAAGAGTCTTTGTTCTTTCTGTTGGGCTCTGCTGTCATCTCAGGACATGAGTGTTCCCTCTTACAGTCCTCTAACTCTAAATGAGCTTTATATTTATTAATTTTTTACAATATCTAGTAATAACAGTTTAGTCTTCTCTTTAGTACATACACACACACATACACACACACAAATTCTAATAAGTGTTTTAATTTCCCTTTTGCCCATCAGAAAAGTAATTCTATTAATACAGTTTAAAAAAACAAAAAAACATTGCATCCAACTTGTGCCAAACTCCACTTATATGTAATGAAATGTTATTTTCCAGATTATACTCTTTTTATTAGTGGCCTTGATTCCCTTTTCTACTTGGAGGTAAGGAATTAGAATGCTTTCAAATTGGTTTCAAACCTTGAAACCAATAAAAAGAAAATTCTCAAATTTTTTCACTTATGAATATTTCTATATGTAATTTATAAAATACAAACAGCTAATTATGGCACACTTTTCCAGTGGTGTGTTTTTATTCAAATTAAAACATTGGCAGAAGCAAAAAATAAAACTATTAAGGTAAAACTGTATAATACTTGTGTATAAATGCACACAAATACAGAAAAGAACATAAAAATATATAAGCAATTCATTTTTGTTTTAATTATATCATATTCATTGATTTTTAATCTGGTCTTATCACTCAAATTCTAAAAATTTTCTGAATAATGTATTGGAAAAACTATCACTGATTACTTTGAACTCTATAATTTTCCATTTTCTTTACATATCATTAGCTTACCAAGTTTTCAAATTTTAAGTTATTAAAGTGCTAAATCAAATAGTGTTTGACTGATTTAAGAACAGTGTTGAAGAAACATAGGCTTAAGCAAGTCTGGAGAAATAGCTCTTTTACTATAAAAATGGAATTGGCTTGATGTACATAGTCCATTATTTACAACAAGAAATAAGTTAAAAGAAAATGCCCATTTTTACTGTTTTACTTTCCTTTTCGAGAAATATCTGTAAATTCTTAGATAGATAATATGGCAATAACGAATTATTGCCTCACTAGTAGAAGTTGAGACTGAAGAGTTTGGTCATTAAAAAGAAAAATATAGCTGAAATAATCATAAGAATAGCATGAACTCAAGATGTTTGAATACTGTAAATCATGTTTTTATCAATAGATAAGTACATTATTTAAAGTTCTGATTATCTATTCTCTTACAGTCCTGCCATGTACCACCTCTACCTTAATTCATTTGAGAAAACTTAGTCATATATCCATACATAGCTGCAAGAGAGTTTATGAATTATAGTCTAGTCATATTCATGGCCATTATTATATATCAATAGGTAGTGGATTTTGATGGACAGCTTAGCTGTTTACCCATCTATGAGGAATATTATCTTCATCCATCCAGTCTGCTATAATAAGAATATCATGTGCTGAATGACTTCTAAACAACATATTTCTAATTGTTCTGGAGACTGGAAAGTGACAAATCAAGGCACCCAAATTCAGTCTTGTAAGAACCTGTTTTCTGGTTCACAGACATCTGACTTCTTGCTGTGTGTCCTTACAAGGCAGAACAGAGAAGATAGCTCTCAGAGGTCATTTTATAATGGTGATAGTATAGTTCACGAGGGCTCTGCCCTTGTGACCTAATCACCTCCCAAAGACCTGCAACTCCTACTACCATCATATCAGGGTTTAGTTTACATGTTCATTTTGGGTGGATATAAACATTGAGGAAATCAACACAAAATATTCATTGGAAGGACTGATGCTGAAACTGAAGCTCCAATACTTTGGGAACTTGATGCAAAGAGAGGACTCATTGGGAAAGACCCTGATGATGGGAAAGATAGAAGACAGGAGAAGGGGATGACAGAGGATGACATGGTTGGATGGTATCACTGACTCAATGGACATAAGTTTGAGTAAACTCTGGGAGATAGTGAAGTGCAGAGAAACCTGGCATGCTGCAGTCCTTGGGATCACAAAGAGTCAGACATGAATTAGCAACTGAACAACAACAAAAAACATTGAGTCATAACAAATATTAAAACATTTCCTACTGAAAATCAGTGTGACAGTTGAAAGGTCTCAATATCTGCCTGCATACAAAAAATAGAGAAAGAAAAATTAGCCTTTCTGTGGACACAACTGCTAAGTCACTTCAGTCGTGTCCGACTCTGTGTGACCCCATAGTTGGCAGCCCACCAGGCTCTGCCATCCCTGGGATTCTCCAGGCAAGAACACTGGAGTGGGTTGCCATTTCCTTCTCCAATGCATGAGAGTGAAAAGTGAAAGTGAAGTCGCTCAGTCGGGTCTGTCTCTTCCTGACACCATGGACTGAAACCTACCAGGCTCCACCATCCACAGGATTTTCCAGGCAAGAGTACTGGAGTGGGTTGCCATCTGGAAAATTCTGAAAGAGATGGGAATACCAGCCCACCTGACCTGCTTCTTGAGAAATCTGTATGTAGGTCAGGAAGAAACAGTTAGAACTGAACATGGAACAACAGACTGGTTCCAAATCTAGAAAGGAGCATGTCAAGGCTGTATATTGTCACCCTGCTTGTTTAACTTATATGCAGAATACATCATGAGAAATGCTGGGCTGGATGAAGCACAAGCTGGAATCAAGATTGCCGGGAGAAATATCAATAACCTCAGATATGCAGATGACACCACCCTTATGGCAGAAAGGAGAGTAGAAATAAAGAGTCTCTTGATGAAAGTGAAAGAAGAGAGTGAAAAACATGGGTTAAAACTCTACATACAGAAAACTAAGATCATGGCATCTGGTCCCACCACTTCATAGCGAATAGATGAGGAAACAGTGGAAACAGTGTCAGACTTTATTTTTTTTTTTATTCTAAAATCACTGCAGATGGTGACTGCAGCCATGAAATAAAAAGATGCTTACTCCTTGAAAGAAAAGTTATGACCAACCTAGATAGCATATTAAAAAGCAGAGACATTACTTTGTCAACAAAGGTCTGTCTAGTCAAAGCTATGGTTTTTCCAGTAGTCATGTATGGATGTGAGGGTTGGACTGTAAAGAAAACTGAGGGCTGAAGAATTGATGCTTTTGAATTGAGGTGTTGTAGAAGACTTTGAGAGTCCTTTGAAACTTGAGACTAAAAGGAGATCCAACCAGTCCATCCTAAAAGAAATCAGTCCTGAATATTCATTGGAAGGACTCATGTTGAAGCTGAAACAACAATACTTTGGCCACCTGATGAGAACTGACTCATTATAAAAGACCCTGATGCAGGGGAATATTGAACGTGGGAGGAGAAGGGGACAACAGAGGATGAGATGGTTGGATGGCATCATCAACTCAAAGGGCATAGGTGTGAGTAAACTCTGGGAGTTAGCAATGGACAGGGAGGCCTGGCATGCTACAGTCGAGGGGGTCACAAAAGTCGGACAAAACTGAGTGATTGAACTGAGCTGAACCGATAGGAGAGAGCATTATGGAATGGAGGTTACAGTTTCCTCCCTCATCAGTTCAATTCAGTCACTCAGTCATGTCTGACTCTTTGTGACCCCATGAATCACAGCACGCCAGGCCTCCCTGTCCATCACCAACTCCCAGAGTTCACTCAGACTCACGTCCATCGAGTCAGTGATGCCATCCAGCCATCTCATCCTCTGTTGTCCCCTTCTCCTCCTGCCCCCAATCCCTCCCAGCATCAGAGTCTTTTCCAATGAGTCAACTCTTTGCATCAGATGGGCAAAGTATTGGAGTTTCAGCTTTAGCATCATTCCTTCCAAAGAAATCCCAGGGTTGATCTCCTTCAGAATGGATTGGTTGGATCTCCTTGCAGCCCAAGGGACTCTCAAGAGTCTTCTCCAACACCACAGTTCAAAAGCATTAATTCTTCAGCACTCAGCCTTCTTCACAGTCCAACTCTCACATCCATACATGACCACTGGAGAAACCATAGCCTTGACTAGATGGACCTTTGTTGGCAAAGTAACGTCTCTGCTTTTGAATATGCTATCTAGGTTGGTCATAACTTTCCTTCCAGGGAGTAAGCGTCTTTTAATTTCATGGCTGCAATCACCATCTGCAGTGATTTTGGAGCCCCAAAAAAGAAAGTCTGACATTGTTTCCCCATCTATTTGCCATGAAGTGATGGGACCAGATGCCATGATCTTCATTTTCTGAATGTTGAGCTTTAAGCCAACTTTTTCACTCTCGTCTTTCACGTTCATCAAGAGGCTTTTTAGCTCCTCTTCACTTTCTGCCATAAAGGTGGTGTCATCTGCATATCTGAGGTTACTGATATTTCTCCTGGCAATCTTGATTCCAGCTTGTGCTTCTTCCAGCCCAACACTTCTCATGATGTACTTTGCATATCAGTTAAATAAGCAAAGAGATAATATACATCCTTGACATACTCCTTTTCCTATCTGGAACCAGTCTGTTGTTCCATGTCCAGTTCTAACTGTTGCTTCCTGACTTGCCTACAGATTTCTCAAGAGGCAATCAGGTGGTCTGGTATTCCCATCTCTCTCAGAATTTTCCACAGTTTATTGTGATCCACACAGTCAAAGGATTTGGCATAGTCAATAAAGCAGAAATAGATGCTTTTCTGGAACTCTCTTGCTTTTTCCATGATCCAGCAGATGTTGGCAATTGGATCTCTGGTTCCTCTGCCTTTTCTAAATCCAGCTTGAACATCTGGAAGTTCACGGTTCATGTACTGATGAAGCCTGGCTTGGAGAATTTTGAGCATTACTTTACTAGCGTGTGAGATGAGTGCAATTGTGTGTTAGTTTGAGCATTCTTTGGCATTTTCTTTCTTTGGGATTGGAATGAAAACTGACCTTTTCCAGTCCTGTGGCCACTGCTGAGTTTTCCAAATCTGCTGGCATACTGAGTGCAGCACTTTCACAGCATCCTCTTTCAGGATTTGAAATAGCTCCACTGGAATTCCATCACCTCCACTAGCTTTGTTCTTAGTGATGATTTCTAAGGCCCACTTGACTTCACCTTCCAGGATGTCTGGCTCTAGATGAGTGATCACACCATCGTGATTATCTTGGTCTTGAAGATCTGTTTTGTACAGTTCTTCTGTGTACTCTTGCCACCTCTTCTTAATAACAGAGAAGCTTCTGTTAGGTCCATACCATTTCTGTCCTTTATCGAGCCCATCTTTGCATGAAATGTTCCCTTGGTATCTCTAATTTTCTTGAAGAGATCTCTAGTCTTTCACATTCTGTTCTTTTCCTCTATATCTTCGCATTGATTGCTGAGGAAGGCTTTCTTATCACTTCTTGCTATTCTTGGGAACTCTGCCTTCAGATGCTTATATCTTTCCTTTTCTCCTTTGCTTTTCACTTCTCTTTTCATAGCTATTTGTAAGGCCTCCCGAGGCAGTCATTTTGCTTTTTTGCATTTCTTTTCCATGGGGATGGTCTTGTTGCCTGTCTCCTGTACAATGTCACGAACCTCATTCCATAGTTCATCAGGCACTCTATCTATCAGATCTAGTCCCTTAAATCTATTTCTCCCTTCCACTGTAGAATCGCAAGGGATTTGACTTAAGTCATACCTGAATAGTCTAGTTGTTTTCCCTACTTTCTTCAATTTAAGTCTGAATGGCTGAGTATTTGAAAAACTTTCTGCAAAAGTATTTTTCTGACCTCCAAAGAGAAAGACCAGACTGCCAGCAACCAGAAGTTATTTCTAGCAGTTAGGTAAATTTAAAACGCAAATGATTTATGTTAATAGATAACAAGTGATTTGTTTGAGTATAAGTTTAAAATCCTTTAATATGCCTTCTAAGAAATTGGTGCATATAATTGCAAAATTAAATGCAGAAGAAAAGAAAAAAAATGCAAAAGTTTTGCCAACTTGCATTAAGAAAATTTTTGAAGCATACTTTGTAACAATAATTATATTGAGTACTTTCTGTAATCACTATGAGTTGTTAGTACCATGCAGTTATGGCTCTTGATTACATGTAACATAACATTCAGTTTCTGGAAAGTTAAAGTAGTATGTCCAATGTATATACTAGGTTGAAGCATGAGAAATTGCTAACATTCAGCTGTCTTTAATGAACTAAAATAGCAATTTCACATGGTTCAACCTAATACAACTTAATTAACACATTTAAAAACTACATACAATTTTTAAAAAGCAAACAGATTTATTCTTTATTAAATGAATGTATAATAAGTGATTAATATCTCATTAATATCATCTGATAAATTTATATTTATCTGATTTTTCTTGATTCTAGCCTTACTGCTGCAGGGCTATTTAATATCTAGATACGTTAATACATACCAATATATGTATATGTAGTGCTTTCCTAGGTACATAGTGCTTTTACTATCACATTTTCTCCATAGAACATTATTGGGAAGCAGCTGGAGTCATTACAATATTCCCTATTTTATAGATAGAGACTGAACTCCATTCTTTAAAGGTAAGTTTCTAGAATCATATTTTCTAAGATATCTTTCTTTAGAGTTGTGTAATGTAAATGCTCCTCACCCATGTTTCCATTGTACCCATGTATATGTCAATGATAGCACTTACAATGGGGCACCTTGCTATTTAAATTAAAAGATGCTTACTCCTTGGAAGAAAAGCTATGACAAACCTGGATAGCATATTCAAAGGCAGAGACATTACTTTGCCAAAAAAGCTCCGTAGAGTCAAAGCTATGGTTTTTCCAGTAGTCATGTATGGATGTGAGAGTTGGACAATAAAGAAGGCGGAATGCCGAAGAATTGATGTTTTTGAACTATGGTGTTGGAAAAAACTCTTGAGAGTCCCTTGGACTGCAAGATCAAATCAGTTCATCCTAAAGGAAATCAGTCCTGAATATTCATTGAAAGGACTGATGCTGAAGCTGAAACTCCAATACTTGGCCACCTGATGTGAAACACTTGACTCACTGGAAAACACCCTGATGCTGGGAAGGATTGAAGGCAGGGAGAGAAGGGGATGACAGAGGACGAGATGGCTGGATGGCATCTCTGACTCAACGGACATGAGTTTGAGCAAGCTCCAGGAGTTGGTGAAGGACAGAGAAGCCTGGCATGCTGCAGTCCATGGGGTCACAGAGTCGGACACGAATAACACCTGAGAAACAACAAACGGGCACCTTAAATGCTTGCGCAATTGAGTAAGAAGCTTCCTGAACACCTCTTCCTAAAATGACTGTCTCTAGCACTGAGCACAATGCCTAACACATAGAAGACACTCAATAAAAGTTTGCAAATGAAGTGGTTTTTTTTTTTTTTTTTTGCTAATAACAAGACAGCCCCATCTCCCTCGTTACACAAAGCATTGGGAGAAGTTCACTAACTTACTAAAGACAGGATGATTTAGATGTGGATTTCATCACAGAAATGTAGCAACTTCAAGTTGCACAGGAGAGATTACTCTTTTTTTTTTAACTTTTCATTTTGTATTTGTGTATGGTTGATTGATGGACTTCCCAGGTGACTCAGTGGATAAAGAATCCACCTGCAATGCAGGAGACGTGGGTTCAATCTGTGAGTTGGGAAGATCCCTGGAGGAAGGTATGGCAACCCACTCTAGTATTCTTGCCTGGAGAATCCCATGAACAGAGGAGCCTGGTGGGCTACTGTCCATAGGTTATCAAAGAGTCAAACATGACTGAAGTGACTGAGCATGCACATATAGTCAAATAACAACGTTGTGATAGTTTCAGGTGGGCTTGTTGAGTATGTTGTGGCTACATGACCTCTGAGAAACTTCCCTTCACAGTGTACTGATTTCTCTCCCCCTCTTCTCTTCTCTTGTTTAAAGCACTTTCTCCATTTCAAATGAAAAGCCAAATTCCTCTCTTTTCCTTATATATTTCTCTCTTTAATTTTGTCCCTTCACATATTCATATTCTTAAGGATGAATTCTACTCAAGGAACTTCTGGTAGAATTTTTCTAACCAGAGCTTCCTCATCAGCAGTTCCATCATAGATAGTTCTGAAATCAGTTTTTGAAATACTGTCGTGTCTCGTTTATATGATCTCACAAACTGCATAAGAAGAAAAGTGAAGAATCCCAACACACTACTATATTCCACCTTGCTAAAGTAGAACCAGATTCTAGGACAAAGAGGTACAGATTGTCAATGACTAGAGCTAAGGTGATACATAATATTAGCAGGTTGAAAATTGCTCATTTTTGGCCATCCTAAAGGCCAAATAGAAAAAATAAAACAAAAAAAGATGTAGGCAAGGCAGCTTGACATCTCTGCTAGATTTAGACCTGTAGCTCTTGAGCTGCTCATAATTCTGATTGATTATCCCTCTTTTAAGCTCCTTGAATGGAATTAATAACTGAATTATGATACTTGCTCTAAGATACGCAGCTGTTAAGTGAGAGTCAGCCCTAAAACCCAAGTGTTCTGACTTCAGAGTCAGGGTACTCAGTGCTCATTACATCACATGCCATAATTTTTTTGGGAGAATTTAAGGAGAATAAAGAATTCAGTTTATGCATATTAAGCTCGGCATATATAAAATTGCATTTCCATCACTTGTTTCATTTCTTCCCAGTCACTCTTCACCTTATGCACCTTAGCCTTTCTCAAATTATTTGAACTCAAAGGTTATGCTTTCTTTAGTCTCCATGGAAACACTGACACTATATTTGAGCATTGATGATTTTCTTTGTTATCCATGTTAGCTCAGCAAAATGTACAGTCTTAGATAAATTGAAAATACGATCTGCTGAAGCAAGTGTTTTAAAATGAAGAGTAGTTTTACTTTCATCTTACCTTAAATAAATAGTTTTGTACAAATACTGATTTTCAAGTTAAGTGTTATGTTCTGGGAATCACATCACCTTAGCCTCACATACTAAAAAACAAAAATTTTTTTTTTTTTCTATTTCCCTGTTTAGTATTGCAGTCACTCTAAGGTAAAGCATTTTAATCAGTAAATGCTTTCAATATATATAAACTCTTTCTATCTATTTAACTGGTAAAAGATACATTTAACAGGTTTACTTGGCAACCAATTCTTACTGTTTTGGAAGGCTTGATTTGAGGTCTAGTGGCATACACTTGCCATATCTCAGCTTACCACTTTCAAGGGCAGTTTGAGGTCAATTTGCATTTTTGTCAAACCACTGTAGTGCTAAAGACAGCCGTGGCTGAACCAAGGATGATTGCTGCACCACCTTTCCTGAACCTCTAGACTTTGATAAGCACAATCTGTCAACACATATATAAGCAGAAAAGCTATAACCCTGAGCTTCACTATTTATTTTGCACACTAGGCTGACAAAATTGAACCATGAAAGCAGTGCAAGATTTTTCAGTGTTGCTTATTCTAAAAACAAATTCCAAAGACTTTGACTGTGTAATTTAACATTTATGTTTCATACTTTCAAATAACTTACACAATCTCATTATTAAAGACAAGAGTTTGTGAAACTAAATTAATTCTTATTCTTTCCTGTAGGGAATGAGATGTAATATCCATTCAAGTCAATGGAATTTCTAGGCAAAATGATTAAAAGGCAAATCTCATATTTTCTGGGACTAAGTAATTTTTTTAAAGTTTAAAAAATCAATCCTGTTCTTAAGACAGAGCTCTTTGATTAATCAAAACAAACAAATCATAATTTGCCATACTGCTTTGTTTTAAACTCCATGGTCAAAGTCTTCTAGATTCTGCAGATTTCCCCCAGAAAGTCAATTTTTCCAGCATTTCTTTGGGGATGTCAAATAAATTGGGGGAAAAATCATTGCTACAGAAAGCTAAACTGAACTTAAATACAAAAGTTCAGCTCTTTCTCTGCATAAGAATCACAACAAAAAAGCAATTCTCTAGTGAGAACAGCTCCGCTCCCATGCCATTTTTGATGTTTTTTCAGTTTGATGTCTCTGAGCAGAGCCAGCTAGTGGAATAAAAAAAATAGACTGGAGGAAGGAAATGAAGGTTTCCTTCTTTAAAAAAGAAAAAAAAAAGCAATATGTGAAATTATACTCTAATTCAATGTTAAAGGTAGGAAACTAACCTGTTATATAGTAGAAATTTAGAAATTTATGTTTCAATTTCCTGTAGCTTTGAGCATTATATCAGTCCTGCAGCTGGTTCTACAAAAGCTGTTTGAAAAAAGAATACAAGTTATGTTTCTCCAATTCCCCAAACACAATTATAGTTGGGATACAAATAAAGGATATCAGTGAGTCCAGTGTTGAGACACCTAGATTTCACTGCAGTAGTTTTTATATTAAAATAAGATCTTAAAATGCAATGCATATTTCATGTGGGCTGTTGAGAGAAAACAAACTTACACATTTGGGTTGATACTTGTATACATCCAGATTCCATTGCATTGAGTTTTAAGAATGTACCTCTCTATATGTAAGAAATCAGTGACGTGAATTTGTTTAAAATAACATGTTGCACATGTAAAATGACTATAAATGTAAGAAATGTCACTCGCAATGACATAGATGGGCCTAGAGGTTGTTATACTGAGTGAAGTAAGTCAGACAGAGAGACAAATATCACATGATAATGCTTGTGTGTGGAATCTAAAAAAAAAATGTACAAATGAATTTAATTACAAAGCATAAATAGAGTCACAGGTGTAGAAAGCAAACTAAGGGTTACTAAGGGGGAAGAGGGGTTGAGAATACACTGGGAGATTGGAATTGACACATATAAACTGTGTGTGCTAGCTGCTCCATCATGTCCGACTCTTTGTGAGTCCATGGTCTGCAGCCCACCAGACTCCTCTGTCCATGGAATTCTCCAGGCAAGAATATTGGAGTGGATAGCCATTTCTTTCTCCAGGGGATCTTCCCAACCTAGGGATCAAACCATGGTTTCCTGCATTACAGGCAGATTCTTTGCCATCTGAGTCACCAGGGAAGCCCCATATACACCCTACTATACATAACAGATAGAAAGAACCTACAATATAGCACAGGGTATTCTACTCAATACTCTGTAATGACTTTAATGGGGAAAGAATCTGCAAAGAGTGAATATATGTATATGTATAACTGATTCACTTTGATGTACAGCAGAAACTAATGCAACATTGAAAATAAACTATATTCCAATGAAAATTAATTTTTCAAAAACAAGGTACCTCTATACTAGGGAATCAGTGATGAGAATTTATTTAGATAATATATATTGCACGTGTAAAATTACTATGAATATGTCTCATTTTATGTAAATTCCAAAAATATACAAAAAATTAATAGTCAAAACAAGAAAATAGCCTTAGATATTAACTCATTTTTAAATTATTTTATTTCATACCATATCTCTTTTGGACAAAGTCAGATAAGTGGATCTGAAGTTCTCAAAATAGATATGCTGGTGGATATCATTAGAATTTATTGGGTGTCATGGCAATGAATGAAAATCCCAAAGGAGAAAGTGGAAATCCAAATGATTTTCAAGGATTTTACCCCAGGAAACACCCAACTTTTAAAACATGTTCAGAGAATGAGAAGACCATGTCAGGTTCTGAAGAGAAAGCAATGAGAAAAGTAGAACCTGAAATTCATCGCGTCATGGCAATCACAGGGAAAGGCTCCCCAGAGAGAAATGTTTATCTGGCAAACCCTGCAGAAAGGTCAAATAAAATAGGGATTAGAAATGATTCATTTAACAAAGTATAAGATAATTTATGTAGCTTGTCACAGCACTTTCAGTGAAATAGTAGATAAAGAAACTAAATTTTATAGCTTTTAGTAGAGAATTGGAGAGAACAAATTTGGAGATAATGAATGAAAAAGCTTTTTAAAGAATCTTGCTATAAATGGAAGTAGACAAATGGACTACCAATTAGAAAGAGGTCTACTTGATTGCTTGAAATTTTTATTTTTTTATACTGGCAGAAACTTGAACATGCCAAAGAAAATGATATTGAATTATAGGAAAAGAGCTTAAGTTTGATGGCATACTATAAAGGGCAAGATGACATAGATTCACATTTTCTTCTCTTGAAGAAGAAAAGCAAAAGATCTTTCACTGAGATATCAAAGATAGAAGCAAAGCAGAGCACAGATCAAAGAGCAGGAGTGAGGGTAATTTGAGTTAGGATAAGCCATTGATGCCTAGCCTCTACTGCTCAGCATCCCAGACATTTAGATACCTGCCTTCTCCTTGCTGCTTTTTATTCTCATTTTCAGCATTTGCACATTGTCATACTTTAACTCCTCTGATTCTGTCACCTTACTATGGTGACATTTGTTCTTTATCACTTAAAAATTCTTTTCACAAGATCATCAAGACATGCACAAAGCATTCATGACATACACACTAAAATGTTATGAAATACTCTAGTTTGGAGCCCATTACTTTGTCATGGTGAATCATGTATGATCCAGAAAACAGATGCTGTTTACGAAAATGTCTACTGAATCATTTCTGTTTTCCTAATTATTATACCAAACTTGTATATTTCAAATCTAAGAATGGAGGACTGATCTGGACCTCCTTTCAATTTCCTGCCAAGGTTTGAAGACTTACCCTTTCCTGTTTCTATCAGTTGAATCAGGTAAAATCAATGAGGGAGATTAATAGGGACATGGAGTATATACTATATAGTAATGTTTTAGTACATTTGTTTTATAGTATGTTTTCATATACTTAATGTTTTATAGTACATTCGTGATATTCACCATGTCACACTGTTAAATTAACCTTCTCAAAATATATGGAATCTTTATTTTCAGAAGATCAAACCTCACCATCTTCTCTTTTGAAGTAAAAGCATCTTTGTAAAATGATTCCAGTATTTCCTTCTTTTCTTTTCCCCTCTGTAATATTATTCTTTTGCTCTTAATTGCCTCCTTTCTTGCACTATCATATCTCTCTGCCTTACTTTCTCAATTATGTATTCCATCCCATTTTCTTAGGAAGGAGCTTTTCTCTCACCCTTTCCTTCCATTCAATAAAGAAAATAGTTTTAATTTGTTACAAACATAATTAATATTGAGCCCAGGCATAAAGACAAAATTAACACATAGCCTGAAGGTCACTGGAGTATTTGCCATAGTATATACTTCTTATATCTTAAACTACAGTATTTTGTAACAAAATTGTTCAGATTACCCAGACATACATTTTTTCTGTTGTTATCCCTGTATGGTACTAAGGAGCTTACCCATTTGCTTTCACAGTACAGCCTTTAACCTCTACTGAACTTCTACATGTTAATAAGCAGTGCTGATTTCTAATTCCTCATTAGAAATTATATAGAAAGTCTATTGTAATTTTAGAAAGAAATAATGGAAAGATTATATAGCGTCTCTTTCAAGTCATTGCAAGGAGACAAAACCAGTCAATCCTAAAGGAAATCAACCTTGACTATGCATTGGAAGGACTGATGCTGAAGCTCTAATACTTTGGCCATCTGATGAGAAGAGATGACTCATTGGAAAAGACCCTGATTCTGCAAAAGACTGAGGGCAGGAGGAAAAGGGGTGACAGAGTATGAGACGGTTAGATACTATCACTGACTTACAGGGGAGTCTTGTAAGCTATGGTCTGTGGGGTCGCGAAGAGTCGAACACGACTTAGTGACTGAGCAGCAAGTTATAAACATAGACTTTGTCAGTAGCATTGAAAGTACTAAATTGTAAGTATCATGCATTTAAAGTGCTAAGATTGATACATTTATGATCATTTATCATCTTAGAATATGTAAAACAGGAGAAAAATATTTATCCAAATATGTACATACTTTGTGGAAGTAGCCTTGATCAAGTATCTTATTAAGTTCAAAAGTTAGCACTTGATACAGTAAATTTGATTTCCTTTATATTGGAAAGATCAAAACTCAAAAAATGGTTGCTTCTATTTGTTACCAAAAATCCCTCCACAGTAGCTTGATAAGTAGCTATGAGTTCAATTTACAGAAACTCCCCGAGTTCCATATGCAGTTTGTTTAATCTTATTCAGAGCTCTTAGTAGATTGGCATGGTAATGGAATAGGTTTATTTAACCATGACAATTTCCTGAAAATCAGAAAAGAAAATATGACATTTATGAAGTATTCTTTTAAAATTTTTATTTATCTTCTTTTAATCCCCTGCCATTTCTATATGAAGATTTAGTTATGTGACTTGAAATGTAGAAGATAATCAATTTAATATTTAGAGAAAAGCCTTATGGGATCTATTCTGCACAACATTTGAAATTCATCTTAATCTAGAAGACAAGGTTGTGGAAAATATAAATTTTTAAAAAATTAATCAAAATAACAGGAAAACCCAGAAATTCAAGTGTCTACTCAGAGTAAAGGAAAATTAATATCTATTAAATGCAAATTTCTTATAACAAAATAGACATTATGGTTTTGCCTTTGTCACAATGCTCTGAGATGATCAGGACAGTGTATTTTATCTCCTATGTAGGACCTTAAGTACATTCACCAGCTACAAGTGGAAGATTTTGACAGTTTGACTGCTTCTGACTCAGTGGCTAAATCTCTTTCCATAACATCTGATTTATCGGTCGATCTGATAAAACAAGTATTCTAGTTCAAAAGGAAAGGCCAGGTCTCTACTAAGTCATCTCATCACTGTCTTAAGTTAGCAATTGTTAAATACTACTGTATTCAAGGTTACTAGACCTGGAGAGAAAGAGACCTCTTCTGCAGGCTAGAAACATTAGCAGATATAAACATTATAAGGTTGTCCTCATTTCAACTGATAATAAAACCTCCAAAGCAAGATAGAAATGTATTTTGGAATAATTTTGATAGAGATAGCCACTTCACTTCTGAAATATGTCTAGAGATAAAGACATGAGACTTCCCTTGTGGCTCAGCTGGTAAAGAATCTGCCTGCAATGCAGGAGACTGGGTTCAGTCCCTGGTTTGGGAAGATCCTCTGAAGAAGGGAACAGCTACCCACTCCAGTACTCTGGCCTGGAGAAGTCCATGGACTACAGTCCATGGACTCACAAAGAGTCAGACATGACTGAGTGACTTTCACTTTGACTTTTCAAAGACACGAGATAGTTAGTCCTATCATGTAAGGAAAATTTTCATTAGTTACCAAAGCATGCTACCCTTTTTGCTTTTTATCTCTAACCTTTTTTCGCCTTTCTCTGCCACTGTAATGTGATACCACATCTGTAATTACTTTCCAGTCCAGAATCTCTATTCTCAATCTTACCTTCACCTTGAGAACCCTGGAAGTTTCATTTGGGTCAGCCTTCCTTTAATTATGTATTTTGTTCCAATATTCCCCTTGATCTTTACATCACATCCTTATTTTTTCAGAACTCACCCAGTATGACATATGTCAGGGAAGTCAGTCTTTGAACATCATGGCTGATTATTATGGGCTGACTAGCAGAATTTACATAAATTTTCAAACTTTGAAATACCAAATTATTTTAACCTTTTTGAGCTTATGCATCTTCATCTAGAAAATTAGTTGATATATGAATCTGTTGAAATAATAGAATGGTAAAGAATTTAATATAATATGTGGCATTCATGCATTCATTCATTCTGCAAATATTTGCTGAAACCAGCTTCATGCCAGAAATTTTCTTCTTTTGGGCATGCACTGTGAACCAAATGGATTCTTTCTTGTCATGACCCTAGACTGAAAAAAAAAAAATAATCAGAAGTTGTCAGATCGTGATAAGTCAAGAAATAAGTAGAATAAGGGTGATGGTGGTAGTTTAGCCACTAAGTCATGTCCAACTCTTGCACTTCCATGGACTATACCCTGCCAGGCTCCTCTGTCCATGGGATTTCGCAAACAGGCATATTGGAGTGGGTTGACATTCCCTTCTCCAAGAATAAGGGGTATCTTCAGTGAACAAAATTAATATGAGAAGGCTTCTATGATAGAATGACATTTCTTCATAGACCAAAAAAAGTGAGTGAACAAGCTGTGTATATCTTTAGAGAGAACAACTTTGCAGGGAGATGAAACAAGAGTAAGGTAATATGCAGATAAATAGTTGAATTTGGAGAATGGTGAGGAATGCAGCTTTGGTAGAGCATGTATGCTAAGTCGCTTCAGTCTTGTCCTATTCTTTGTGATCCTATGGACTGTAGCCCAGCAAGCTCCTCTGTCCAGGGTATTTTCCAGGTGAGAATACTGTTAGTTGCCATGCCCTCCTCCATTGGATCTTCCCAACCCAGGGATTGAATCCACGTCTCTTATGTCTCCTGCATTGGCAGGCAGGTTCTTTACCACTAGCACCACCTGGGAACCCCTTGGTAGAGCAAGAACATGCTAATTAAACGACAGGAAATAAGACCAGAGAAATGATGTGTAGATCTTCAAGAGTTTTTTAAAGTGCAGAAAGTTTTATTCAAGTAAGTTTAAAGAAATTGTGGCCAATCTTGTTCAAGGTGTAAATAATAAAACTTAAAATAGTAAGAAATATCTTCTTTAAGGGATGCCATAAAGCCAACATAATGATAAGAAGTAGGAGAAATTAAATTTCTCTTCTAGATTAAAACTATAAAGCCAGAGAACAAGATGGTGAAGGAGTAGGTGGACATGGAGTACATCTCTCTCCATGGATCCATCAGGAATACACCTTCAGACACAGAAGTGCATGCAGAACACCAGCTGAGAGTGGACAGGAGTATCTGACCAGAAAAAAATAATATATAGACCCACACAAAACTCTAGATTAAGCCCTGAGCCTTTGGAGAGGTAGCACTGACTCCAAGACCCTAGACTACCAGGGAATTAACCCTGCTGCTGCTGCTGCTAAGCCACTTCAGTCATGTCCAACTCTGTGTGACCCCATAGATGGCAGCCGCCCACCAGGCTCCTCCGTCCCTGGGATTCTCCAGGCAAGAACACTGGAGTGGGTTGCCATTTCCTTCTCCAATGCATGAAAGTGAAAAGTGAAAGGGAAGTCACTCAGTTGTGTTGGGAACTAGCCCTAGGGGGTATCAAATAGTGACAACTCAAACAAAGGAAACCACTGAAATACAAGACCTGGCATCACCTAATCACCAGTAGCACCACTGTGCTACCTCATTTGAGCAACAAACAAAACAAAAATACAAACCAAATCATCAGCAGATAGGATTACCACCTCATTCAGCCTTGGCCATGGGAGGAAAAACAAACACAAACAAAAACTCAGCAAAAATCTCACCCTATACAATGCTTACACAAACCACTGGACCAAGCTTAAGAGGACAGACACCAAAAGGAAGAAAGAATTCAACCTTGAAGCCTGGGAAAAGGACCTCAAATGCAATAACTTAAAAAATAATAATAATGAAAAGGCAGAAAAATGCTACACAAATGAAGAAACAAACTAGAAACACAGAAGTTCAAATAAATGAAGAGGAAATAGGAAAACTACCTGAAAAAGAATTCACAAAAATGATAGTAAAGATTTAGATCAAAAACCTTGAAAACAAAATGGAGAAAATGCAAGAATCAATTAGCAAGGACATAGAAGAATTAAAGAATAAACATGCAGAGACAAACTATACAATTACTGAAATTTAAAAAAAACTCTAGAAGGAATCAATATCAGAATATCTGAAACAGAAGAATGAATCAGTAAGCTGGAAGATAAAATGGTAGAAATAACTTCTGAATAGCAGAATAAAGTAAAAAGAATGAAAATAACTGAGAATAGTCTTGGAGACCTCTGGGACAACATCAAATACACCAACATTCGAATTATAGTGGTCCCAGAAGAAGAGAAAAAGAAAGGGTATGAGGAAACTTTTGAAGAGATTATGGTTGCAAATTTCTCCAATATGGAAATGGAAATAGTCATTCAATTCCAAGAGGCACAAAGAGTCCCATACAGGATAAACCCAAGGAGAAACATGCCAAGATACATATTAATCAAACCAGATGTAGGTAAATAAAACAGTTCAGTTCAGTTGCTCAGTTGTGTCCGACTCTTTGCAACCCCATGGACTGCAGCACGCCAGGCTTCCCTGGCCATCACCAACTCCTGGAGCCTACTCAAACTCATGTCCATCATGTCGGTAATGCCATCCAACCATCTCATCCTCTATCGTCCCGTTCTCATCCCGCCTTCAATCTTTTCCAGCAACAGGGTCTTTTCCAATGAGTCAGTTCCTCGCATTAGGTAGCCAAAGCATTGGAGTTTCAGCTTCAAGATCAGTCCTTCCAATGAACACCCAGGACTGATTTCCTTTAGGATTGACAGGTTGAGTCTCCTTTCAGTCCAAGGGACTTTCAAGAGTCTTCTCCAACACCACAGTTCAAAAGCATCAATTCTTCAGCAATCACCTTTCTTTATAGTCCAACTCTCACATTCACACATGACTACTGGAAAAACACAGCTTTGACTCGACAGACTTTTGTTGGTAAAGTAATGTCTCTGCTTTTTAAGATGTTGTCTATGTTGGTCATAGCTTTTCCTCCAAGGAGCAAGTGTCTTTTAATTTTATGGCTGTACTCAACATCTGCAGTGATTTTGGAGCCCCCCAAAAATAAAGTCTGCCATCGTTTCTGCTGTTCCCCCATCTATTTGCCACGAAGTGATGGGATTGGATGCTGTGATCTTTGTTTTATGAATGTTGAGTTTTAAGCCAACTTTTTCACTCTCCTCTTTCACTTTCATCAATAGGCTCTTTAGTTCTTCTTCACTTTCTGCCATAAGGCTGGTTATTCCAAAGAAGAGATGCTAAATTACCACACATGTAAGTCTGTACTTTAAGGGATGTATTATATTTATTGTTATAATATATTATGTTCAATTTTATACCAGAATATATTTCTATTCTATAATCCATACCTATAAAGCAAATAAAATCATTAATCTATACATTTTAGAAGCCATTTTCCAATCTTGATAATTAATCATCAGGGGAAATTTTTTAACTCTGCAACTTAAAGAAATTCTATGTCTAAATCTGGGATACAAAATTTAAAACACAACTGAGTACATTCTGAGTCAAAAAATGTGCACATTTTCTTATAAGATTCTTGTTCTATTAATCTTTAATAACTAAATATGCCCAAGTATTTGCTATAGAAATGACTAAGGTATTTTAATTTGTGATGGCCCACTCCTTTACCTACCAGAAATACATCAAAGTAATTTTACATTTAAAATGTTAAAATATGTATATATAATGTGTTACATTGTTAACACAATGAATATAAATTTTGATAGAGAATTGAATAACTAAATTAAGTAGTTAACACAAATATTTATTCCAAAGGTTTTATAAGAAAAAGAGCTGGGATGTGAATATAGTCAGAAACACAAATTACATGCTGCTAATAGGTGTTTTAGTTTTCATCAATTATTTAATACAGTTCAACATATTTTCCCCAACTTGTGTGTGAATCATCCACTAGGGGATTTTACATTTTATCCATTCATCTCAAATCTATCAACTTTCAAGGGAAAAATATCCAACCGTGAGCTCGATATTCAATAACACATTTTGCTGCCAAATTAAAATGTTTTCCCTGTGGGAAGCTAAATCTTTTTTAAAAAAGTTATTAAACTAGTATAGAAATACGTAAGTGCTTTACTTTCATTAGTTTAGCAAACTGTATTAAAGTTTTGGACCACTGATACTACTTGCACTAATAACTTTTAATAATAATAAAAATTTTGAAACTGAAACAAATTATGCTAAACTCTAAGCAGTCTCTAATAACAATAAGATTAAGATACAAGCATTTTAAATTTTTAAAGATGCTTTATCATACCAGATAATGTGTGATCAGATATTATTATCTTTTCCGTGCCTTGTTTTTCCTTCTCCCAACCAACACTGGCTTATTAAGTGTTTGAACTCTAATCTTGTTGTGGCTCCTTTTTCTCTCCTGGCCCACTCATTACATGATAAGGCTTAAACTCTGTATTTTTACTCATTCTAATGTACACAAAATCCCAAAGACCAAGTTTCAAATATAGTTAAGAAAAACCTATATTTTTAGTTTATATTAACATTGTCACTTTGGGCAGCTTTAGTCTTGTACCCATGTTCCATTTCAGCACTGTTTGTATTAATAACACATCCCCCAGTCTAATCTCCTGTTCTATAATTACTCTTGACTGTGCATCCCTGATTTTGGTCTTTGGAGACTAAGTTCTTGACACATACATATTCTCTGGCTTCTGCTACTCCTCAGTATTCAGGGAAATTTTCATTTTTGCCTTGTTTTCTGATGTGATCAAGGGCTAAATTGGAACTTCCTCATAAGATAGGCAGGGGAATAGAGACAAGTGAGAGATGAAGGGGGACAATGGAATGCAAGCTTCCTTTGTTTCTCATTCTAGCTTCAATTTGGGGACTTTAAATTTTGAATTTTCATGATGTCTTTGCAGGACTTTCCACACATACTAACAAATAATATTTCAATCTCATGTTTTCTCATCTGGACCATGAGATGATGGTCTCATAACTAAGGTCTGCTTTCTTTACACAGGTGCCTGTGATGTAAATTAAATCTTCTTGTGCCATGCTGCTGCTCAGCTTTTAAATGATTATACCTTTACTGATATAAAGTGTCAATTTCCCTAACTAGACAATAAGACAAAAATCATCTCTAGCCTCTTCTTTGTCCACCACCATTCTTCTGATGTCTCCATTCTAATATCAAATTTCCTAAAACATGTTCCACAGGCACTCCTACATGCATGTTAATAGCTATTATGTAAAACAAGTTTAATCTGGATAAATAAACTTGAAAAATCCTCAACTAAAAGATTACCACCAAAGATATTTTCTAAGTGAAGATTTTTCCTAGAGTAATTAGTAATTATGCATTATAAATCTCTAAGAATATATATACAACACTTCTTCAACCATTTGATTAGAGTATTTCTTTCTTTTTGTTTTTTTTTTGACACTTCATTTTTTTTTTTAACTGAAGGATAATTGCTTTACAAAATTTTTTTGTTTTCTGTCAAACATCACCAAGAGTCAGCCATAGGTACACGCATGCCCCCTCTCTCCCATACCTCCCTCCATCTCCCTCCCCAACCCACCCTTTTAGATTGTCACAGAGCCCCTGTTTGAGTTCCCTGCATCATACAGCAAATTCCCATTGGCTGTCTATCTCACATAAGGTAATGTAAGTTTCCATGTTACTCTCTCCATACATCTCACCCTCTCCCTCCTACCCTCCCCCATGTCCATGGGCCTGTTCTCTATGTCTGTTTCTCCACTGAAAGTGAAGTCAGTCAGTCGTGTCCAACTCTTTTCGACCCCATGGATTGTAGCCTACCAGGCTCCTCCTTCCATGGGATTTTTCAGGCAAGAATACTGCCCTGCAAATAAACTCCATTTCTCCATTGCTGCCCTGCAAATAAACTCATTAGTGCCATCTTTCCAGATTTCACATATATATGTGTCAGTATATAACATTTATATTTCTTTTTTTTTTGACTAGAGCATTTCTTTTAAATTGAGCATCTTAGGCAGTGCTGGTTTAGCTATATTACTTTTGGGTAGCACTCACTCTCTTTCATTTCCAGTCCTTTGACTCGATATCCCTTTCTCCAGCTATGATAAATCTCAAATGTTGGTTCAGTCATACCCTCCTTTAAGCTTGCCTCTCTATGGTGTAGAGATGGAAAAAAAAAAAAGCTAAAGATTATCTTTCCCAGACACTCTTGCAGCTTGGATAGTGCACACGATCTGGATCCACTGAGGAGAAGCATCCCTGTGAGGTTTGGAAGCAGAAGTAAGGCAATGACAGCCTACAGAGTTATTGGATATTCTGTCAGGCATACCAGTGTAAACTTACTCTGGACTTGGTAAAATGCTGTAGGTACTAAAGGTTGGACAACTATAGTCATGATAGTCTTTAGATAATCTTTAGAATGTCATGTGTTATGATCACACACTTATGATTGCTGCTCCAATTCTTTCTGTGTGATTGCAAAGCCTGATTCTTTGATTAGATTACAGAATTCTCAGAAATTTTATAATTAATCAATTTTATATCAACCTTCTTCCAATAAACTAATTGGGGTTTGGGTGGGGAGTTATGTTGCCTTAAACAAAAAAACCTTTACTGAATAATTGTCAAAGGAGACATACACTTAAGAAATTGAGAATCTAGGAATTATTACCTGATTGAGTTTTAACTTACTGATGATCTGTTTACCTTTGATGATGGCATGCTGACAATCTATGGCATCCTGTGTTGAATGAAATGAAATGAAGCATGTATTAAAAGTAAGAGTTGGTCAAGAATGTATTTATTTTTGTAGATCACTGTGATAGGCATGAGGAGTATAAAGATTCAGGGTTAATAGGTTCTATCTAATTGCATTCCTTTCACTTATAACCACAGAATATAAAGAGCAAGAAATCAGAAGTAGATTCTGATTCTATTACTCAAATCCAGCATAGATTGAATTTGCAGAATCACCAGGAAACTTGGAACAACTTGTGGGAACCTCAAATTTTGAATGGAAATATTTTATTGGATTCAGGTAGCTCTGAGTACAGCTAACCTCACACAATCTCCTTTGCTACTGCAACAGCCCCTTCTCTGTCCTGTGGCACTCATCCTGCTTTATTTAAACACCTTACAATGATGTAAGCTGAGATAGATACCCTGCAAGAGGTGTCCGTTCCTTCAGATTCTCCTTTACCTCTTGTTCCCTCCAGACCTAGAACTAGGAATATCTCTTTCTCTATCCCAGTGGATGATTTCCAAAGTCAAACTCAGAACAAAAAGCCTCATGCAACAAATGAATTTCAGTGTTTTGCTTATTTATATTGGACAACATTTGGGAAGATTGATGTAATAGGTTCTAAAGGTGCTACTCCAAGGAACATGGAATACATTTTACATTGAAGTGATTTTATTGATATGATCACACTCACAGTTTATTCTTCACTCACTTAACTTATACAACTGGGAGAGTCTGCTTAGTTAGGGGAATGAAACTTGGAATCAGTGGCATTTAAGTAAATAAAGTTGACAGAAATTCCTTAAAAAGAATGTAAACACTTAAGCAAATTAACATTGAATGCACTAGGCAAATTAACACCAGGCAGGCCTAGTGTGCTGCAGTCCATGGGGTTGCAAAGAGTCGGACACGACTGAGTGACTGAACTGAACTGAACCATAACAGACAGCACAAGGAACCTGATAATATGAATTATTTGACCTAAATGGATATTTGGCAATCACAATTGATTTCTACATTCCTATAACCAAAATCAAGGGGCAGTTATAATAGGTTTCATTTTCATTCATAAGTTAAAGGAACAAAGACACAAACAAAAACTTTCTAGGCTTGACTTTAAACCACCATAAAAGTAGTTCAGTTCAGTCACTCAGTCATGTTTGACTCTTTGCGACCCCATGAACCGCAGTACACCAGGCCTCCCTGTCCATCAGCAACTCCCAGAATTCACCCAAACCCATGTGCATTGAGCCGGTGATGCCATCCAGCCATCTCATCCTCTATTGTCCCCTTCTCCTCTTGCCTTCAATCTCTCCCAACATCAGGGTCTTTTCAAATGAGTCAGCTCTTTGCATCAGGTAGCCAAAATATTGAAGTTTCAGCTTCAACAAGAGACCTTCCAATGTCCTTTAGGATAGACTGGTTGGATCTCCTTGCAGTTCAACGGACTCTCAAGAGTCTTCTCCAACACCACAGTTCAAAAGCATCAATTCTTTGGCCCTCAGTTTTCTTTATAGTCCAACTCTCACATCCATACATGACCACTGGAAAAACCATAGCCTTGACTAGACAGACCTTTGTTGACAAAGTAATGTCTCTGCTTTTCAATATGTTGTTTATGTTGGTCATAAAGTTCCTCCCAAGGAGTAAGTGTCTCTTAATTTCATGGCTGCAATCACCATCTGCAGTGAGTTTAGAGCCCCCCAAAATAAAGTCTGCCACTGTTTCCACTGTTTCCCCATCTATTTGCCATGAAGTGATGGGACTGGATGCCATGGTCTTTGTTTTCTGAATGTTGAGTTTTAAGCCAACTTTTTCACTCTCCTCTGTCACTTTCATCAAAAGGCTCTTTAGTTCTTCTTCACTTTCTGCCCTAAGGGTGGTGTCATCTGCATATCTGAGGTTATTGATATTTCTCCCGGGAATCTCGATTCCAGCTTGTGCTTTCTCCAGCCCAGCGTTTCTCATGATGTATTCTGCATATGAGTCATATATAATTGTCTAATTCCCACGACTAGGTAATTTCATAGATTCAGAGACCCTAGAAGAAAAATAGGCCTGGTACTGTTGAAAAAAGTCTTAAAAAATTATATTGTATCTTCTTCCTCCTAGCTTTTCCTAAAGGGGCATGCAACCATTTACCAAGGCAGCAGTGCACGGTAGAAAAGAAAATACCTCAATATTGACGGGGCTTATTGAGCCATCCTCTGAGCTAATACACCAATCACAGAGAACAATGAAGGTTTATATAGTTTCCTTGTCAGAGTAGGTTTAATAGGAGTGCTGCTGCTGCTAAGTCACTTCAATCATGTCCGACTCTGTGCGACCCCATAGAGGGCAGCCCACCAGGCTCTGCCGTCCCTGGGATTCTCCAGGCAAGAACACTGGAGTGGGTTACCATTTCCTTCTCCAATGCGTGCAAGTCAAAAGTGAAAGGGAAGTCGTTCAGTCGTGTCTAACTCTTCGTGACCCCATGGACTAAAGCCTACCAGGCTCCTCTGTCCATGGGATTTTCCAGGCAAGAGTACTGGACTAGGTAACAAATATTTTTTTGGACCAAATTCAATTTGCAATTGATCCAGTGGATCTCAGTATTCACCTTGTTTTTATTTCATGGAACCTATATCTCTGATTGCAGTAGACAAACTCAGATACTTGCCAGACCTCCCTTTGGCTTCTGACCCAAAAATCCTTTGCTTCTGTTGGAGAAAGCATCAGGTGGGAAACCGACTGTTGCTCTCTTGTCCTACCAAAATTGTGCATTTAAATAAGTACTCTATATCCCTTGAAAAACTACAAATTAGTGACATCCTTAAATACTTGAGGAATGCAGGTGATTTATCTCTATTATATCTAACTTAAACTTGCTTGATTAACTCTTTGGTGTGATACATGGATTTTGATTCATAATATTTTACAAAGTAAAAAGCACACTGCAAATATAGTCTCACATATGATTTAATTATTGGAGTGAGATGGTTAAACCCTGATGCTTAATATATAGTAATCAATCTGATAAAGCATCTTTTTCAATTTTGCTTTCATCTGACATGGTTATTAATACACATTTACTGTATTGGTTCAGGAGTATATCTATTCCTTAATCTTATATGTAGTTTAATCTTCAAACACTTATAAACCAGTAGATACTACACTGCTCCACTGCATTGATAACATCAGGCTAGTAGAACAAAGGGATCAAGAAGAGGAGATATTTCAGAGCCATAGGGGAAGTCATGAATGTCAAAAATGGGAAATAAACTGCATGGGAATCAGTGGCCATCTCTTCAGTGAATGCTTGGTGACTGAAATATCTAGAGCCTCTTAGGATATCTTCTTCCAATTAAAAACCAATTGCTGTGCTTTGTACTTTCTAGAACTAAAAAGGAAGCATGCTCCTTAAAAGGTTTGATCATTAAAAGATTATCTAAGGTTGTCAGTTTTTACCATGTTCCAGAAAAAGAGAAAATTCATCAGCTGCTCCAAGAGCAAACAATTGTATGACTTGAGTGACTTAATGTTTCTCAAAATATTGTTAGTGGGTTGTCATGCTGGTTGGTAACATGGAAAGCCTCAACCGTAGAATAGTAACAAATGACTTCAGAAATTTATTTAAAAATGTGTCCTCTTCATCAAATAACATTTCTGCTTTGGAGAAATAGAAATAAATCTTGCCTGCTGTTGAACCATGGTAGAGGCTAAATACTTTCTATTGGAAACTTGAGTGGCTCCATATCCTGAGCTTGCCTTCATATATCAGATCATATCTGTTCCATCCAGCCTTATAGTCAGATATCATCAACAGTACTTCATCTATAAGTAGTTAGCTCACACTTTCAATGCATCTCCTTCTGCTTCAACACACAGTTATAACCCCTGTGTGAGTTCCCTATATGCAGTTGACTGAGAAGGAAAAAATAATCCTTTTGCCTGGTTTACAAAAGCCTATTCAGAATATGTTGTCACCAGCCGGAAATAAATTGTGGTAGCTTTGGAATCCCACTAACTTACTCTGATGGAGACTAGAGAAGAACATTTTCAAAGTAGGTAGAATTTTAAGCTATTCTTTTAAGTAATCCATTTTTATGGAAAAAGAAGTGGCCAGAGGTGTGTGTGTGTGTGTGATGGTTTTTTATATGAGTGGTTGGATACTTTGTAAGGAAAGAGATAAGACTAGTGACCAGAGTGTCTAATGATTAATTATGGGGTTATTAATTATGGAATGAGTCTATAATGCTTACCTATAGGTCCTCTCTGCACAAAATTGCTCTCAATAATAATGGGATCAAAATGACTTATCTGTCTAGCAACCAGCTTCCATCCTCAGACACCAGAGTGCTAACTACACCATTGATCAGAGTGAATATGAAAGCAAGAATTGATATATTTTTATGTCTCAACATAAAGAATTTCCTTTTTATAATGATACCTATTTAGGTTATAACAAAAGAGCTTTCTTCTTTCTGGAAAAATAGTCAAACATAATGTTCCAGCCCCATTTCATTTGATTTGTCACATAACTAATTCTCACCAATGATGAGGTGAAAAATCACTTCTTGTGGACAGTTAAGAGTGTGCCCCCTCAGTATACATTTTCCCATGTACCTTGACTTTAGCAGATATATGGTTGAAGATAGTAACATAACAGGATGGAGGGGGTCAGGGTGCATGTATGAAGAGGGAACAGAGATCCCTTGACCAACCATGTTAGACAGTGATGCAAGCAAGTAGTAATTATTTTATTATGTCACTGAGGTTATTTGTTTCTGCATTTATTTTCTTTGACAATAATTCTGTCAAATGGCATTGACTTAGTGGTCTTATATGGGCATTAAAGAAACAGACTGAGTATGGATGTTTTATTTAGTAAAACTGTTGATCATGATAACTTAGAAGGCAAATCCTAAGTATATTGAACCAAAAGCTGTAGAAAAAGTGATTAGAAAGAACAAACATAGTTTTGGCAACTACAGTTGGAAAAAAAAAAAAGAGAGAGAGAGAAAAAGGTAACCTTGGGCCATCATTTAATGATTTTCATTTATATAAGGAAGAGAATTGATAGAATTCAGAAAAACCTGACCTCAAAGAACTGGAAAAGTTTTTTCATCTACTTCAATTACAAGAAGCATAAGAGGAAGAATACCTTTTAGTGGCAAACACCCATGTAAATCTGAGCATTTCAAGAAAAGACAGATTGAAGACTTGAATTTCTCACTTGAGCCTGATATTCTAAAGAAACTTTTTATTATCTTGAAAGAGAGGCAAAGAGTGCTAATCTAAGAAAAACCTTGGTTAACTCAATAAAACCCTGGAGAAAGCATTTCTCATTAGAGATATTAGACACTGGACAGAAATGGTCCATCCCTAGTGAACCTGCCATGCTCCCACATTAACTGAGAGAAGACTGGGGAGGCTGGCTTCCAGAGAAAAACTGAAATGGAATCCAAAATTGCCACAACTGGAGTGTAACAGCCAATGACACTCCTAACAGTAGATTTTCTCTTGAAGGGAGATCTGAGTGACACAGGTACATGGCCTGTGAAGAAATGAAGACTTGACTTTTTATGAAACCTCACAAAATCAAGCACACCAATGTAACTGCACCATTACTTTTTGTAACACTAAAATAAAAAATTTAAATACCATCAATAAATCTATGACATGATGTTTTTTATTATTTATATTTTTTACTTAAGTACTTCACATTCACAGTCTTCCTCTGAATCATTTTTTTAAAGAGGTTGAAATGTTAGTATTTTTCCACAAAATAATATATTATGTACCATCAAGAATAAACAATATATGACTTCAGGCAGTGATCAATACCATCCCCGGGTCAGGAGCTGGGGTGGGTGGCGGGGGGATGCAAAAAGGCAAAATGGTTGTCTGACAAGGCCTTACAAATGACTGAGAAGAGAATCTAAAGGCAAAGGAAAAAAGGAAAGATATACTCATTTGAATGCAGAGTTCCAAATAATAGCAAGGAGAGATAAGAAAGCCTTCCTCAGTGATCAATGCAAAGAAATATAGGAACAGAATAAAATGGGAAAGACTAGAGATCTCTTCTGGAGAAGGTGATGGCACCCCACTCCAATACTGTTGCCTGGAAAATCCCACGGACGGAAGAGCCTGGTAGGCTGCTGTCTGTGGGGTCGCGAAGAGTCGGAGATGGCTGAACGACTTCCCTTTCACTTTTCACTTTCATGCATTGGAGAAGGAAATGGCAACCTACTCCAGTGTTCTTGCCTGGAGAATCCCAGGGACAGGGGACCCTGATGGGCTGCTGTCTATGGGGTCACACAGAGTCAGACATGACTGAAGTGACTTAGCAGCAGAGATCTCTTCAAGAAAACTAGAGATACCAAGGGAACATTTCATGCAAAGAAGGGCTCAATAAAGGACAGAAATTGTATGGATATAACAGAAGCAGAATATTAAGAAGAGGTGGCAAAAACACACTGAAAAACTATACAAGAAAGATCTTCAAGACCCAGATAACCATGATGGTATGATCACTCACCTAGAGCCAGACATCCTAGAATGTGAAGTCAAGTTTCCCTTAGGAAGCATCACTATGAACAAAGCTAGTGGAGGTGATGGAATTCCAGTTGAGCTATTTCAAATGCTAAAAGATGATGCTGTGAAAGTGCTGCACTCAATATGCCAGCAAATTTGGAAAACTCAGCAGTGGCCACAGGACTGGAAAAGGTCAGTTTTCATTCCAATTCCAAAGAAAGAGAATGCCAAAGAATGCTCAAATTCATGCACAATTGCCACAGCTCACATGCTAGCAAAGTAATGCTCAAAATTCTTCAAGCCAGACTTCAACAGTATGCGAACCATGAACTTACAGATGCTCAAGCTGGATTTAGAAAAGGCAGAGGGACCAGAGATCAAATTGCCAGCATCTGCTGGATCATCAAAAAGCAAGATAATTCCAGAAAAACACCTACTTCAGCTTAACTGACTATGCCAAAGACTTTGACTGTATGAATCACAACAAACTGTGGAAAATTCTGAAAGAGATGGGAATACCAGACTACCTGACCTGCCTCCTGAGAAATCTGTATGCAGGTCAAGAAGCAACAGTAAGAACTGGACATGAAACAATAGACTGATCCAAATAGGAAAAGGAGTACGTCAAGGCTGTATATTATCACCTGCTTATTTAATTTATATGTAGAGTACATCATGCAAAACGCTGGGCTGGATGAAGCACAAGCTGGAATCAAGATTGCTGGGAGAAATATCAGTAACCTCAGATACGCAGATGACACCACCCTTATGGAAGAAAGTGAAGAACTAAAGAGCCTCTTGTGGAAAGTGAAAGAGGAGAGTGAAAAAGTTGGCTTAAAACTTAACATTCAGAAAGCTAAAATCATGGGATCTGGTCCCATCACTTCATGGCAAATAGATGGGAAAACAATGGGAACAGCGGGAGACTATTTTCTTGGGCTCCAAAATCACTGCAGATGGTGACTGCAGCCATGAAATTAAAAGACGTTTGCTTCCTGAGAGAAAATCTATGATCAACCTAGACAGCATATTAAAAACAGAGACATTACCATGCCAACAGAGGTCCATTCAGTCAAAGCCATGGTTTTTCCAGTGGTCATGTATGAGTGTGAGAGTTGGACTATAAAGAAAGCTGACTGCTGAAGAATTGATGCTTTTGAACTGTGGTGTTGGAGAAGACTCTTGAGAGTCCCTTGGACTGAAAGGAGACTCAACCTGTCAGTCCTAAAGAAAATCAGTCCTGGGTGTTCATTGGAAGGACTGATCTTGAAGCTGAAACTCCAATGCTTTGGCTACCTAATGCAAGGAACTGACTCATTGGAAAAGACCCTGTTGCTGGAAAAGATTGAAGGCGGGATGAGAACGGGACGATAGAGGATGAGATGGTTGGATGGCATTACCGACATGATGGACATGAGTTTGAGTAGGCTCCAGGAGTTCGTGATGGCCAGGGAAGCCTGGTGTGCTGCAGTCCATGGGGTTGCAAAGAGTCGGACACAACTGAGCAACTGAACTGAACTGTTTTATTTACCTACATCTGGAAAATAAAAAATAGTGGTGAGATAGCTGTCACTAATACAATTAACAACTTAGAATTTTGTATTGTGTTTTTTCTTTCTTTTTTTTTTTCATCTTTGCTTGTTTGTTTATTGCCTATGCCTGTGATGTTGTACTATACTGGTCAATGGAGGAATGCCTCCACTAGAAGACAAAAGAATGGTTCCACCAAGTTGATAACTCAGCCAGTCACTTATCATTCATCCTTCTCATTCCCCTGGGTAGACAGCAAAGCACAGTGCTTCTGTGTTTCCTAGGGCCTAAAATTTAATGGAAAATTGGGTGTAGCTATACAGTAAGATCATGTCTGAAGCCTGGGGGAATCCTATGAGCCACCTTTTAATATTGTAATGTACAGTGATAAAAGGTGATAGATGGGTCCAGAAAGCTAATATAAATGGGATCAGCAAAGTAAAACCCTTATAAATGAAGGTTTGAGCTACTCCAATAGATAAACTAGCCAGATCATATGAGGTTCATTATGATGGCAAAGAAAAAAATATGCATGATAGAGAAATAAGTTGTAAAGACTAGCTATCAAATTATGGCCAGTTGCAGAAACAACCACCATATTAGATACCATATTTTTATTTGTTCTACTTTTTATTAACTTTAATCTTTATCTACTAACTTTTCTCTAGAATTATATATAGAATGGGTTGGAGGTCCTTAGATTTATAATTTATTCTGTAGGCTACAATCTATCTAGATGAGTTTTTTTGGTTAATAATTGAAATTTATTTCATTAATTTTTATTTCTGTATAATTATTTTACAATATTTTGTTGGTTTTTGCTGTGCAGCAAAGTGAATCATCTATATGTATATGTGTGTGTATATATATGTATATATATATATATATAATCAGTTCAGTCACTCAGTCGTGTCCGACTCTTTGCGACCCCATGAATCACCGCACGCCAGCACTCCCTGTTCATCACCATCTCCCGGAGTTCACTCAGACTCATGTCCATCGAGTCCGTGATGCCATCCAGCCACCTCATCCTCGGTCGTCCCCTTCTCCTCTCGCCCCCAATCCCTCCCAGCATCAGAGTCTTTTCCAATGAATCAACTCGTCACATGAGGTGGCCAAAGTACTGGAGCTTCAGCTTTAGCATCATTCCTTCCAAAGAAATCCCAGGGTTGATCTCCCTCAGAATGGACTGGTTGGATCTCCTTGCAGTCCAAGGGACTCTCAAGAGGCTTCTCCAACACCTCAGTTTAAAAACATCAATTCTTCGGCGCTCAGCCTTCTTCACAGTCCAACTCTCATATCCATACATGACCACAGGAAAAAACCATAGCCTTGACTAGACGGACCTTAGTCCTGACAGAATGTGGTCCACTGGAGAAGGGAATGGCAAGCCACTTCACTATTCTTGCCTTGAGAACCCCATGAACAGTATGAAAAGCCAAAAAGATAGGATACCAAAAGAGGAACTCCCCAGGTCATTAGGTGCCCAATATGCTACTGGAGATCAGTGGAGAAATAACTCCAGAAAGAATGAAGGGATGGAGCCAAAGCAAAAACAATACCCAGTTGTGGATGTGACTGGTGATAGAAGTAAGATCTGATGCTGTAAAGAGCAATATTGCATAGGAACCTGGAATGTCAGGTCCATGAATCAAGGCAAATTGGAAGTGGTCAAACAAGAGATGGCAAGGGTGAACGTTGACATTCTAGGAACCAGCGAACTAAAATGGACTAGAATGGGTGAATTTAACTCAGATGACCATTATATCTACTACTGCGGGCAGGAATCCCTCAGAAGAAATGGAGTAGCCATCATGGTCAACAAAAGAGTCCGAAAAGCAGTACTTGGATGCAATCTCAAAAACGACAGAATGATCTCTGTTCATCTCCAAGGCAAACCCTTCAACATATATATAATATATCCCCTATTTTTAGACTTCCTTCCCATTTAGGTCACCACAGAGCACTGAGTAGAGTTCCCTACTCTTTACAGTAGATTCTTGTCAGGTATGGATTTATACATGAAAAAGTGAAAGTGTTAGTCTCTCAGTCTTGTCTGACTCTTTGTGACCCCGTGGACTGTAATCCACCAGGCTCCTCTCTCCATGGGATTCTCCAGACAAAAATACTGAAATGGGTAGCCATTCCCTTCTCCAGAAGATCTTGCTGACCCAGAGATTGACCCCAGGTCTCCTGCATTGCCGGCAGATTTTTTACCATCTGAGCCAAGAGGAAACCCCATTTAGTAGTGTATATATGTCAATCTCAATCTTCCAATTCATCCTAGCCCCCCTTCCCCTCTCAGTATCTGTACACTTGTTCTCTGCTTCTGTCTCTATTTTTACTGTGCAAATAGTTTCACCTGTACCATATTTATAGATTGCACATATATGAAATATTATTTAATATTCTTTTTCTGATTTACTTCAGTCTGTATGACAGTCTCTAGGTCTGTCCATGTCTCTGCAAATGGTACAACTGTGTTCCTTTTTATGGATAAGTGAAACTGAGCTGAACTGAACTGAATATTCATTATATATATTACCACATCCTCTTTATCCATTCCTCTTTGATGAACAGTTTGCTTCCACATTTAGTTATTGTAAATAGTGTTGCAATGAACATTGGAGTGTATGTATCTTTTTGAATTATGTTTTTCTCTGGGTATATGCCCAGAAGCAGGATTGCCGGGTCATATGGTAGTTCTATTTATAAGTTTTTTTAAGGAAACTTCATACTGTTTTCCATAGTGGCTGTACCAATTTATATGCCTACCAACATTGTAAAAGCTTTCATTATTCTCCATACCCTCTCCAGCATTTATTGTTTGTAGACTCTTGATGATGGCCATTCTAACCAGTGTAAAGTGATGCCTCACTGTAGTTTTGATCTGCATATTTCTAATAATTATGTTGAGCATCTTTTCATAGTGTTTGTTGGTCATCTGTATGTCTTCTTTGGAGAAATGTCTGTTTAGGTCTTCTGCCTATTTTTTTTTTTTCTGCCTATTTTTTAATTGGGTTGTTTGTTATGTTGACATTGAGCTGCATGAGCTATTCATATATTTTGGAGATTTATCCTTTGTCAATTGCTTCATTTGCAAATATTTTCTCCCATTCTGAAGACTATTTTTGTCTTGTTTATGGTTTCCTTTGCTGTGCAAAAGCTTTTCAGTTTAATTGGGTCTTACTTGTTTACTTTTCTTGCTACTTTCATTACTCTAGGAGTTGAATCAAGATCTTACTGTGATTTATGTCAAAGTGTTCTGCCCATGTTTTCCTCTAAGAGTTTTACAATGTCTGAACTTACATTTAGGTATTTAATCCATTTTGAGCTTCTTTTTCATATGGTATTAGGGAGTGTTCAAATTTTATTATTTTACATGGACTTTCTATCCATTTCATTGATTTGTATTTCTGTTTTTATACTAGTACCATACTGTTGTGATTATGGTAGCTTTTTTGTATAGACTGAAGTCAGGGAACCTGATTCCTCCAGCTTCATGCTTTCTTTCTCAAAATTGCTTTGGCTGTTCAGGTCTTTTGTGTTTCTATACAAATTGCAAAGTTCTGTGGAAAATGCCATTGGCAGTTGGATAGAGATTTCATTGAATCTGTAGATTGCCTTGGGTAATATAAGCATTTTCACAATATTGATTCTTCTACTCCAAGAATATGTTATATCTCTTCATCTGTTTGTGTCATCTTCTATTTCTTTCATGAGTATCTTACAATTTTCCAAGAGCAGGTCTTTATCGTCCTTAATAAGCTTTCAGTTCAGTTCAGTTCAGTGGCTCAGTCGTGTCCAACTCTTTGTGACCCCATGAATTGCAGCACGCCAGGCCTCCCTGTCCATCACCAACTCCCAGAGTTCACCTAAACTCACGTCCATCGAGTCAGTGATGCCATCCAGCCATCTCATCCTCTGTTGTCCCCTTCTCCTCCTGCCCCCAATCCCTCCCAGCATCAGAGTCTTTTCCAATGAGTTAACTCTTCGCATGAGGTGGCCAAAGTATTGGAGTTTCAGCTTCAGCATCAATCCTTCCAAAGAACACCCAGGACTGATCTCCTTTAGAATGGACTGGTTGGATCTCCTTGCAGCCCAAGGGACTCTTACGAGTCTTCTTCATTTATTCCTAGGTATTTAATTATTTTTGTTGCAGTGGCAAATTGGACTGTTTCTTTATTTTCTCTTTCTGATCTTTTGTTGTTAGTGTATAGGATTACAAGAAATTTCTGTGAATTAATTTTTTATCTTGCAATTTTACCAAATTCATTGATTAGCACCAGTAGTTTCCTGCTTCTCATCTTTCTGATTTTTTATGTATAATATCATGTCATCTGCATACAGTGACAGTTTTACTTCTTCCTTTCCAAACTGGGTCCTTTTATTACTTTTTCTCCTCTGATTGCCATGTTTGTGACTTCTAAAACTGTGTTGGATAATAGTGGTGAGAGTGGACATCCTTGTCTTTTCCCTGATCTTAAAGGAAATCTTTTCAGTTTTTCACCATTGAGAATGATGTTTCCTGTGGGTTTGTCATATTTGGCCTTTATTATGTTGTGATAGTTTCTCTCTCTGCCCATACTGGATAATTTTTATCATAAGAGGGTGTTAAATTTTATCAAAACCATTTTCTGCACCTGTTGAGATGCTCAGATGAGATTTTAATTGGACTAAAGAAGAAATGAACATTACCCAGAGATAGATGCAGTGACTGATAAAACTTTGTAGGTCTCCACCTCTGGGTAAATGGTGTCTGTGTTTTCACTGATACAATAGATAATTATATTATGGTTAGAAATAAAGCATTATTATTGTTTCAAAATTAAGTATGATAAGCAGATATGATGTATGTGCATATGAGTAGCTGAACTGTAGACAGTGCCAATGCTGTAAGCTAGTTCAATGGAGATTCTTTCAAAAACCCCTTTTCTAACATATCTTCCTACAAGGTAGAACCTAGAGATGTACAACAACAGTTTATCTATTTCCTTGTAGTAAAGCTTTATATATGACAAAGAGTTCTACAAAGGTAGATGCCCATTTGAGATTTAGAGGCAGAAATGAGAAGCATGATGTTGTAGCTGTGTACTTATCATGAAAAATATACTTGTCATTTTCCTGCCTACAGGGAAGTTTTCCCTGGTACCTGTTCTTAGTCTTGGTAAAATGCTATGAGCTATATTTCGGACAACTATAATTTAATCCAATCTAAGCACTTAATCTCCACTGTACTCAATATGAAAAATAATAATGGTACTAAACATGTATTAAGCTCTCAATGTCTGTAGATATTCAACCAAGTGCTTCATGTGTATTATGCCACTTAGTCCTCCCAACAGCTCTATGCAGTTGGGTTTATATTTTAGTGATTAACATGTCTCCCATGCTAGCTTTAGACCTCTCAGGGTAAGGACTGCAGCTGCTGTCACAATCAACAGGTTCTAGTGAGAGAGAATATTTGGAACCTCATAGGCTGTCAGTGGATATTTATTGAATTAATGAATAACTGTATTAAGATTTTCTTGCCTCTAGGACAAGGCAAACTCAAGGGTAGAAATGATACTCTCAGTATTATTATGTATAATTCTGTTGTGGTTGGGAAGAACTGAATGTAACATGCTATACATAAGTTCCCATGGCTAGGACAAATATAAATATTTTATATTTATTTTAAATAATAAAATGGTATAAAAATTCTGCCATAAAATACATTTAAATAGGGAAAATAAGGAAGCAATTATAAAATTATCTCTTGGAAGGACTAAAATATGCTGCTTATAATAAGGAAAAGTGACCATTTTAGAGCCAAATTCAAGTGATAAAACATTTGAAAACCCAATTTGAATTATACCTGGTTTATGAGCCAATTTCGGGTGGTGTGTCAGAATTTATCTTTCACAGTAGGTAATGTAAGTTTCTTGACAATTATATAATTGTGTTATCAATTTTATAAATTTTTCAAATTATTTGACTGTCTTAATGACATTTTGTCATAATAAAACAAATTTCAGATTATTCTAGATTCTAATAACTAAGGAGAAATTAAATATCCAACATCTAAAGTAAACCAGTATATAGGTGATGACTACTAAAAATAATCTAGTTTTACATCTAAATCAAATAATCCTTTATATCTAAATAAACGTGTATTCATTTATAAATAAAATATTTTGCTATGACATTTCATAATAATTATATATATTTACATATATACTTCCCTGTAATGTATATTGAATTTAGAGAAAGATAACATAATTACATATAATGATGTAATTACATATGTATAATTGGCTTAAAACCTCATATATATTCATATGTATATATATATTATTTCTTAAAAATTAAGAAAAACTCCAGTGATGTTTTTATATTTATTTTATTCTGATAATAAATATGAAGGTTATTATGGCATCCAGTCCCATCACTTCATTTCAAATAAATGAGGAAATAGTGGATGACTTTATTTTTCTGTGCTCCAAAATCACTGCAGATGGTGATTGCAGCCATGAAATTAAAAGACACTTACTCCTTGGAAGGAAAGCTATGACCCTCAGTATACTGAAAAGCAGAGACATTACTTTGCCAACAAAGGTCCGTCTAGTCAAGGCTATGGTTTTTCCAATGGTCATGTATGGATATGAGAGTTGGACTATAAAGAAAGCTGAGCGCCAAAGAATTGATGCTTTTGAACTGTGCTGTTGGAGAGGACTCTTGAGAGTCCCTTGGACTGCAGTGAGATCCAACCAGTCCATCCTAAACGAGATCAGTCCTGGATGTTCATTGGAAGGACTGATGTTGAAGCTGAAACTCCAATACTTTGCCCACCTGATGCAAAGAGCTGACTCATTTGAAAAGTCAGGTCAGTCTGGCTACCATGCAAAGAAAAGATTGGAAGGGACAAGAAAAGCTGTATATAAACTAATGGAAGGTGGGGATAATAGGAGACAGCAGCTATTGTAACTTTCCAGGCATTATATGGAGGATAACTTCAACTAAGACATCATTTTTTTTTGAATATTTTTATTGAATTAATATAACATGGAAAGTTATGCTTCAAAAACAAAAAAATTGAGATGATTTCATTTTTGTACCATTCACAAAAGCCACGTGATGTCATTTTTATTGGAGTATGGTTGTTTTACAATGTCACATTAGCTTCTATTAATACTGTACAGCAAAGTGAATCATCTATATGTATAAATAGTAAGGCATTATTGTCAGAGAAATTGAATAGTGGCAAATGTCCATTTGGTTCTTTTTTATAATATCTATCTCTTTATTGCTATTCTCTATTTGTAGACTAATAAAATGGGCTTCCCTGGTGGCTCCGATGGTAGGGTCTGCCTGCAATGCAGGAGACCCAGGTTCAATCTCTGGGTTGAGAAGATCCCCTGGAGGAGGGAATGTCTACCCACACCAGTATTCTTATCTGAAGAATCACATGGATAGAGGAGCCTGGTGGGCTATAAGTCCATGGGGTCAGAGAGTCAGCACGATTGAGCAACTAACACTTTAATTTATTTTAACTTAATCAATCTTGTTTGCTTGTTTGATTCCTTGGTTGTTTCATTATAGTATCTTTTCTTTGGAAGCTATGCTTGTTTTTAAAGCAAGATAGTCAATTTTCTAAACATGTGTGGCCATTTCAATATAAATTACTTATATTTCACATTTTGTAATTATGTTTTCTCTTTTTCAGTACAGTTATGTGCTGCTATTTTCTTTTATGTCTGATCTGACAGAACATAGATAGTTGTCATTTGGTTGTGCCTGACTCTTTTGACAAAACTATAAATCCTGCTTTCTTGGGTATTTATCCATTAGATAATCTGCACCATAGGACAGATTTCTTAGTGTCTGATTGGGAGCCCATCTTAGTCTGAATCAGAATCACAAGGGTGTTATCAAAATGCTGATTGCAGTTTCCTACAATAAAGCTAAGGAAACATAAAACCTGGTAATCTGCAGCGTCAAAGGCACGTCAAAGTTTCCACAAAACTTGAGGAAATGCTGCCAGAATTATTTTTTCCTCCATGTGAATTTAATAAACTTCTGAAGGCTGCACATAGTGAAAGAGTATAGATTTGATAGAAACTTTAAATAGATGTGTCCATTTCCATGAAATGTGACCACGGATAACTAATTTTAGTGTACTCATTGAATGTCAGTTTTCATTTTTATGTTTCTTTTCCTTTAAAAGAAAAGCCCTGATGGAAATGAGACATTAACATTTGAAAAGTACATATTGCTCTATAATAATGTAATTCAGAGTAAGTGCCTTCATCAGATTAATAAATTATTGAATTAGTGATTGAAATTTAAACATGGAAAACATTTTATTGGTGATTTCAATTATCATATGATAGTATTTTATTTATTGTTGGTAATTATTACAAAATTATAGACACAGCAATGGAATATTTAATACATATTAATGCTATGAGAATTTTTATTCACACAACAATTAGATTTATGTAATAATGATAAAGGATTGCAGTTATATCACTTCATTTCTTCAACCTAAATTTTGTTCTTGGAAATAATGTTTTGTTTCAGTTTATTTTACAAAGTTTCTGGGAATTCCAATAGTCTCTATAGTTTTATCTTGAGAGAAATGTATTGATATAAAACCATGTTTTTAGGCATGCTGAATTCAGCCATTTTCCATAATGCACATGTGGCATCTACATCTATGAAACATTATTCTGGAGGGGAGCAGTTTTCTGTTTGGTCTTTAAATGACCTTTATTATTTGGTCCTTTGAAATCCAGGCAATATTGTGAAAGCTAAATGGGCTTAAAGATTGCGTATATCTTAATTTCCTTGGGGATGAAACAGAAGTCCAAAAGATAGTTTTAACTTATTTTTCAGAGAGAAATAAGGAATGAATGATGTGTAGGAAAAGGTGCTATGAGAATTTAACAATGGGGAAATATTGCTTGAAAGATCATGATGAGCCATAATGAATCTTTGTTGATTAAGGTTCTTTGAACTTGATGTAAAATCCAAACTCCTATCCCTTTTTTTATAACCCTGCTGGATCTGGTGTCTACAAACCTCTTCAACCTTAAATCTTACTACTCTCCTTAACTTCCTCATTGTTCTCCAATATTATTAGAGACACAGGGGTCTCCTTATTGCCTCAGGATATTTTAACAGGTCATTACCACTTCCAGGAATGTGAAACCCCCACTCTTTATTCATGGATGATTCCTTGTCATTATTTAGGCTTTGGCATAGATATTATCTCCTCTCAAAACTCTTCCCAGTTAGACCTATTCTCCTTTTGTTCTTTGTTCCAGTGCCGTGGGGTCACAAAGAGTCGGACATGACTGTGTGACTAAGCACACACACACACACACACACACACACACACACACAGCAGTGCCCTCTTCTTTCCTCACATAGCACTTGCTGAATATTGTATTAAGTCTTTGTATTTTTCTTTAATAGGTAGTAATTTCTAGGATGGCGGAAATATAGTCATCAACTAAACTATTGTATCCCAGACACTTAATGGGAATGCTCAATAAGTATTTCTTAACTGAACATTGTTCTAATATTTCCCAAAGGTATTACACATATATCCACACACAAATCAAGTACTTAACTTTCATTAGCTATTCCCTCCTAGGGTTTGATGTCTAAATATATGAACTCATCACTAACAGCTCAACTAGCCTAAAGAATCAGAATTTTGTTTACCCTATAAAGAAGAATATGTCTCTAGTTTTTATGCTGACCAATACAGAAAAGGAAGGGATGATTATATTTGTTGCTGTATAGAATATATCCCTATGGTCCAAATCAAAAACATGTAGAGAATAATAATAAAGAGTTTCATTGAAAATTTTTCTTAAAAAAATTTTTTTATTATTTTTCAAAATAAGAGTATATCTTGGACATTTTCATATATTAGTGTTTTAAATTTACATTAAAATGTACTAATCTAAGCCACAACTATAGCTAATGTGACTTTTGCATCTCTTCTCTAGAGTAAAAAATATAATATTCTCTAGGAAATTATGATTGTGCTGGCTAATGCTTGCTTACCTCTCTTAACCCCACATGAATAAAATTAAAATAACTCATTTATGTCATTGTTGTTCAGTTGCCCATTCATGTCTGACTCTTTGTGGCCCCATGGACTGCAGCAAGCCAGGCTTCCTTGTCCCTCACTATCTCCCAGAGTTTGCCCAAGTTTATGTCCATTGCATTGGTGATGCTGTCCAGCCATCTCATCCTCTGATGCCCTCTTCTCCTTCTGCCCTCGATCTTTCCCAGCAAATTGTGCATCCCCTGTAAGAAGTGCTTATATGGAAACATTACTGATTATTGGTGTCCCAAACCAAAAAGACAGCAATTCTACAAGGAGTATCGAAAAGAGCTTCATAGAGGAATTATTTGGGACATAGTTTAACATATAAAATAAATATAGTTGGATCATGGAAAATGGGATACAGACATATACATAAATCCTTCACCTTTGTTAATAAAACTAACATCATTTAGGATTGACAATGGAGTGGGGAGAAAAGCCCTCTACTTGGACAGTAATAGCTAGACTATAAAATACCAGCTTGAATTATGTAAGATGCATTTTACTTTTGAGAATAAATAGCATATTAAAGCTGTTCACTGTCATTACTGACCACTAAAGGACAAAAAAGTTTCAGCCCTCACTAATCTTACTTTACAGTAGAGGAAGTGATATAAACAGACATCTAGAATGTGTGGTAGTTTGAGGATTAAAAGAGTTGTGGGGAAAGCTGAATTGGAAAGAGGTAAAGGAAATGGGTTTTGGGGGTGAAATTTTAAATAGAGTTGTCAAAGAAGACCTTAATTGAAAGGTGATGTTAGTAAAATCTGAAGGAAGTTAAGAGATAAAACCAGACCTGATGAGTTGTATATTGTGCTCGATGTTGTAACTGCAGGGCCTAAAATAATGTCTGATACATAGTGACACTCGATAAATATCTGTTGTATATATGTGTGAATAATATATAGTGTAATAATGAGGGTGTATGTACCAGAAGTATCAATAAAATTGTTTGTATTGAATAAATGAAAGCACATCTATGTTAAGAAAAGCAATATTAGTCTTGTAGGCAATGAAGTATACAGGAATACTTTGATACAGTATTATTAGGCTCATTGATAATGCCATCAAGTGTTATTTATTTGCTGGGGATATAACATAACAAAGTAGTGGAGTAAAGGGACAGATTTTTCAGACAGTTCAGTTAGAAGAAAGGTGATGGCAAACCTATAGATATGTGCTACTGGTGGCATGAGGGTTCAGAAAAGCATTTTTATGAAGTACTGACAAAATCTCAGGTGTACAAATACAACTGATGAGGAGGTATGGAATGCAATTATTGTCAATTTCCAAGTTTCTGACTTGATGATTGACATAGTTATATGGTAATTCCAGTCACTCACATAACTGATTCAAGAGGATGAGCAATTTGCCTTGGAAAAAGTAAAACATAAAGTTTTAGCTTTGTACACGCTGAATATGATGTGTCTCAAGTTACAGACTGAGATATTTGATTTATTATACTATAAATATTAGATAAAATACTAGAAACACAAATAGAAGGCCAATTATTTGCGTGTGAGTATGAAGAAGTTTAGGAAAAGCAATAAAGTGTAATTATTGTGAGGCAAATCATGAAAATTAAGCAGCATTGGCCAGTGAAGAATAGAGTATAGGTCATTTCAGCACAGGAAAATTATCATAAATGCATAAAACCCTGAAAGTTTATGATATGGACACAGAATAGATAATGCATCTTTTTTATGGGTGAGAAACACAATCAGACAGACAAACATATTGTATATGGAAGCAGTTCCTTATGTTATTCCTTACGTGGACTTTGCTTTGTTATCATTCTTCAGCATTCCCTGCTGGCTGCCATTCAAAGTTCTTCGTAGATGATTTGTTCGTGTAAAACAGAGACACATTTCTGAAAGCAGTAAAAGACTACTGAATTTGACTATTATGAAAACAGGCTATCACCATAGTCACTTAAGGCCTGAAGAGTATTTTGTTTACTATGGAGTGTTTGTGATAGTGCTTGTCACTTTCTATTACCTTCTGATCAACATGATATCAGAAACGGCAATGCCAGAAGCAATTGACTTTGACATTGGGAATGCATTTAATGGAGTTCAGTTATGGCTATGAGTTTCATATTCTATCCATTTGACTTCCACTATAATCAGTTATTACAACTTTGGGGGACAGTTAAATTGAGTGACCTCTAGGGCTACACGCTTGAAATAACATTTTACTAAATCTATGTAATATATAGGCTAAGATAGTAAATCCTAACTTCAGTTCATAGTAGTACCACTTAAATGAACTTGGCAAATAGCCTATTTAAGAATATGACTGATGCCTTGCAAAAAATGATGTATGTTTATGCTCCAGTGGATCAGACAATTCTAAAGAAAACTCTAAAAGGCTAAGAATAAGTTCTTCCCCCCTTCTTTATTGCCTTTGTCAGACATTTTTTAATACTGTTGGTACTACTTCAACTGTCTATTATTTGAATACATAGATTTCATACATATATTGATTAAAAGGTATTAGTAATAAACTTAGGAGTTAAATTTGGGTTATTACTAGTTATTTCAAAATGTTTCAGTGTTTGACTTAGGTAATCTATAAAATTCAATCTGATAATAACTAGGCAATAGATCAAGTAGTCATTTAATGAATATTGTACTTAGTTTTATAGTACATCCAGAACTCAAGAAATGGAAAGTTTATTTTGAAGTTATATCATTAAACACAGCAAATAATACATCATACTTTAAAGAAAATGCCAAATGCCAATACCAAATTATAGTAGACAGTAAGAATTTCATATGGAAAGAAAGAGGCTTGCAAATTTCTATATATATATATTTTTTTTTTTCCTCAACTTAACATGACTGTCTTGAGTATATGACTCACAAGCATTTGACTAATAATGTGATTCATGCTGACATCTGATGAGCATAAAGGCACTTTCTTCTCTGAATTTTTATAACTTATTGCTGGCTATGTTTCTCCACCATTAGCCTGTTTTTGAATGTTTAAACTCTTCATATCCAGTAATATCTGTTTCCCAGTTGTAGTTAGAAGTATTTAATTACTAGTAATTGATTTGCCAATCATCACTGTAACAAAGTTCCAGCCTTGAACACAGATTGAATGTCATATTTCACAAAATGGAGTTTTCTTCCCCCTCTTATGTAATGTTTTTTCCATCCCAAATAATGATCCCCAAATAGTAGCATTCAATATGAGATACATAATAGTAATATGTCCCAAAAAAGTCTTGGCAGTGGAAAGTTGGTAATCTGTCTTTACAGTACCCTGTGACAAACCTAGGCATGTGAGAGTTGACCATAAAGAAGGCTGAGTGCTGAAGAATTGATGCTTTCAAACTGAAGTGCTGGAGATTCTTGAGAGTCCCTTGGATGGCAAGGAGATCACACCATTCAATCCTAAAGGAAATAAATTCTGAATATTAATTGGAAAGACTGATGCTGAAGCTCCATTATTTTGGCCACTTAATGCAAACAGCCAACTCATTGGAAAAGACCCTGTTGCTGGGAAAGATTGAGGGCAAGAGAAGGGGCAAAATAGGGTGAGATGTTTGAATAGCATCACTGAGTCAATGGACATGAGTTTGAGCAAACCCCAGGAAATAGTGAAGGACAGAGGAGTCTGGTGTGCTGCAGTTCATGGGGTTGCACAGAGTCAAACACAACCAAGTGACTGAACAATAGTGCCATAAATATGAGGGACTTGATTCATTTAATGTATCAGTCCTCCCCAAACAATGATTAGATATAAAAAAGGTATTCTTATGCTTCTGTTAAGTAGGATAGAAGCCCACAACAATTTAAATAACAACAACAATAAGAATCAAATCGGTTTAATGCATACAGAATGTTCAACATAGGACCTGGCACATAGAAAGTTGTCAATAAATCTTATCTAATAGTGGTACTAGTACTAGTACCACCACACCAATATCAGCACAATGACCATCACCACTATCATTATTACTTGATTTGGCACTCCATAAAACAGAGATCTCTACTCATTCTATTATCTTTATACTAACTGAAATGAAAATAAGAGATTAACTAAATGTAGTAATACATGGAAAGAGAAATATAAATGCTTCCTTAAGTGTAATGTAGATATACGAGCTTCTCTTTTCCTATCCAATGAAGGTTCTGAGAAGAGATTGGAGTCAAGGTTATCTGAGCTGCATTCATCCAGAAATGTTTAGTTCAGTTCAGTTCAGTTGCTTAGTCGTGCCCGACTCTTTGCGTCCCCAAGAATCACAGCACGCCAGGCCTCCCTATTCATCACCAACTCCCGGAGTTCACTCAGACTCACATCCATCGAGTCAGTGATGCCATCCAGCCATCTCATCCTCGGTCGTCCCCTTCTCCTCCTGCCCCCAATCCCTCCCAGCATCAGAGTCTTTTCCAATGAGTCAACTCTTCGCATGAGGTGGCCAAAGTACTGGAGTTTCAGCTTTAGCATCATTCCTTCCAAAGAAATCCCAGGGTTAATCTCCTTCAGAATAGACTGGTTGGAGCTCCTTGCAGTCAAAGGGACTCTCAAGAGTCTTCTCCAACACCACAGTTCAAAAGCATCAATTCTTCGGTGCTCAGCCTTCTTCACAGTCCGACTCTCACATCCAGAAATGTTTAGGTGTTCTTATTACATACGTCTGTTGCTTTCTCAATGCATTGTTGTATTTCATTTTTTTTGTTTTGTTTTGCATTATCACATAGTCATAAAACAAAGTGTCACTATTAAATTCAAGTAATTAGAAGATAATTACTATATCATATTATGGGCAAATAGTCATAATGGAAGCATATGCAAATTTTAATGTCATTTACTAAATTTTCCAGATCATTAATAAACTTCTATGATAGTAATATGACTAACACTTCAAATGAGCATAATGGCCACTTCTTCTGTAAGTATTTGCAACATACTAGTTGACTCATTGGAAAAGACTCTGATGCTGGGAGGGATTGGGGGCAGGAGGAGGAGGGGACAACAGAGGATGAGATGGCTGGATGGCAACACCGACTCGATGGACATGAGTTTGGGTGAACTCCAGGAGTTGGTGATGGACAGGGAGGCCTGGCATGCTGCAATTCATGGAGTCACAAAGAGTCGGACACAACTAAGCGACTGAACTGACTGACTGACTTTCTGTGTTTCCCCACCGTTAGTCTGTTTTATTATATTGCAACTTCATATGGAAATCAATATAAGTAAATTACTTCTAAGGCAGTTTTATCAGGAATTGCCTTACATCTTTGGCAAGAAACAAACTTATGAAACTATGATGACAATTTTGTAATCATGCAAAATTTTTTTCAGTTCCTTTAATTTGTTCAATACCTACTTGTGTCTATCTTGTAACAAGTACATGGGTTATGTTTTAAATCAGAATAAAGAACTCACCTGCCAATGCAGGAGACATAAGAGACGCAAGTTTGATCCCTGGGTCAGGAAGATCCCCTTGAGAAGGGCATGGCAAAACACTCCAGTGTTCTTGCCTAGAGAATCCCATAGACACAGGAGCCGGGTGGGCAACAGTCCATAAGGTCACAAAGACAGTCCATAAGGTTGCAAAGAGTCATACATGACGTAAGCGACTGAGTATGCATGCATAAACTCCTTTTAAAATTCTCATTCTGTGTTTAAGCATTTGTTTCTGCTATGCATTTGCTCATGAACAATTGTGTTTTCTTCCTTTTCAGTTAAAGTTCATTTACACTGCTTTTATAGTATTTTTCCTTTAATGTTTCCTTTTTATAATAGTCACTATCCTCACTCTTTTTAATTTACATATCTAAGCATTCATTTATTAATCCCTGACCACCAGCCTTATTATAGTAATCTATTTTAAAATGTCCTTAGTCATGGGATAGTCTTGACCCCTGTCTCCTGTACAATGTCACGACCTCATTCCATAGTTCATCAGGCACCCTATCTATCAGATCTAGGCCCTTAAATCTATTTCTCACTTCCACTGTATAATCATAAGGGATTTGATTGAGGTCATACCTGAATGGTCTAGCGGTTTTCCATATTTTCTTCAATTTGAGTCTGAATTTGGTAACAAGGAGTTCATGATCTGAGCCACAGTCAGCTCCTGGTCTTGTTTTTGTTGACTGTATAGAGCTTCTCCATCTTTGGCTGTAAAGAATATAATCATTTTGGTGTTGACCATCTGGTGATGTCCAGGTGTAGGGTCTTCTCTTGTGTTGTTGGAAGAGGGTGTTTGCTGTGACCAGTGCATTTTCTTGGCAAAACTCTATTAGTCTTTGCCCTGCTTCATTCCGCATTCCAAGGCCAAATTTGCCTGTTACTCCGGGTGGTTTTAACTTACTACCTTTGCATTCCAGTCCCCTATGATGAAAAGGACATCTTTTTTGGGGTGTTAGTTCTAAAAGGTCTTGTAGGTCTGCATAAAACCGTTCAACTTCAATTTCTTCAGCGTTACTGGTTGGGGCATAGACTTGGATAACTGTGATATTGAATGGTTTGCCTTGGAGACGAACAGAGATCATTCTGTCATTTTTGAGATTGCATCCAAGTACTGCATTTCGGACTCTTTTGTTGACCATGATGGCTACTCCATTTCTTCTGAGGGATTCCTGCCCACAGTAGTAGATGTAATGGTCATCTGAGTTAAATTCACCCATTCCAGTCCATTTTAGTTCACTGATTCCTAGAATGTCGATGTTCACCCTTGCCATCTCTTGTTTGACCACTTCCAATTTGCCTTGATTCATGGACCTGACATTCCAGGTTCCTACGCAATATTGCTCTTTACAGCACCGGATCTTGCTTCTATCACCAGTCACATCCACAACTGGGTATTGTTTTTGCTTTGGCTCCATCCCTTCATTCTTTCTGGAGTTATTTCTCCACTGATCTCCAGTAGCATATTGGGCACTTAATATCTGGGGAGGCCTTACAAATAGCTGTGAAAAGAAGAGAGGCAAAAAGCAAAGGGGAAAAGGAAACATATAAGCATCTGAATACAGAGTTCCAAAGAATAGCAAGAAGAGGTAAGAAAGCCTTCTTCAGTGATCAATGCAAAGAAATAGAGGAAAAGAACAGAATGGGAAAGACTAGAGATCTCTTCAAGAAAATTAGAGATACCAAGGGAACATTTCATGCAAAGATGGGCTCAATAAAGGACAGAAATGGTATGGACCTAACAGAAGCAGAAGATATTAAGAAGACATGGCAAGAATACACGGAAGAACTGTACAAAAAAGATCTTCACGACCCAGATAATCATGATGATGTGATCACTAATCTAGAGCCAGACATCTTGGAATGTGAAGTCAAGTGGGCTTTAGAAAGCATCACTAAAAACAAAGCTAGTGGAGGTGATGGAATTCCAGTTGAGCTGTTTCAAATCCTGAAAGATGATGCTGTGAAAGTGCTGCACTCAATATGCCAGCAAATTTGGAAAACTCAGCAGTGGCCACAGGACTGGAAAAGGTCAGTTTTCATTCCAATTCCAAAGAAAAGCAATGCAAATGAATGCTCAAACTACCCCACAATTGCACTCATCTCACATGCTAGTAACGTAATGCTCAAAATTCTCCAAGCCAGGCTTCAGCAATACGTGAACTGTGAACTCCCTGATGTTCAAGCTGGTTTTAGAAAAGGCAGAGGAACCAGAGATCCAATTGCCAACATCCGGTGGATCATGGCAAAAGCAAGAGAGTTCCAGAAAAGCATCTATTTCTGCTTTATTGACTATGCCAAAGCCTTTGACTGTGTGGATCACAATAAACTGTGGAAAATTCTGAAAGAGATGGGAATACCAGACCACCTAACCTGCCTCTTGAGAAATCTGTATGCAGGTCAGGAAGCAACAGTTAGAACTGGACGTGGAACAACAGACTGGTTCCAAATGGGAAAAGGAGTACATAGAGGTTGTATATTGTCACCCTGCTTATTTAACTTATATGCAGAGTACATCATGAGAAACGCTGGACTGGAAGAAATACAAGCTGGAATCAAGATTGCTGGGAGAAATATCAATAACCTCAGATAAGCAGATGACACCACCTGTATGGCAGAAAGTGAAGAGGAACTAAAAAGCCTCTTGATGAAAGTGAAAGAGGAGAGTGAAAAAGTTGGCTTAAAGCTCAACATTTGAAACTGAAGATCATGGCATCTGGTCCCATCACTTCATGGGAAATAGATGGGGAAACAGTGGAAACAGTGTCAGGCTTTATTTTTTTGGGCTCCAAAATCACTGCAGATGGTGATTGCAGCCATGAAATTAAAAGACGCTTACTCCTTGGAAGAAAAGTTATGACCAACCTAGACAGTATATTGAAAAGCAGAGACATTACTTTGCCAACTAAGGTCCGTCTAGTCAAGGCTATGGGTTTTCCTGTGGTCATGTATGGATGTGAGAGTTGGACTGTGAAGAAAGCTGAGCACCGAAGAATTGATGCGTTTGAACTGTGGTGTTGGAGATGATTCTTGAGAGTCCCTTGGACTGCAGTGAGATCCAACCAGTCCATCCTAAAGGAGACCAGTCCTGGGTGTTCATTGGAAGAAACGACGTTAAAGCTGAAGCTCCAATACTTTGGCTACCTGATACAAAGAGCTGACTCATTGGAAAAGACCCTGCTGCTGGGAGGGGTTGGGGGCAGGAGGAGAAGGAGACGACAGAGGATGAGATGGCTGGATGGCATCAACAACTCTATGCACATGAGTTTGAGTGAACCCCTGGAGTTGATGATAGACAGGGAGGCCTGGCGTGCTGCAATTCATGGGGTCGCAAAGAGCCGGACATGACTGAGCAACAGAACTGAACCGACTGAATATCAATATCAATATGAGAATAGATACAAAAGTGAAGTGAACTTTTTGCTTTCAAACTTCTCACAAATGTTCAGCTCAGTTTAAAATATTCATAATCACTTTCAATATTATTTACCTATTAATATATTCCTTTTCTCCCCATGAAAATGATGTAAAGAAAGTATCACCAAGAACTTTCTCCATCAGAAAACAACTAAAAGTAAATTAAATAAAGCTTTTCTCAAAGAATGAGGTGTTTTGGTGATTTTAATTTGAATATTTTAAAATTCATAATTGTAGCATTATATCACATTAGCTAATGTTATCCTTTTGTCTCTACTCCAGTCAAAAAATTTTTTCCCAACATAAAAGTGTTCTTCTTATAACACTAACTGTGGTATTATAAATGAAGTTAATTTGGATTAAAATAAGGAATCCATTACCACATTATCCATATACTCAAACACTTCAATGTACTGGCCAAATGGAATAAAACATATAAAACATCTGCAAGGCTATATCATAGTGTACATAAAGACCAATGAAACCATGAGATCAGCACTCATTGAAATACTCAAATTATTTACCCTCGGTGGTTTAGTAATGAGAATATGGGTGGTATTTTTAACCTTCAGCTTCCAGGGTATATAATGGATATTCAGTGGAAATTCAGGGGTTTTTTTTTCCACTTTGCCAGTTTAATCAGGCAAAGAAAAGATGCTTGGTAACCAGGGCAACATGCACAAATTAGTTGACCATTGTGACCCTTAAGACAATCAAAAACTGCTCAAGTGTGGTAGACATCTGCAAATTTAGAGAAAAGGGGGCAATATTTGACTGATTTAAGCATCTCTGTGATCACAACTAACATGTTTGTAGACTTGGGCCAGAAATACTAATTGATTAATTAATTTTTTTGACATGAAAAATTTTGCCTGGGACTCAACTATTATCAACTTCCCTCAACTTCCTACAATGCTTTTAACTTTTTTTATGTCTCAAAAAAAGAATAAAGCAAACAATTTGTTTAATTAGCCAAGACAATAAAAATTTAGTTATTTAGGTGACCGATTTGTATAACTTATTCAATTAATTTAAAAAACTTAATGGAGACTGGCTTCCCAGGTGACCTTAGTGGTAAAGAACCTACCTGCCAATTCCAGAGACAAAGAGACACAGGTTTGGTCCCTGGGTGGAGAAGATCCCCTGGAGGAGGGCATGGCAACCCACTCCAATATTCTTTCCCGGAGAATCCCATGGACAGAGAAACCTGACTGAGGCAGCTTAGCAAGCATGCAAGCAATGGAGACTAGTGTTAGGCTGACACTAGTCAAATTTTCTTTCTAAATTCATAATTTAAACCACTTAGTTTTATCATCAACTATATGATTCATATTTTTTTAAAAAACCCAAATATTATCCAAATGTTTCAGTATGGGAAAATACAATAGAAGAAAAGAAATATCTTATCTTCAAAATTCTTTAAAATGTCTTCCTTTAAATTTAAATTGGAGAGAAATTGACTTTGGGATGGAATTACCATAGGAGAAAAACAGGCAACATAATTTTCTGTATGTTTGCTTGTTGCTTTGTGGTTCATTTCATTTAATAACTATAAGGGAATGTATGAGAAGCAGTAGATTTTAGACATCTCTACAGCAGCTATTGCATGTCTGACCTCAGTGCCTGAATGATTACATCATACGCTGTCAAATTGTTTGCAAGAAAATACATGTCTTCATAAATCTGAAGGAAGACTCTATTTCTAACTCAAATGCTCCTGAAACAGCTGCCAGAAAGAAAAGAATAAAGATGTTAAAGCCTTAGCAATTCTTATGGAAGGAATGTCTATTCTATAACTTTGTAATTCTAATCAAAGTTATGGTAACTTGCCATTTCATGAATAATCTATTGAAACCATCATCTTCTGTAAGGATCACTATTATACACATGGTGTGAATTTCTTCCTTCAACATGCAACTGAATCTCAAGTAGTGGTAAAAACTAGAGAACAAAAGTTCTAATGTATTTCAATGTATTATAAGACCAAAAGTTTCAAACTTCTGCATTTTTATTTTCTTCTCTTTGCTTTAATATCATTGCTTTATTTCTCTTTAGAGAAAATAACTGTGAACCAGCTTCTAACTGAAAGTCTTTTCCATATGTTAGTTTAAGAAACCAGTAGAGAAAATCTTCACTATTTCTGTGAAGGTCTGCCTGAGAACATTTACTGCCACAGAAATGCTGGATCATTTAGGCTCACGGTTTGTTTGCAGTTTTTAAGTCACACCACTTTTTTCCCAATACTTCCTATCCAAAAAGAGAAAGAAAGCACAGATGCTCAGAAATTAAAGAGCATGTTTTAATTGTTGTGCCTAGTATCACATATTTTAATGGTAATAAGTAAAATCATTTCATATAAACATTAAATTAACTAGATAAAAAATATACCCATAATATTGTAACAATGATCAAGACAACAGTTCCCACTAAACAAGTCATACACAGATATTGCTCTCATGTTTCTAAATGCCAGCATTCAATAAACTTTATCTCCATAACCTGGAAAAGTTGAAATATTATATCTTTTTTACTAGCCATATTCTAATGTCCTATTGGGAATAGTTTTTATGTATTTCATAACAAAACTTACAGACCACTAGCATTCAAGAAAAGAGATCCATAATCATTTCAAGGTGAATTTGGATGCTTTAATGTCCTACAACATGAATTCTCTTTTTCTGTTTAGCTAAAAATAAAAATAAATTAATTACTAAAAGATACGGGTTTCGCAGTTTTGTGTTGATTTTGTGTCCAAATAATTTTGTTAATATCATAATGCAGTTCTTGATATATTGAGTTACTAATTAGTGTTGAATAGACTTTGATTTCCAGTGACAGAACCAACCCAAATAAACAAAAGCAAATTTATTGGCCCATACAGCTGGAAATTGTAGAACAAAACAAATCTTAAGCGCAGTTGGGTCCAACATTCAACTTGTGAGTTTGCTCTCTCTCTCTCAGCTCCGCTGTGTTGTGCCAGCATCATTTTCTTCTTTGTTGGTCAGACTTTTTCACATGGAAAAGAGGCTGAATACCCCCAGCTGTTCCTTCACACTCATGCAGGCCCTGAGTTAGTCAAGATAAAGGGAAACTGAGTTTTGAAACATTTTTGATATGTAGTAAAACATAATTTGTGTGCTTATTTCTGTGCATGTGCACATGCAAATTTTTCTGGGAATGTTTCCATAATCTGCTTCAAATTCTCAAAGGTATATCATAGTTTATTCATCTAAAAATCCTTTACAATCTTTCTTTGGATTACTGCTGTTCCCCGGCTAAATCATATGATTTTGGCCAGACTTCCGATTATACTACCTTTCAGTTCTAACAAAGGTCCATCATATAATTTTATTACTTAATTTTCTGGCCATCATCATGATTGGTTCAGAAAACAATCTGATTAGTTCAGGATAACAGAGATACCCACATAAAGGCCAATAAGAGGTTTTTGTCTTGATGTTTTTATTTTAAATTGGCACTAAAGAATCCAGGAGTCTCAAATTTAAGCATTTGGTTCATACTTCAGTTCAGTTCAGTTCAGTCGCTCAGTCATGTCCAACTCTTTGTGACCCCATGAATCACAGTACATCAGGCCTCCCTGTCCATCACCATCTCCTGGAGTTCACTCAGACTCACGTCCATCAAGTCCGTGATGCCATCCAGCCATCTCATCCTCTGTCGTCCCCTTCTCCTCCTGCCCCCAATCCCTCCCAGCATCAGAGTCTTTTCCAATGAGTCAACTCTTCGCATGAGGTGTCCAAAGTACTGGAGCTTCAGCTTTAGCATCATTCCTTCCAAAGAAATCCCAGGGCTGATCTCCTTCAGAATGGACTGCTTGGATCTCCTTGCAGTCCAAGGGACCCTCAAGAGTCTTCTCCAACACCACAGTTCAAACACATCAATTCTTCGGTGCTCAGCTTTCTTCACAGTCCAACTCTCACATCCATACATGACCACAGGAAAAACCATAGCCTTGACTAGATGGATCTTAGTCGGCAAAGTAATGTCTCTGCTTTTCAATATACTGTCTAGGTTGGTCATAACTTTTCTTCCAAGGAGTAAGCGTCTTTTAATTTCATGGCTGCAATCACCATCTGCAGTGATTTTGGAGCCCAAAAAAATAAAGTCTGATACTGTTTGTACTGTTTCCCCACCTATTTCCCATGAAGTGATGGGACCAGATGCCATGATTTTCGTTTTCTGAATGTTGAGCTTTAAGCCAACTTTTTCACTCTCCTCTTTCACTTTCATCAAGAGGCTTTTTAGTTCCTCTTCACTTTCTGCCATACAGGTGGTGTCATCTGCATATCTGAGGTTATTGATATTTCTCCTGTCAATCTTGATTCCAGCTTGTATTTCTTCCAGTCCAGCGTTTCTCATGATGTACTCTGCATATAAGTTAAATAAGCAGGGTGACAATATACAGCCTTGATGTACTCCTTTTCCTATTTGGAACCAGTCTGTTGTTCCATGTCCAGTTCTAACAGTTGCTTCCTGACCTGCATACAGATTTCTCAAGAGGCAGGTCAGGTGGTCTGGTATTCCCATCTCTTTCAAAATTTTCCACAGTTTATAGTGATCCACACAGTCAAAGGCTTTGGCATAGTCAATAAAGCAGAAATAGATGTTTTTCTGGAACTCTCTTGCTTTTTCGATGATCCAGCAGATCTTGGCAATTTGAGTACTGTAATATATTGATTCTGTCTGCAAACAGCTGCCCAACAGTAATTTACATAATGTTTCCATTTGCTTGGCTTAATCAGTAGGCAACAGGCAATTAATTTAATTAATCCAAATCAACAAATGTACCTGGAGAAACTACAGTATGCTAGGAATTGTTCCAGATATTTCGTCTTAAACATAAGATTATAACTTTGGAAGTTTACTCAAAAGCTTATAGCAGTTGACCTTGGAAAAGGATAAAGATGTTGTCTGAAGTAGTGCAATGATCTTCAACCATATCAAATTAAAAGTTCTCTTTCTAAAAGATAAATATTGCATAAAATTCATTTAACCTCCTGAACTGAAATTTATCTATAATACCTCCTCCTATGTATAGTTTCAAAAATATTCTATATAATTCCTTAACTATAAATAATGAAACATGAATAATCTTTTAAAATAAAATAATTTTTATTTTAAAATATATGTGCTACTTAAAATGACTACTAGGTTCACAAAATATTCCAAAAAGGCAATTCTGCCTCCCAGGTTTTACATTTCAAAAGACCAAAGTAGTTCAATTATGGGTAATAGTTTCGTTTGCTTGTTTAGCTTGGTTTCTAATTTCCATGCACTGCAGCCCCCAGGTCTGGCCCATGTCATGCTAGCAGGCACTTCAGACATGACAAATATGTCTTTAAACATTCTCAATAATTACACAATTTTAGCTGTGTGTCATAAAGTTTTTAGCTTAAGTGTTTTATTGTAATTTTGACTTATTCTACTAATGAAGAACAAAATATTATGATGGCCTATACACCACATTGTTTTGGGCCTCTTCTGTGACAGCTGCAATGGGTCACTGTCTAGTGGAAATTTCAACCTTACTTTGATTCTTACATTTTCTCTAGGACAGTTCTTTGATAACATTGAAAAGTACCCACTTTGTTAGAATTTTATTTTAGATGGTTGCCTAATACATATAGAGTGATAGTAAGAAAAAAGCTACAAATCTTTCTTCTTAGTTTTCTAATTTAAATATTAAGGAGAAATTGGGACTTAATTTATAATGAACCTCAGAAAATCAAACTTGAATAAGAATACTGCAAACCTGATGATAAATAGCAGTATTGACAAATGCATTGAAATTCATAGCATGATAAAATTTTATTACCATGTGTAAAGTCCAGAACCTACTTAGAGTGAAAACTTTGGCAAACAGTTGGCCATAAACCTGAAGACTCACTATAAAGACCTGGCAGCACTATAAAGAAATGTGAGAATGTGAGCAAGATTTGGCAATGGGATGATCAAGTGAAAAGCAATGATTCTACTGCCCTGTAGTTCTGAACTTCTTTAAAACTTTCAAAAATATTACATCAACAGTAATGATCAGAGAAAGATGAATATGAGAATATATTACTATGTTATATCTAAATAAGGCCTTTTTTATAGTATAAATTATAATGTATGAGGTGCAATGGATGAAACCCAAAACAAAGGAACTCTTTCCTAGACTGAGGCCTTATAGATATTAAATGATTGCAGCTCAAGGAAATATTTCATTTAAAAGCCATATCCAGATTTTAATATCTGAAAAGATTGATATTTGAATTCCCATTTGGATTGTCTTTATTTGGGGCAAATCCTCTGACTAAGCATTTAGTTACACAAATTAAAATCAAGAACATTCTCATTATTCTGGAGAAAACTGAAATGACCTAAAAGCAAATATTGTAGGCTGTTAGCTAACTGTTAGAACAGAAACGCTAATTGTTCTCTTGAAAAGTGAAAGTGTCAGTTGCTCAGTCATGTCTGACTGTTTGTGAACCCATGGGATCAGTCTACCTAGTTATTTACCATCTACCCATCTATGTACCTATCTGTCATCGCTATCTAATTTCTGTGGTACTGTGTGTGAGTGTGTGTGTGTGTGTAAGTGAGTAATGGTGAGGAGCATCAGGAGTGCAATTTATCTAGAGGACCAGAGAGCAAATTCACAGCACACTATCAGGTCTGAAATTTTCCCTGAAGGGTGGATTATTCACTCTGGCAGTTGACCTGAGAAGAGCATGGTTCTGAGGCAGAAAGTGGGAATTACCTGAGTCACATTGTAGGGGAAGGGAAGTTTTGACTTTCCCTGTGTGTCTTGGTATTCAGGGCCCCTCAAAGATAACCATTGCACTCCTATTGGTGGGGGTGGTTTTCGCTGGGAGTCATACTGCTCTAGTGGGTATTTTGAAAAGGAACAAAAGGCAATTTCTCAGTTACTATTTAATTTAAGTACCTTGGTAATTAGAAGGAAAAACCCAAGATCCTAGTCTTTCTGTTATACACACACAGTACTGGGCACTGTTCCCTGAAGTCAAAAGTCTGCTTAAATGCCTGTGTTCAGTACCTAACTCTATTTTACATATAAACCAAGGTGGTTTTGGATAAGTTTAACATTCACTTCTTTTTCTTGTAATGCCACCACTGAGAAAATCAAGTTGTTTACTAGTTACAGCACTGCTAGGCTATGATAATACAATGGATAATACAAGGATAATACCTTGGAGCTGCTGCTTTCATTGTTAGCTATACTGTAGCTGCCAGTCCTACTTAAGATTACAAGCTTTAATTATTTTCTCTTTATTTTTTAATACATTTTGAAAGGTTTGTGTTTATGTTGCATTATGTCTGAATTTCACTTTATTATGCCAACTAGGTATTTGAAAATATTTGTTATTAAAAAGAGCATTCAATTTAATAAAGTTGAGAATCACCAACACAGATGGACAAGGAGCAAGTCAAGGAAGAGCATTATAAGTTATCCTCTTGTTAAATTACTTTTCCATTATGCTGAGCATCTTACAAAGTGTTCCAAAAATCTCAGCTGGATCTCAACAGTAATAAGAGAAATTTGGGTATGATCTTGGTCTCAGCTTAAAATTAAAATAGTGGTTATTAAAAATATTTTTCATTGCTGAAATGCTGATTAACTAAAATATTTTAGAGCTGTGTTAGACCCTGATGCCAATGAGAATCCAGTAATCCCTCTAGCCTGTAACTTTTAAGGATAGTACCTGTACCTTGATCCCTGAACAGTCTTGATTCCAGGCACTGGTTTGGAGATTAATCAAATTCTGCTGCAGAATCTGAATGATTGTCACATCTGTCTTTGTGAAACTTTTATATAAATGGGGTCAGACTACTTACATTGCTGTGGTGAGGAATCTGACTCCATTTTTAAACCCTGCCTTCAATGTTGCTTCACATCTGGACAAAGTGGTTTTAAAAAGCCTGGGTGTCCACTCGTTTGATGCTGTCATAAGACTTAAACCATGCCATCTCCTGCCAGTGCATAGACACTCCCATCTCAGCCCCATGCCCCACCTACAATAAAACCCCAAGTGAATCTCCCTTCCTTGCTTTCTCAAGTCATTTTGGACCAGCTTGAGATACTTATCCTGGCCTCCCCAGAGATCTGTATTATGTAAGTAATAAATAATTTCTTACCTTTCTAGTTATGTATGACATTACATTTCAACATCTGAAACTAGGACAGATAAACTGAGTTTTGACTTGTCAACAACAACAACAGCAACAATTGGAAGCTAGAAATGGTAAGATATCTGAAAGTGCCAAGAGGAAATAACTGTCAAGCTGGAATTGCATAACCAAGCAAATCTCAGAATGAAAGTCAGCAGATTATCAGATATATTAAAAATAAGAGTTTACTAGGCTCTCTTTACAATAAATTATAAAGGACATACTCCAGGAAGAGGAACTTACCTCAGAAGGACTAAGATATCTGAAGAAATTAAGGTGAAATAAATTGACTTCCATTTAATTTTATGAGAGCCATCTGCACAAAGATTTTGTGATCATGTGACTTATAATAACTAAAGTTGAAACAAACAAAAATCCTATCTACACAGCATTAGGTGTCTGGTCAACTGAAAGCACTAGAAATTGGGAACAAAAAATAAGAAAAGGAAAGAGAAAGGTATATAAATACCTGAATGCCACTGCTTTATGAAGGGACTGATTTCAGGGAGAGGAAACAGAAAGGGCAATATTGGAGAACCAGAAGAACTGAAAGCAAGGAGAGCTGATGACATGGTTGGTAGCTAGAGTCCCAGAAACTTAAATATCCACATAGCTTTTAGAGGCAGGGTTAACTAGAAGTTGACATTATATGGCATTTGCTTAATGTAGTCAAAATTCTTATTTTCCTAATAACACGCTGAAACCTCCTATATACCAAATATTTGAATGACAATTAAGGGAAGAAGCAGGGCTTCTTATCTAGGCTGATACAATAGGAACAGGAAAGAAAAATAAGCTTAGTGGGAGAAATCCTAAACTAAATCAGCACATAGTGGCCCTGAGCCGAGAGGCTAAGGGTACTCTGGGGAAAGCAGAAAAAACAGAAACTTTGGAAGAGGTCCGAATTGGGGAGAGTAATTGTTAAGGCTTGCAGTTTTAGATAAAGTGTTTCGGGAAGTCTTAGTGACAAGATAACAATTAAAAATGTGAGTGAGTGAAGTTGCTCAGTCTTGTCCGACTCTTTGCGACCCCATGGACTGTAGCCCCCCAGGCTCCTCCGTCCATGGGATTCTCCAGGCAAGAATACTGGAATGGGTTGCCATTTCCTTCTCCAGGGGATCTTCCTGACCCAGGGATCGAACCCAGGTCTCCCACATTACAGGCAGACGCTTTACCGTCTGAAATGAAGGGTTTAGAGGCCATCAAATGGACATGACCTATAAAGGCAATATTGATGGTTTTACATAGAAATGACCTCTAATGGAAGAGAACACAAATGGGAACTATTTGAGATACATTTCTATGTAAAATGTAGTTTGCACATAATTCAACATTTTAAATGAGCACTCTGCAATCAAGACCAAATATCAATCATCTCTTGAGGTTTTCCACTATGTACCAACATCAAATCTACATAGGGACAAATGTTACTCCTGCTTTTCTCTTCTATATCAAATGTCCTGAAGCCTTTGTGTCTCTCTGGAGTGGGGCGAGTTTCTGAAGGCACATCCCAGTATAAACATCATCGAGGGGGTAGAGAAGGACCCAGTCAGTTACATTGTACAGTCTCAGGGCCAGGTGGCTGGAGTAGAGGAATCTGCCTCCTCCTGCATAAGGCGGATAGACGCCAGTGTAAACAACTTCCGGGAAGTAGTACTTGAGTTTCTTATCCCAGTGAGGTCCAGCATTATGAATCGCATCACCAATAAGCAAATCTTTGGCTTTGTTCTCACATAAGCTATTCAAGTAATTCAGGAGATGATGGGTGTTCACAAAAACATCATCATCTCCCTTGAACTCGACATTTGGGCAGGAAGTGCTCACCCACCTGAGAAAGAGTACTTTCAGAGACAAGTTGAAGAATGTATCTCTGTAGTTCCACAAAAGAATGTAGATCACATCAAAAATGTGCCCCTGTAGGCAAGGGACAAAAATAGTAGCTAGCTGAATAGAAGTAATTCTTGGAACAAAGTTCAACATGAGTGCTATTGAATATTATTTTATTGAGAAGTTGTTTTGGTTATGTGAGGGAAGGACACAAAAATATACATTTGGGAAACAGAAGCACTTATTGATAATTAAGCATCTTGGGAAAATTAGAGCAAATAGAAAGTCAACATTTTGTGAAATCAGTAGTTTGAGAAAACGAAGCAGCAAGGACACTTTTAATGTTATATCTATCACATTCTAATCTTCCATGCATGGGTTGAATGCTGTTTATAAAATATGTACCTATGTCTTCTTTTTATGTCAAACATAAAAGCTTAAGTCTTTGAAGTTTCTATTCTCTAGAGTAAATCCAAGCAACAGTTAAGGTTTCCTGCCGCTGTTCATTTAGAAACACAAAGAATTGCAAGTTAACATAACAAAGAAAGCCTCTATTTATTAAAAATAATTGGAAAATATTTTAGCAAAGTGTTTTGTTCTGCAAAAGCTTAAGCATCACACTTGTATCACTAAGGAATGCACCACGTGAAGAGATAAATGTAAGGAATAGATTTTGTAGCAGATTTTGATTAAATCAAATCTGCTAGATAATACCAAAAAAAAGGCCCTTTTGTTACATGTTAAGATGCATGCTTACCATGAGATGTCTTTAGGTTCTTATTTACTACTCAAAAATAATAAACAGATATCCAAGTATCAAGCTTTGATTTTTTCTTTTTTCTGTAACTAACATATCAATTTTGATTTGGGAAAATAGGCCTAAAAGCTAACGGTGTAAAATATCAAAAAGAAATAAAATAGATGCAAAAATGTATGTGGAATACAAACAAGACTATTCACAAGTTTTCACTGAAAAGTATTTTGACTCAACATATATGCAACTTACAGTAACAAAGCAGACTATTATGAGGTATCTTAAAAATACATTACTGGATATATGAATCCTCAACAAGTGGTCTGAACCAAAGCACTCAGATTTGATATTTAAGATCTAAATGTTTATTGTTGGGCTGAAGAAAGGAAAGATGCCATTAATCTAGTGTTATTTCATGATTTAGATAGCAAGAGAATTTGTCATCTTTTCTTTTTCAGCCTATTCATCTTTAACATTTATTTCCTTCTGCTCAAATACCAAAAAAAAAAAAAAAAAAAAAAAACAGACACCAAAATCAAAAACCAACACGGAAAAGTATTTCTACCTATTTGAAAAGATCAATTGAATTTTGGTATGTTTACATATATTTAATTTATAGTTTAGAATTAGGTCACATTTCTATCTTAACACAACTCTTTATTAACATGTTTCTCTTCTGTAACTAAATCATAATTAGATTCCTACAGGGAGGACAGGATTTATGGAAGATTATTGTTATTTGTATCTACATTTACTTTATTTCATTTTGAAATGTAAGTAAAGAAGTTACTGAAGGCATTTGAATAAAAAGTAACATAATCTTAGATAATGTCCTAATAAATTTTCATGAATCAGTTTATAAACTGATTTTTTACCTTGGTTACAAAATTATAATTTCTATCAACAAAGATTCAAAATAGAATATTCTTTAATACTTATCCCTTTAAAAAAATTGAAGTGACATTTATTTTTCGAGTACACTTTCTAGATTTAAAGTTTCCTGACTACTATCGAAAGTCACTCAGTCATGTCCAAATCTTTGCGACCCCATGGAATATACAGTCCATGGAATTCTCCAGGCCAGAATACTGAAGTGTGTAGCCTTTGCCTTCTCCAGGGGCTCTTCCCAACCCAGAGACTGAGCCCAGGTCTCCCTCATTGCAGGTGGATTCTTTACCAACTGAGCCACAAAGGAAGCCCAAGAATACTGGAGTGGGTGGCTGATCCCTTCTCCAGCAGATCTTCCTGACCCAGGAATCTAACTGGGGTCTCCTACATTGCTGGTGGATTCTTTACCAACTGAGCAAGCCTGATAGCTAGAACCTCCTGGCTCTAGCAACACATCAAATTGTTGAAAGCTATCATTTCTTCATTTATTCTCCCTCCTGGAAGTCTTTTCACAGGCAGACCCAGCATTCTTAATCCTTCCATTGCTTTTTTAAAATATGTATTTGTTTTTAATTGCAGAATAATTGCTTTACAATATTGTGTTGGTTTCTACCATATGTCAACATGAATCAGCCGTAGGTATATATAGGTCCCTTCCCTCTTTACCCACCCTCCCATCTCCCATGATATGGCTTTATATTCCCTCACTATAAGCCTCTTCTTTGGGTTGCTACTATTTGTTTTGGCTTTTCTAAAACAAAATACTTAAAATTTCATGAAATACTTCACACCAGACTGACCAGTATGAGGCAGCATAGGACTCTCACTCCAGTTTGTTCTAGATCTTATTTTCTACAATGAATACCAAAATATTTTCTTTGGGAGAATGCACTATAATGTGATTCTGTAACTGAATTCATTATAAGTAGCAATTTAAATAACACTTCAGAAAATGAAATTTTAAACTTTTGTGAAAAAAACAAACATGCATTGTGGTCAAAGGCTCCCATATTCTTCCTGGACACAGAAGGCAGGCTCCTGTTTTGGGCTGTTTGCACATGCTGATTGCTCTCACTGAAATATTCTTCTCCAATTACCAACATGGCTCATCATTGTCTTCCTTTTTGCATTTGTTCATATGTTACCCTTTCAGTGATACCATCACTGACCATATTCAAACCACTCCATTTAAAATTACAGATCCCTTCCTTGGCATTCTCTTTTTCCTTCTCTGAGGCTTTTGATTATCTGACCTCTTATCTACTTTACTTATTTTGTATATCAACTGTCTTGCCCTGCTAGGATATTAGTTTCATTGAAGATTGTTTTTTTGTTTGTTTGTTTGGTTGGTTGGTTTGTTTTGTTCATGGTTGTATTTCCAATGATACAACAGTGCTTGAATGAAGTAAAATGTTCAATAAATAGTAATTACATGAATGAATTCTTTGAAAACACTCAATAATTTCATATTTCTTTCCATTAAAAATGAACTCAGTCTGTTGAGATAAAAAGTCACTCAGAGACAAATGCACTAAATACAATTTAGACACAGCAAATCAAAAAGCAAAATTAGTTTTTGCATTTGTAATAAAATATAAATGTTACAGAAATTCAGCATCAAAATATATGCTCCTCAGGCCAACAATACAAATTCAGATCTTCAATGTAACAAAACAGAAAGCCCAGGGATAAATCCACGCACCTATGGACACCTTATCTTTGAAAAAGGAGACAAGAATATACAATGGAGAAAAGACAATCTCTTTAAAAAGTGGTGCTGGGAAAACTGATCAACCACTTATAAAAAAATGAAACTAGAACACTTTCTGACACCATACACAAAAACAAATTCAAACTGGATTAAAGATCTAAACGTAAGACCAGAAACTATAAAACTCCTAGAAGAGAACATAGGCAAAACACTCTCCAACATAAATCACAGCGGGATCCTCTATGACCCACCTCCCAGAATAATGGAAATAAAAGCAAAATTAAACAAATGGGACCTAACTAAAATTAAAAGCTTCTGCACAACAAAGGCAACTATAAGCAAGGTGAAAGACAGCCTTCAGAATGGGAGAAAATAATAGCAAATGAAATAACTGACCAAAAATTAATCTCAAAAATATACAAGCAACTCCTGCAGCTCAATTCCAGAAAAATAAATGACCCAAACAAAAAATGGGCCAAAGAACTAAACAGACATTTCTCCAAAGAAGACATACAGATAGCTAACAAACACATGAAAAGATGCTCAACATCACTCATTATCAGAGAAATGCAAATCAAAACCACAATGAGGTACCATTTCATGCCAGTCAGAATGGCTGTAATCCAAAAGTCTACAAGCAATAAATGCTGGAGAGGGTGTGGAGAAAAGGGAACCCTCTTACACTGTTGGTGGTAATGCAAACTAGCACAGACACTATGGAGAACAGTGTGGAGATTGCTTAAAAAACTGGAAATAGAACTGCCTTATGACCCAGCAATCCCACTGCTGGGCATACACACCAAGGAAACCAGAATTGAAAGAGACACATGTACCCCAATGTTCATCGCAACACTGTTTATAATAGCCAGGACATGGAAGCAACCTAGATGTCCATCAGCAGACAAATGAAAAAGAAAGCTGTGATACATATACACAATGGAGTATTACTAAGCCATTAAAAAGAATACATTTGAATCAGTTCTAATGAGGTGGATGAAACTGGAGCCTATTATACAGAGTGAAGTAAGCCAGAAAGAAAAACACCAATACAGTATGCTAACACATATATGTGGAATTTAGAAAGATGGTAATGATAACCCTATATATGAGACAGCAAAAGAGACACAGATGTATAGAACAGTCTTATGGACTCTGTGGGAGAGGGTAAGGGTGGGATGATTTGGGAGAATGGCATTGAAACATGTATAATATCATATGTGAAACGAATCACCAGTCTAGGTTCAATGCATGATACAGGATGCTGGGGGCTGGTGCACTGGGATGACCCAGAGGGATGGTATGGGGAGAGGTGGGAGGGTGGTTCAGGATGGGGAACACATGTACACCCATGACAGATTCATGTTGATGTATGGCAAAACTAATACAATATTGTAAAGTAATAAGCCTCCAATTAAAATAAATAAATTTATATCAAAAAATTCGGATCTTACATGTCAGATCTGAGGGCCATGTTTCAGATCCATTAGTGCTAGATAAACTATGGCTTCCTCAAGGTTTCCCATTTTTACAATGATGAACTATTGGGCCTTTTTAAATCAACTCATAATCAAACAGGTACTCTACTTATGTTTAAATGGACATGGTGTTAATAAATAAAAATTTAAATAATAACATTGAGAGTCTCTCAAAGACAATAACCAAAATTAGTTCATTAGGCTCAAAGCAAACTATACAAAAATTTGGAAAAAGCAAATAAGATTTATAGTTTTTCTAGAAAACTTTTACTACTAGATATATTATGGACTTGCAGGCTCTTTGTGTTTTAGAAAGCTAATATGATGCAAGTACTATACATTGGAGTCTACAGTAGCAAAATGTAATACAACATAGTAATATTTATCAGAGAAAAATACATGTTTGTGACTTTTTGAATTTTAGAAATACAAATAGAGAATTGAAGATCTGCATTTCAAAAGCAAAACAATATGAAATGAAAAAATGTATGAAATTCCTTGATGTGTTGACCATGCTAAAAGTACTTCAGGAGCAACATAACTAAGGAATTATTTTTTTATGCAGTCTAATTTGCCACCTTATGCAGAAGAGCTTCATTAAAACCACATGTTTATTCAAGGATCAAGCACAGAATTTATTAGATCATTTGGGTAGCAAAATCAGATGATAAAGAATCAGTTCTTCTCACCTTAGTTTTTCTAACCTTAAACCAAGGGCATTCATGATGTTCTAGGTGAGAATTCAAATAAAATAATGATCACTTTCTATAGCACTCATGGGGGGAATGGGAGGTAAGTAAATATTTTTATCCTCCAGATTTTGTTAAAAGAAAAGGAAAAACATTGCAATTGCTCTTTTCATAATTATCTACATACTTGAGAATAATTTTTTTTATCAATATGGCCAATTGAAATGGCAGAGTTGATTAGATTTTGTTTTGTTTACCAGAAATAAAACTTGTTCTTCTTCCATTTAATCATTCAGTAAATATTAGAGAAGTTTTTTGTTTGTTTTTTAAATAATCAGTATAGGACAGGTTTTCATGGCCAGGAGAGAATTCTCAGATAGTTTTGATTGCTTTTCCATGTACTGACTCCCTGACCCGTGCTGTTCAAAACCTCTGCTGCTTGCTGTCTTTTCATCAGGTTAAATAGCTGGGGGAAAAAAGTACATTTTGTGAAGTCTATTTATTTTTATCACCACTCATTTTTAGAGACTGGATAAGCAGAAGCACTCAGGAAAATAATTACCTTGGACTGTTTCTCAAAAAAAAAAAAAAAAATCACTTCGGGGTTAAACTAGGATTAGAAAATTCTCAGAAAGTGGTTCGATTTTGGAAGAAGTTTCCACCAGATTGAGCACTTCATTTACCTCAACAACACTTTCACACCTCATTTTCTCTTCCAGTGATGCTGTCCATTTCAGGGCCCCATTGCACATAAAACTTAAGTATTCAGATGTTTACTTGTCTAGTCATGATTAGCTTAGGAAAATAAATGCAACAGAAATACCACTGTACTTCCTAAAGCACTCTGAAAAATAAGATATTGAGCTTCAGTACAGAGAATTTCTACAACCTAACCTAGAATTTTGCCTCCAAGATATGGAAATTTGTAAATTTTCTACCACACTTCGCCAGACATTCTTTTTAAGGAAACAATTACACTATTTACAAAATCACTAGGGTGTAGGATCTGGAAGCAACAGCTGCAGGGACTATTAAAAGGATAGATTGTATCATTACAGGCCTTGTGCAAGAGCTCCAGGCTGGGCAACAATCTTGTCAGCTACTCCTGCATATCAGAACCCACGCTGGCAGAAGCCTCACCTACAAACTGAAGACATACATGCTCCTGAATTTCTGTTCTTATGATTCAGAAGGTGTGCAGCTTAACTGAAGTCGAAAAAAAATGGAAAATGAGAAATATAGATCCATATTGTATTTATTCTTCAATGAAATAAATTATTTACTGTGAATTCAGTATGTCTATGACAAGGACATAGATCAATATATGACTGACAGATGAATGTATAGATAAATATATACATGACATATTCAAGTAGCTTTGTTTAATCTATTATAAACGAAAATGCCACTTGAAAGAAGTCAAGCTTCCCAGCTGTCCCAAGAGCAGACGCTAGAACAGATGACCTATGTGTTGAAACTTAAAACTAATATGAAGAAGTTACTGTGGAGAAATGTTCATCCCAGGTTTGATGAAGGAAAAAAATTCACTCCTACAAGACCCCGGCACTATCTTGATGTGTATTATTCAGATTCCTATCTGGGCTCAATAACTCAAAGAACATGCTTTAAAGCTGCCCCATATGCAACCTAGGTAGCATATCGAAAAGCAGAGACATTACTTTGCCAACAAAGGTCCGTCTAGTCAAGGCTATGGTTTTTCCTGTTGTCATGTATGGATGCGAGAGTTGGACTGTGAAGAAAGCTGAGCGCCGAAGAATTGATGCTTTTGAACTGTGGCGTTGGAGAAGACTCTTGAGAGTCCCTTGGACTGCAAGGAGATTCAACCAGTCCATTCTAAAGGAGATCAGCCCTGGGTGTTCTTTGGAAGGAATGATGCTAAAGCTGAAACTCCAGTACTTGGGCCACCTCTTGCGAAAAGACTCATTGGAAAAGACTCTGATGCTGGGAGGGATTGGGGGCAGGAGGAAAAGGGGACGACAGAGGATGAGATGGCTGGAAGGCATCACCGACCCAATGGACGTGAGTTTGAGTGAACTCCGGGAGTGGGTGATGGACAGGGAGGCCTGGCATGCTGCGATTCATGGGGTCGCAAAGAGTCTGACTGAGTGACTGAACTGACTGATGCCTTATAAATAGGGCACCCAGAGCCACCTTTAAAAAATTCATTACCATAAAAGTGAAGTTCATCTTCAATGCATCCTATTTATCTACTTTATTCACTCCCATTCCTTGCTATAACTTTCAACCTTTTTTTCATGGAATACATAAAAATGCATTTTATTATTATATACAAAGACACCATCCAAATTTCCCCCCATGTTCTAGTTTTGATTGTGTACAATTGTAAACCATTGCTGTATGTTAACTTTCAACCTTTTAAGCCACGACTTCTGAAAAATAAGGACTTGCTGATGCAGCATCTTCTTCTAGGTAAAAGGAATTTGTGCTTATTTTTCAACTACTTATATATGCATTTTGATACTTTGATCTCAAAGTATAAAATGAAATGTGCTTTTATTTATCAGAGTAATTTAAGATAGGAAGTGGAAAGAAGGATAATTTTGTGTAAGTCTTCTGTTACATGAAGAAATAATGTATTCTAGGATAACAGAATGTTGGTACAGAGATTTAACCTATTTCCTTAAGTTTTAAATTTTAGCATATATAGACAGTTAATCACAAACTGATGAAATCCCATCTTGTTCTAGGTTGCAAAACATTTCTCTGTTTCCTTGAAAAAAATGACTGTTAAACCAAAATAATTGCAGTTTCTCATTAGGGAAATAGCACAATGGGCCAGATGTTTCTCATTCATTCATTCATTTCTGGTGTATTTATGCAAGCATTAGTTGCTCTTATTATATACCAGGCATTTTTTACCCAAAGAATGTCCTAAAATGTCCTAAAATGATCAGACTCAAGTTGGAGGAGAACTTCTGGTAAAGAAAATCCTCATTAATCAGTATTTCAACAGATGTGGGGTGTGTGTGTGTGTGTGTGTGGTAAAGATACTCTTAACAGTGAAAAAACTTGCACACTAAATCTGACTCTCAACCCTGATGCCTATTAACTGAGTTCTCATTAGAATATTCCTTAATATTTTTGTTATATTTTTCTTTTATGTAAAATGGGGATCATAATCATCCCACAGAGTTGTTACAAGGATAAAATGATCAAAATATGTAAATTACTTAGATAATTGAATGAAATAGATATATTAACTGGTACATACAAGTTATCTTTTTTAAAACTATGTATTCAATATCATTTAGCAGGTGAGATGGTTAGTTTTTTGTGTCAGCCTGGCTAGGCTATTGTACCCAGTTATAATCAAGTGCAAATCTAGGTGTTGCCATAAATATATTTTGTAGATGTGGTTAATACATTGAGTCAGTTTGACTGAGTCAGTGAAAGTAGCTCAGTTTCATTCCACTCTTTGTGACCCCATGGACTATACAATCCATGGAATTCTCCAGGCCACATACTGGGTAACCTTTCCTATTTCCAGGGGATCTTCCCAACCCAGGGACTGAACCCAGGTCTCCTGCATTGCAGGTGGATTCTTTACCAGCTGCCCCACAAAAAAAAGCCCAAGAATACTGGAGTGGGAAGCTTATCCCTTCGCCAGCAGATCTTCCCCACCCAGGAATCAGACCTGGATCTCCTGTATTGCAGGCGGATTCTTTACCAACTGAGCAATCAGAGAAGCATAAGTGAAAGTGAAAGTCACTCAGTACTGTCCCATTCTTTGGGACCCGATGGACTATACAGTCCATGAAAGTCTCCAGGCCAGAATACTGGAGTGGGTAGCCTATCCCTTCTCCAGCAGATCTTCCTGACCCAGGAATTGAACTAGGATCTCCTGCATTGCATTCTTTACTAACTGAGTTACCAGGAAAGCCCTGTATAGAATCAGTTGGTTTTAAGTAAAAGCCATGGTGCCTTCAATCATATGAATGGTTCTCATCTGATCAGCTGATGGCCCTAAGAGCAAAAACTAAGGTTTTCCAGCAGAAGAGGAAATTATACTCAATATTGGTATATTAATTCCTGCCTAAATTTCCAGGCTCTTGGCATGCCCTACAAACTTTTGGACTAGCCTGGCCAGTCCCAACAATCATGAGTGCCAGTTTCTTAAAATGAATCAAGCATATGTATGTGCACAGACACAAATGCACTACTGATTCTACTTCCTATAAATATGAAACATATATATGTATATTTGCATACATATATATTATGTATATTCTGTCAGTGTTATTGCTTCTGTTTCTCTGGGGATCTTGACTGATACAGTAGGGGAAACACAATACGGATTTTCTATTAATAAACTGTATGCTTTAGTTTTGTTTTCTGCCTGATAATCAGCCATCTGTGCTTCAGTCGCAAACCAACTAAATAAAATTTCACATGTGTAATAGCATCAGTGACTAAGAAATGATAGAAGTTTTGATGAGTAGAGAAGACAATGTGTATTGTAAAGGCATAGCCCTAAAATGATTAAAAAAGAAAAAGAAACCTACAGCCCTGTAATGACAGCCCTGTATGTCTCCTTTCTCAAAGTGTTCCCTCTGAGCCATACACTTTGCTTATTTCCCTTTTTTCTCTTCCTCCTTCCTCCTTTCCAAGGTGCTGTATTCTTCTATGCATTGCCCTAACATGCTTGATTCCATTTATATGCAAAGTAATTTAATTTTATTTCCTATCAGTATTAAGCAGTGCACATAATCCCATGTATAATTTTATATCCTCAAGCATGTCAAAATCATCATAGCAAAGATAAAAAATTGGCCTTGCTTTTAGAAAGTTACTATCACACAGAATTGCATCATACCTTGATTAACATCATAGCTTAACACCATAGCTCACCATTTTGTTCAGCTATTTATAGTCTTCTATAAAGTTTTATAATATTTAAGTAATAAATCTTAATATACTCTTAATTTATTTTATACCATATAGCTTTTGGTCTAATAGTAAATAGAATATTTCTATTTCCTTTTTAATTATGTTTTGCTGATAGAAAGATATTTAATTTTATTGTAAAATTATTGACTCTTTTGAACTGTGGTGTTGGAGAAGACTCTTGAGAGTCCCTTGGACTGCAAGGAGATCAAATCAGTCAATCCTAAAGGAACTCAATCCTGAATATTCACTGGAAGGACTGATGCTGAAGCTGAAGCTCCAATACTTTGGCCACCTGATGAGAAGAACTGACTCATTGGAAAAGACTCTGATGCTAGAAAAGATTGAAGGCTGGAGGAAAAGGGGATGGCAGAGGATGAGATGGTTGGATGGCATCACTGACTCGATGGACATGTATTTGAATAAGCTCTGGGAGTTGGTGATGGACAGGGAAGCCTGGCGTGCTGCACTGCAAGGGCTGGTAAAGAGTCGGACACAACTGAACGACTGAACTGAACTGAATGTTACAGTCTCCAATTATTGGAATAAATTGTTAATTTTAATTTAGAGACTCCTTTGCATTTTGTGGAAATATTTTGTTGTTGCTGTTCAGTCACTAAGTTGTGACCAACTCTTTGTGACCTCATGGACCACAGAATGCCAGGCCTCCTTGTCCTTTATCTCCCAGAGTTTGCTTAAACTCATGTTCACTGAGTTGGTGATACCATCCAACCATCTCATCCTCTGTCATCCCCTTCTCCTGCCCTCAGTCTTTCCCAGCATCAAGGTCTTTTCTACTGAGTTGACTCTTTGCATCAGGTGGCCAAAGTATTAAAGCCTCAGCTTCAGCAACAGTCCTTCCAATGAATATTCAAGGTTGATTTTCTTTAGGATTGACTGGTTTGATTTCCTTACTGCCCAAGGGAATCTCAAGAGTCTTCTCCAACAACACCATAATTTGAAAGAATCAATACTTCAGCACCCAGCCCTGTTATGGTCCAACTCTCACATCTGTACAAAATTTTAGGTCCTATTTAATTTTTATAGCCCTCTTTATAATTTTTAAGATTTTATTTCTTATTTCAATAAAAAACAATCATTAAATTGTATGCATCTAAAATTTTGAAACTGTAAAGCAAAAAGTAAAATTACAAGTTGAAATTTTTAAGTATTTTTTTATTTCTAATTTAATTTAATTTCTGTTGAGAATGTTATCTGTGAGATCCTGATTCTCAGAAATTTGTTATGGTTTACTTTAGATGTATCATATGGCTTTAAATATTAGAGTATTTTTAATTATATGGAAATAATTGCCAAAATAGTTAGCTAAAAACTTGAGTAGTATGGCTTATGGGGAGTGGAAAGTTAAGAAGATGCTATTTCTATGTATACACTTTGAAAGTCTATTTAACTCTGTGAAATGTTTGAATGTATAGCTTCTTAAATCTGATTTTGCTTTTTTGGAGGGGGAACCTTAAATGAATGCTTATTCATATTCTATGCCATTTTAAATTTATAGCCACACTTCAGTTATACTTTTGCTTTGCTTTTACACTTTGTTTTATTTTTGATATTGGTGATTCATTGGTTGTAAATGTTGCAGATATCTTTCCTTAGTCAGTTCTTGTCTACTTATGCTACCTATTAGCATCTATTTTTCATCTTAGTATTTGCCTCTAAGATCTTGTTCAGGTAGCCTGTCTTTAGCCTTATATCACAAATATGTCCTCCTATATTTTCTTCCTTCAGCTCTATGCTTACCTATAGTCTACCTCTATAGGTAAGATAAAATAGGGATGTATATTTATTTTTAAAATTTCATTGAGAAATAATTAACATGGAATATTATATTAGTTTCAGGTATGCAGTAAGATTATATATTTGCATATATTGCAAAAACACTTGACACAATCAGTATAGTTAATATCCATCACCATATACATATATACACATATATATATGTACACTTTCTGTGGGTATGAAGAGACCCTTTAACATCTATCCCCTTAGCAACTTTCAAATCTACAATAAACCATTATTAACTTTAGTTAACATGTTGTACATTATATTTCAAGCAACTTTCAAATCTACAATAAACCATTATTAACTTTAGTTAACATGTTGTACATTATATTTCAAGGACTTATTTATTTTATACTGAAAGATTGTACCTTTTGACCACCTTCACTCATTTCGCCCACCCCTCATCCCCCACTCTGGCAACCACTAATCTGTTTTCTGTATTGAGTTCATTATGTTTTTCAAATTTAATTTTTAATCAAACTGTAATGTAAATTAAACATAACAGTGGATCCAGATCTTTCTACATATTTAGCTATGAAATCTTAGGTAATATTCTCAACTTCTAAAATGTTTATTTGTAAAATTTGTAATGTCATCTACATAATAGGGTTGCCACAAAGATTTAGTTGTAGAGCATGTCATATTCTTAATACAATGTCCAACACACAGTGAACACGAAATAGATAAAGGTTAAAAATACACACGACTGAAAATTTATTCTTAAAATATTTAGAAAGTTTTTCTAATAGCTACTTTGCATCCTGTTAAGTTAATGCCTTCTCACTAAAATGTACAAGAGATTTATATACTCTCTTAAAAGTTAAGGCATAGAATTGACAGGATATACAGTTAGTAAAATAAAACTATTAAAAGATCAATACAGCTGTGTAAAGGCTTAAGAATTAGAATTAATATTCAATTAATTAATTGATTACTAATTAATATTCAATTAGTAACCATTAAGAATTTAGTGTTTTATTGATATATGTCCTATTTGTATCATAAGATGTTGAGTATACTTAATTTACTTTCCAGTAAAACTATAAGATTAATTGTGTCTATTGCTTTTCTTTCTGTTCATTACTCATCTTCTGACTGTAGCATTCTTTGGTTCTGAACTGCAAGTCCTGAACTGAATGCATTGAATCATTTTATTGCTCTTTTCCCTCCTGACTGGTGCAGAAATAAAGCTATTTCACTCTCTGACTGGTCTTGCTGAACATCAACAAATGCTTATTTTCAGTTTGAAGCTTAATAGTATGTTCCACAGTTGAGAAACACTCATATTTAAGGAAAAGATATTTTTAAGCTTTGATAGAGACTATTTGAAATGCAAATTTTATTTTCATTTTCTAAGATTTTTAAGGAGACCACACTGGGAATAAAGTTGAACAGTATTGTTTATAAAATGGTATAAATATTTATTTTGAGAATTTTATAGACAAGCTAATTGACTTTTATTAATAAGAATGTTTTACTTAAAATTAAATATATTAATTCTCCCTCTCTCCTTGTGGGCAGGATATGAGGCGGGAGGAGAGACACAAGTAATTCTTTAAGTTTAAGACATTAATCTTTTTGAGAAAATCGTTCTTTCTAATCTCACTCTTTTACCAGCTGAGCCACCAGAGAAGTCCTCTAATCTCACTCATATGTCGTTATTGTTGCTTTTGCTTTCCTTTGTTGTTCAGTCATTAAGTCATGTCCGACTCTTTGTGACTCCATGGACTGAAGCATGTCAAGCCTCCCTGTCCCTCAGCATCTCCCGGAGTTCACCCAAGTTCATGTCCGTTGAATCAGTGATTCTTTCCAACTATCTCATCCTCTGCCACCCTCTTCTCCTTTTGCCTTCAATCTTTCCCACCATCATGGTCTTTTCCAATGAGTAAGCTCTTCACATAAGATGGCCAACGTACTGGAGCTTCAGCATCAGTCTTTCTAATGACTATTCAGGTTTCATTTCTCTCAGGATTGACTGGTTTGATCTCCTTGCTGTTCAAGGGACTCTCAAAAGTCTTTCCAGCACCACAAATTGAAAGCATGAGTTCTTCAGTGCTCAGCCATCTTTATGGTGCTACTCTCACATTGTACCTGGCTACTGGAAAAGCTATAGCTTTGACTATGTGGATCTTTGTTGGCAAAAGTGATGTTCTTGTTTTTAATATGCTATTTAGGTTTGTCATAGCCTTCCTTCCAAGAAGCAAGTGTCTTTTAATTTCATGGCTGAAGCCTCCATCCATAGTGATTTTTGGAGACCATGAAGAGAAAATCTTTCCTGCTTCCATTTTTTCCTCTTCTATTTGCCATGAGGGATGGGAACAGATTCCATGATCTTATTTTTTTATATGGAGTTTTAAGCCAGCTTCTTCACTCTACTCTTTCACTCTCATCAAGAGGCTCTTTAGTTCCTCTTGTTTCTGCTATTAGTGTGGTGTCATCTGAATATCTGAGGTTGTTGATATTTCTCCTTGCAACCTTAATTGCAGCTTTTAACTCATCTAGACCAGCCTTTCACATGGTGTACTCTGTGTATAAGTTAAATAAACAGGGTGACAGTATACGTCTTTGTTGTACTTCTTTCCCAATTCTGAATCAATCAGTCAGTTCATGTAAGGTTCTAGCTGTTGCTTCTTGACCCACAAACAGGTTTCTCAGGAAACAGGTAAAATGATCTGGTATTCCCAGCTCTTTAAGAATTTTCCACAGTTTGTTGTGATCTACACAGTCAAAGGCTTTCATGTAATCAACGAAACAGAAGTGAATGTTTTTCTGGAATTCCCTTGCTTTATCTGTGATCCAGCAAATATTGGCTATTTGATCTCTGGTTCCTCTGCCTTTTCTAAACCCAGCTTTTGGAAGCCCTCTATTTAAGTACTGCTGAAGCCTAGCTTGAAGGATTTTGAGCATAACCTTAGTAGCATGGAAAGTGAGTGCAATTATCCAGTAGTTTGAACATCCTTTAGCACTGCCTTCCTTTGGAATTGGGAATTGTTTCCATTACCTTTGTGCAAATAACAACTAATGTTTATTGAACATTTGCTGTATACTGATCACTATGGTAAATGCTTTACCTACATCATCTCATTTAATCCAGACAACAAATAGCTCTTTTTCTAACAATGGTTTTCTCTAATTTACATATAAAAGCCCTGAAAATATTGGGAACAAGAAATGCATTTCCTAGAACCTTAGAGGCAGTGATTCTTGAAGGTATACTTTATAGCCAGGTATTACTTGATATTGTGCCATACTCTTTTTACAAACAAAAATGGATAGTTAGTTACCGTGTGCCCAGAGATGTGCTTTCCACAGAATTGATATTGACTCCTGAACCTTCACTACTGAAACTAATTTTGAATTACATAAGCATACTTTAAAAAAATAAGGGTATTCTTCAACTGAAAACATATGCTGAATATAGATATAGATATTTAGTGTCTTTGGGAGACTAGTTTATTGTTTCCCCCAAAAAACAATTAACTGGGAAAAAACTCTCTTGTTGCTTGATCAAGCCTCAGATCAACAAGGCCATATCTTCATCCAAAGGGAAAAAAAATAGAGTCTGCATGCATTTTTACAAGTAATAATGCACCTCAAATCTTTCCAGTATTCTGTGAAATAACTTCTCCACGGTCCACTTGCTGAGTCTGAACCAATGCTTTTTTTTATGTGAATAGTTCTGATGTTGCTTAGTCCAATGACTTCAATCAAAAGTCCATTCCCCGCATAACCTAACTAGAAAAATTCACTATCTTCCATTACTGCTAATCTCTTTTCTTGTTTACAGGTTGCTAGAGGTGAGGAATTTTCAGGGTCGGGGACTAGTGGCTGCTAGGAGAAACTGAAGAGTTTGAAGTTATGATAGATCAGATTCATCTTGTCTGAGTCTCTCAGAATATTTTAAAGAATTTTCTCTGCAGGATGTAGTGAGAGTTCTTTGACAGGCTGGATTGTTTGAAATTAATTTTCTGCATGCAGTTTGATTTTACGTAGAGTAAGTGTGTTGTTCTTAGGTTGATAAGAACCAGTATCTCTTTTTGCACACTATCCTCTGGCAGAAAGTTATATACCTCAGAAACTATGATCATTCTTTCAAGTCCTAGCACAGTATTTAGCTTATTGCAATAGTAATTTACTAAATGTTAAGGAAGCATTTAGCATAATCCAAGATTTCCACTCATTCTGGAATGGGCCTATTGTCTTATTTATTCTAAAGAGTCGTAACTTTAAAAGAGAATTCTTGATGAAGCAGCATATGGCTTAAGCATTACAAGAGCTTGACTCTTTTGGTCTCATTAATGTAATGTCTTTTCCAATGAGTCAACTCTTCACATGAGGTGGCCAAAGTACTGGAGTTTCAGCTTTAGCATCAGTCCTTCCAAAGAAATCCCAGGGTTGATCTCCTTCAGAATGGACTGGTTGGATCTCCTTGCAGTTCAAGGGACTCTCAAGAGTCTTCTCCAACACCACACTTCAAAAGCATCAATTCTTCAGCGCTCAGCCTTCTTCACAGTCCAACTCTCACATCCATACATGACTACTGGAAAGACCATAGCCTTGACTAGATGGACCTTAGTTGGCAAAGTAATGTCTCTGCTTTTGAATATACTATCTAGGTTGCTCATAACTTTCCTTCCAAGGAGAAAGCATCCTTTAATTTCATGGCTGCAGTCACCATCTGCAGTGATTTTGGAACCCAAAAAAATAAAGTCTGACACTGTTTCCATTGTTTCCCCATCTATTTCCCATGAAGTGATGGGACCGGATGCCATGATCTTCGTTTTCTGAATGTTGAGCTTTAAGCCAATTTTTTCACTCTCCTCTTTTACTTTCATCAAGAGACTTTAGTTCCTCTTCACTTTCTGCCATAAGGGTGGTGTCATCTGCATATCTGAGGTTATTGATATTTGATATACTGGCAATATTGATTCCAGCTTGTATTTCTTCCAGTCCAGCGTTTCTCATGATGTACTCTGCATATAAGTTAAATAAGCAGGGTGACAATATACAGCCTTGACGTACTCCTTTTCCTATTTGGAACCAGTCTGTTGTTCCATGTCCAGTTCTAACTGTTGCTTTGATGCTGGGAGGGATTGGGGGCAGGAGAAGAAGGGGATGACAGACTATGAAATGGCTGAATGGCATCATTGACTCGATGGACAAGAGTCTGAGTGAACTCCGGGAGTTGGTGATGGACAGGGAGGCCTGGCATGCTGCGATTCATGGGGTCACAAAGAGTCGGACATGACTGAGTGACTGAACTGAACTGAACTGAACTGAACTGAATGTAACGTTGCGCTTATGATTTCAAAGAAACGTAGCATTTTCCTAAGCAAAGAAAGACCTTACAAATTGTGTGACCAGATTGTTTCATATTAGAAATAAGAAAGCAGATTCAGAAAGTGGCTTGCAGAACGCTGGACATCTATTCCTACCACACATGCAAGTGCAAACACAAATACACACAGGCTTTATTACTTCACTGATTACCATTATTTTCAACCTTTATATTTCAGGTTAGATTCATTTCCTCTAATAAAAATTCCTTAGCTTTGCAACTAGATTACTTCTTCCCGCTATGCCTTTCTCCTGCCATGACATTTACCACAATTTATAGCTTACTTAATTACCAGCCTGCCCCCACCAGACTCTAAGTGTTCAGTGTTAGGGACTCTGTCTGTGTTGTTCCTGGTCATACGTCAGGGAAGCTTGCACAGTTTAAGGTCATATAGCATATGCTCAATAAATATTTGATGAATGAATAAACATAGGAATTAATGAAACTTTAACTCAAGACTTAGAGACCCATCATTACCCATCCAGAGCTTCTGAAGCTGTGTCTGCAGTTTCCTGATTGCCAGTATATTTTACACAATGTTATTTTTGTTTCCTTCTTCCCAGTGGATATTTCAACAATATATTTTACTGAAAATAATTTATTTTAGTGTAATAGTATTTTATTTTGCTCTGTTTCCCACAAGGATCATCAGAAGAAGTGTTTGTGGTTTCTTTAAGCTAGCTGGTAAGACAAATTTTACAGATGAGAAAGAATCTTGGATCATGTTAATCACTATAAATCACAGGAAGGGCATACATCTTGCTAACTATAGCTAGTCGGATGCTAATCAGAGGCTCATTAGCTTTAAAAATATCAACCTTGTATGATTTCTGTGCTATATACGTTCTCAGAAGACTAATGAGTTACATTATAGATATCTAACCAAGACCCACATATAAATGTATTTTCCCACTACTTGGATATTGCACAAAATATGTCAGGAAAGTTAAAGCAAATGACAAAGTTCTACTGAAAAAAATATCCACTTTACATTACCCTAATATTACTGGGGACAGAGGAAGAAGGGAAAATGAGGTGGAAATAGCAAATTACCTGCAATCATAGAGCATTATTAATTATGCTTAATTTAGGCTTATAGAAAAACATGAATTTCTACCATAGAAATGCTAATCTTAAGATAATATTAAAATTATACCACCACTCAAAAATAACTATACCTGATAAAAGAGTCACAACAATATAAACTCATGATAAAAATGCTTGATCATGAATGAATAAGTAGTTGTCCCTAGTCAAATCATTTATTACCTATTTGTAGTTAACCTTCCTAAGCCATAGTTTTCTGATATGGAAAATTGGAATAATAATAATCCCACCTAAAAGGTTTATTATAAGGTTTAATAATGAAAAAGCCTATAAGATAGTGTCAGCCACAAAGTGAACCTCCAGTAAATACTAGCTATTATTGTTTGCTTACGTATCTAGATTTAGTGTACAAGACGACTCAGATGTACATATATTACCATTTATGCTACAATCACACTATTTCTAAAATGGCAAATTAAATTCTTGAAATTATTCCTGATTTAGAAAAACAAAGCATTTTTTTTTTCATAGTAACAGATAAGCAAGAAATGGGAGTTCTAATACCATCTCCAGGACTGTTTGTTTTCTTTTTTTCTGAGCCTCTATCATTGTATAGTTTATTTCCCCAGTGGTTAAAGGATTGGAAGTGAAAAGAACATAAACATAGATATACAGCCTAGAAAACAAGAATCCCAGTGTTATTTGAAGTCATTTCAAGAGGATTTCAGCAAACTCATTTCTCATCAGTCCAAACACCCTTTGGGATTTGGGATTTTACACAAATCCTAATGGTCAACTTACTCTGGCAATATGAACTAACCTAATTTAGCTATGTTATATGGACATTACTCCAATTAGCTAATCCCCTCTCGCTACCAAAAAAAAAAAAAAACAGAAATACAAAATTAAAAAAAAAAACATAATTCAGTTCTAGACATGCTTCTATTTCCTCCCAGGCACTCACATTTCCTGAGCCTCAGTATCTTTTGCTTAAATGGAAATTAAATTGCTAAATATGAAAGAGTAACAAGACAGCTGAACAATTTGCGAAACTAAATTTATGGGTTGCTGCTAATTTGCATAATGCTGCCCCATATAAAGTCCGTTAAGATGGCCCCCTCTTAAAGTAAGAATGTGAGGTAATCACCAAATCATTAACTATTTACAAAGAAGCAACTCTATCCTCTAATCTGGAATGGAGGTCAGGGAAAATGAAAAGTAGGAAGATTCAGTGGCTTACCCAAAATAACATATTGCAGTATACAAACATATGTGGAGTAAAAGCACACAGTAGCGTCACATGGTGGTTCAGACAGCAAAGAATCTGCCTGCAGTGCAGGAGATGCAGGTTTGATTCCTGGGTTGGGAAGATCCTCTAGGAAGGGAATAGCAACCCACTCCAGTATTCTTGCTGGAGAAACCCCATGGACAGAAGAGCCTGGCAGCCTACAGTCATGGGGTCACAAAGAGTCAACTAAGTGACTAACAGACACACAACAACATAAAACAACAATTCAACAGATGTCAAAGAAAAGAGCGTGTTATTACAGGGAATTAAGATGTAAGAAGCAGTCAAGAAAAACAAACACCCTGAATTAACAAAACTTCCCAGGAGTAATTTCCCCAGGTGACATTTCAAAAAAGGAAATGATGATTCCACATTATACAAGTAGAGTTTCCCAGTATATAGACAAATACATAACAGCAGATAATACTGCAAATGTAAAGAAAACTTCTAAATGCATTAAAATACCTTTTTTTTTTCTTTTCTCCCAGAGAGAAAACCTGAAGCATTTATATTCTACTTGGAATAAGTTTTGCTACATACACTATTTTTAGTGTGGATAGGTGGAGCAAAAAGCAAACAGAAACTTTTCTTGAGCCTAATATATTTTGGTACATATTTTTAAGACATGTAAATGAGTTGTGAAAGGGAAAGTATCAACTTTATAGTTAAAAATAATTATTCACAGAGAATATTGTAACTTGTCAACAGCCCAACGTTGCTGAAGATCATCTATTCCAAATTTTCTGGGGCATTTACATATTTCAAACAGGAAACCCAAAACTGGAATTGTCCTCTTAAAACTAGTGTTTTGGGTCACTGTCCAAAAAAGAAGCATTGCCCCTACATGAAGGATAATAATATCTAATTAAGAAAATGAACTCTGTACAATTGCCTGGGTAATAATGACTACTATATTTTATATACTATGGTATTGGCTTCCCTGGTGACTCAGTGATAAAGAAAACACCTGCCAATGTAGGGGACATGGGTTCAATCTCTGGGTCAGGAAGATTCCATGGAGAAGGAAATGGCAACCCACTTCAGTATTCTTGCCTGAGAAATTCCATGGACAGAGGAGCCTGGCAGGCTACAGTCCATGGGATCAAAAAAGTGTTGGACACGACTTAGCATCTAAAGAACAGCAACTTTTGTATTACAGTAGATCAGTCAAAGTGAATTTACATCAAAAACATCTGTATTTGTACATATTAACAAGAATATATACAGAATGCTAGAAACAGAAGTTTTTTGTTTATTGTTTTTCATTTTTGGGTAAGTAAAGCAATATAGGGCTTACTGTTAACAGTGTAATCACTTTGAGGTGATAGTGATTTATGTGTTAGTCAACAGGGCAATACTCATCCTGTCTCCAGGATTTTATGCTTAGAGATGATCTGAGTAAAATGTGACTGATTCTTAACTCAAGATCAAATTTGCTTTATTGATGAAATTTTTCTCCTGTTTTCTAAAAGGGTGTATTGATAAGTGGTATTATTCAAGTACTATCTACCACCATTATGATACCTCATTTACAATTGGCAATCTGAGTTGATTAGCCTCAAAGGAGATGGCGATGGCACCCTACTCCAGTATTCTTGCCTGGAAAATCCCGTGGATGGAGGAGCCTGGTGGGCTGCAGTCCATGGGGTCAGAAAGAGTTGGACACGACTGAGCAACTTCACTTTCACTTTTCACTTTCATGCATTGGAGAAGGAAATGGCAACCCACTCCAGTGTTCTTGACTGGAGAATCCGAGGGATGGGGGAGCCTGGTGGGCTGCCATCTATGGGGTCGCACAGAGTCGGACATGACTGAAGTGACTTAGCAGTAGCAGCAGCATACCTGTATTTTTAAAAGGAATATAAAGCTGCCCCTCCCCTATCAGACCCCTACTACAGCTAGTCTGGATTAAATAGAAATCTGATGACTATGGAACTTGATAAGAATATTAACAAAATTGAGCTTGAAGTGTCCTTTTTCAAATATCACCTTGGGTACTGAAAATTAAGTATGACTCAGAGCATTACCTTTGAAATCAAAAGACTGGCTGATGGAAATGTAGGGAAAAAATGTGTAACTTATATATGTGATATGTTTATATTTAGAACCTGAGTGCATATCAGCTAGATTGATTAGCCTATTTACGCACCTGAGCAACAGAATAAAGTAGATTGACAGAAAAATAAATGAGGGATTAAGGAATTATCATAAAAGTGAATTTGCGTAACAGATATGTTATTTTTCCATTCATGTGGACAAATTGTCATTTAACCAATGCAGCTGTACCTTGCAGATGATACATGAAATCAAAATACTTAACCATTCCTTTCAACGTCTTGCCATGTTAACTGGAGTATATTCATTCCAACATATTGCCTTATTAATTGGAATACTTTTCACACTATTTAGCTATGAAACATGACATCAAAACTTAAGATTAACTGCTCACTGGTAATTTAGACAATAAAGGTCACATTTGAGGTTGGAAAGAAAAAAATGGCCTAGGAAAATCATGAACCGCAAATGCAATAAAATCAAAACTGTGTAAGATCTGCAAAAGAGTTGGTAATTTTGAATTTTAATATTTTATACTCAGCAAATAAAATGTTATCTTCTAGGGTAAACATTTCCATTAAAGTTAGATTTTATATATAGTTTTGAGAATGCTTTGATATTTACTAATCTACAAAGTTTTTTGTGGCCCTACACTGCTGAGATTTTCTACAGAATACATTTTTAAGAGAATTTTATCACTAATACAATGACACAGTTAATGAAACATATAACAATTTATCAGTTAGGATTTGGGTCAGCTGCATGAAACAAAAATTCAAAACAAATAGTGGCTTAAATAAGGGAGATATATTTCTTCTTTCCCATAAAATAAGATTCCGTCAATATTTGTCCTTTACCACCTTGACTAAATTGGTTCCTTTTCCAAGGGTACCTATAGTTCAGGAGACTTCCCGTGGTTTGCATTATAAGAAACGAGAAAGACAGGAGAAAGAATTCTCATTTCACTAAAATTCACTCCCATACCTTTCTCTATGTGCCCCAAACACTTTTACTTGAATTTCACTGGAAAGAAACTGGTTACATGTCACCCCTAGCTATATGGAATTATGGAAATGTGGTCTTTTAGGTGTTTTTTTGCAACCTACATAACCTACATGAAAATGAAAATTCTATTAATAAAAAAAGAAGAATTTATATTAAATAAAAAGATATGGAAGAGTTGGGCTGTAAAGAAAGCTGAGTGCCGAAGAATTGATGCTTTTGAACTGTGGTGTTGGGGAAGACTCTTGACAGTCTCTTGGACTGCAAGGAGATCCAACCAGTCCATCCTAAAAGAAATCAGTCTTGAATGTTCATTGGAAGGACTGATGCTTAAGCTGATACTCCAATATTTTGGCCACCTGATGCAAAGAACTGACTCATTTGAAAAGACCCTGATGCTGGGAAAGACTGAAGGTGGGAGGAGAAGGGGATGACAGAGGAGGAGATGGTTGGGTGGCATCATGGACTCGATGGACATGAGTTTGAGTACAGAGAGTTGACGATGGACAGCGAAGCCTGGTGTGCTGCAGGCCATGGGGCTGCAAAGAGTCAGACACGACTGAGCAACTGAACTGAACTGAAAAAGATATGCGCTGTGCTTAATCGCTCAGTCATGTCCAACTCTTTGCGACCCCACAGACTGTTATCCACCAGGCTCCTCTGTCCATGGGATTCCCCAAGCAAGAATACTGGAGTGAGTAGACATTTCCTTCTCCAGGGAATCTTCCCAATAAGGGGGATTGAACCCAGGTCTCCTTCAATGCAGGCAGATTCTTTGCCATCTGAGCCACGAGGGAAGCTCAAAAAGATATAATCAGCTATAATGTTTTGATTTATATACACCTCTGTCTGGGCCTTATCTTTTTCATTTTACCGTAACCTAACTTTTTAAAAATAAAGTGATTAAAAAAAAATAAAAATAAAAATAAAGTGATAAGTCCTTAGGACAGCGTCATGGCTGCTCATGCAATGTGAAAGGAGCCTAGAGTAAGTTCCCTAAGGAAAACTGTCTGCAGTATCATTTTTTGGATTCCCAGGTGGCCCAGTGGTAAACCATCTGCCTGCCAATGTAGGAGATGAGATTTTAATCCCTGGGTTGGGAGGATCCCCTGGAGGGGGAAATAGCAACCCACTCCAGTATTCTTACTGGAGTCCTTTTTCTTACTGTCCTTGCTGCTGCTGCTGCTAAGTCGCTTCAGTCGTGTCCGATTCTGTGCGACCCGGTAGACGGCAACCCACCAGGGTCCCCCGTCCCTGGGATTCTCCTGGCAAGAACACTGGAGTGGGTTGCCATTTCCTTCTCCAATGCGTGAAAGTGAAAGTGAAGTTGCTCAGTCGTGTCCGACTCTTAGCGACCCCATGAACTGCAGCCCACCAGGCTCCTCCATCCATGGGATTTTCCAGGCAAGAGTACTGGAGTGGGGTGTTACTGTCCTTAGGAGAATCCTAAGGACAACAGAGCCTGGAGGGCTACAGTCTATGGAATCACAAAGAGTCGGACACGACTGAGCAACAAACAATTTCACTTTCAGTTCAGTTCAGTTCAGTCGTTAGTCGTGTCCGACTCTTTGTGACCCCGTGAACTGCAGCATGCCAGGCCTCCCTGTCCATCGCCAACTCTCAGAGTTCACCCAAACTCATGTGCATCGAGTCAGTGATGCCATCCAGCCGTCTCATCCTCTGTCGTCCCCTTCTCTTCCTGCCCCCAATCCTCCCAGCATCAGAATCCTTTCCAATGAGTCAACTCTTCTCATGAGGTGGCCAAAGTATTGGAGTTTCAGCTTTAGCATACACAAGAGTAATTGGTGAGCACATAATAGGCGACAATGTAATAAGAATGGGTAATTGTAGTAGACTAAAAACGACCCCCAAGAAACAGCTACATCCTAATCCTGGAACCTGTGAATATTACCTTATATTTGCAGATGTGATTAAATTAATGCTCTTGAGATAGGGAAATTATCCTGAATTGTCCACTTGGAACTTAAATGCAGTCATAGGCATGCTTTAAGAGCAAAGCAAAGAGAGATTTGACATGCATAGAGAAGAAGTTAATATAAACAGGAAAGCAGAGATTGGAGTGATGCGACCACAAGCCAAGGAATGTGAACAGCTGCTGGAAGTTGAAAGAAAAAAACTGATTTTTTTCTAGAGTCTTCAAAGGGAGTGCAGCCCCAACTGACACCACAGGAATGCTAATAATGTATTATTTTAATGAATTTAGAATTAGTTTCTTTTTCACTTTTCTTCATATGTTATATCTGAATAATACACACCATACATAAGATTGGTATAAGGTGTGTAATTTATTAAAAGTAAATTCACTTTCTTTTCTTAAGTCAGTATAACCTAAAATTTTATGCTTGTCTTCCTTCTCTTATATCAATTTTGTTTGTGATTCTCTAAAGGAAAAAAAAAGAACAAAGAGTATAAAGTGTTTATAATTTAGTGGAAAATAAAAATGAAGAAACCAAGATTTGTCCTTCTAAAGAGCATCATGCAATGTATTATTTAGTTTCAGAATTTCACTTGGCTGCAGCTAATCAGCTTCAGCTCACAGCCAGCTAAACAACTTAGCTCACAGCTATTCAGGACAGGTGGCACCCTTAAAGTTATACCAATCAAATTGCACATCCCTGTCTTTAAACTGCACAATAAGCCAATGATCAAAATTTCTCTGTTGATAATTTGTTTGATTTTGCTGTGTTTTGTTTTTATTTTCCATCTGAACCTTCTTTCAACATTTCTCCCAAGCAGGGAGACATAATCTCTAGATATGCAAAGAATCCAGAGTAGGGTGAAGTTCTGAGTTAATTGGCACCATATTTCAGTGTATTTCAGTGCTCTTTTAGTGACTTTTAAAGACTGAGAAATACTTTGTGTCTTAACCCACTCTACCTTATGTGCAAAAATAAGAGGAAGAGAAAATTGCTAGGAGAATTTGGCTCGTGCAAATAAATTCACATTTCTCCTGCCTAGCCTGGGTACCTCTTCTTGGGTCATACATTAGGGAACCTGTGGATAGGAACATTTTATTTAATCAGGATTAGTTGTTCACTCACCGTGTATCTACCTGGTCAATTAGCAGGTCCACAACAGACACTCAAATGCTCTGGAAGGGGAGAATCAGCCTCGTACTTGATCAATCCAAGACGTCACTGGTCTCCCACTTCACTAAGAAGAGCTAGTCTGACAAGCTTCAGGTACACCTTTATCCATGAAGATAGCAGCAGGATTTTTGTACATGAAATTAATGCCTCTGTGCATGGGTGTATTTAATAAACATAGCTTCCATTCAGAATTGCTTTAACTTTCCCTGGAGCAAGTGAACTCTTTATTCTAGAGCTTTTGAATTTTGAATGTTTTGCTACCCTTTTAAGTCTTTATGTAATTTTACATAGCTAATAGGCAGAGAAAAGTTTGAGGTACTGTAGCATACATGGAAAATCATTAGTAATTCAGATACTATAAATATCCCTTAGACTAATTCACTTAAGATATAAAAAAAATCTATGACTCAATTTATTATTGCAGGAAGAATTTCATCCTGCTCAAGAAGTGGATAGGACGTGATTCTGGGTCAGTATTTGAGCTGTGCACAAACAGCTGAATCAAGGACTCTCCTAAATCTTGTTCCAGTACAAAAATACACCTTGCTTCAGTGACAGCAAAGTCTATAATTACACAGATAGTAGTCAACTGGGCCCCTTATTGTACTATTCAGAATTCCAGCCTGTTATATCTCAGTACAGAAAAATCCAATCATGTTGTTTTTTTAACATATTATGTATTTTTATTCCACATCCATCAGAAAATGAAAAAAAGCAAAAACAAGACAGGAGTGAAGATAGAGTAAACAGAGAAATCACTTCAATAACTATCTCTTACACATTTTTTCTTTTCCTTTCTCACTCCCTTCTTATGGAGACAGTATCTCCTTATATCGATATGAAAATTATGGAAGAAGTAATTAATCTTTTTTCCAGTTGTTATAGTCATAGGCTTGTTCAGGAGGTTTGTATTGTGTTCTGCCTTCAAAATCCATTAATTTCCTTTTTTCTTGACATAAAATCTCTGCTATTCTACATTTTTTAAACAGAAATGCTTCTAATGGAATTTACCGATAAGCAATTATTCCAGTCTCAGTTTTGTGAGCTGAGACTGGCACCTACTGGTAAAATAAATTTGGTTCACAACTGGGATAAATAATTTTCAGCTTATAGGTAGTATCGTCTTGTGAAGTATCGTGATATTGCTTTCCTTTTATTCACTGATATTATAAAGAAAAATTACAAAATATGATTATACTCATATTATCTAAGTTACATTTAAAAGATAAAACCTAGCTAATGGCCACTGAGCTAAAGAAATTTAGTAACAATGTTGTTGTTCAGTCCCTTGGCAGTGTCTGACTTTGAGACCCCATGAACTGCACAGTGGAAACAGTGGTTGACTATTTTGGGGGACTCCAAAATCACTGCAGATGGTGATTGCAGCCATGAAATTAAAAGATGCTTACTCCTTGAAAGGAAAGTTATGACCAACTTAGACAGCATATTAAAAATCTGAGACATTAATTTGTCAGCAAATGTCCGTCTAGTCAAGGCTATGGTTTTTCCAGTAGTCATGTATGGATGTGAGAGTTGGACTATAAAGAAAGCTGAGCACCGAAGAATTGATGCTTTTGAACTGTGGTTTCGGAGAAGAGTCTTGAGAGTCCCTTGGACTGCAAGGAGATCCAACCAGTCCATCCTAAAGGAAATCAGTCCTGGGTGTTCATTGGAAAGACTAATGTTGAAGCTGAAATTCCAATATTTTGGCCACCTGAGCCAAAGAACTGACTCCTTTGAAAAGACCCTGATGCTGAGAAAGATTGAAGGCAAGAGGAGAAGAAAGTGGCAGAGGAACTTGGGCAAACTTCAGGAGATAGTGAGGGTCAGGGAAGCTTGGCGTGCTGCAGTTCAGTTCAGTTCAGTTCAGTTCAGTCGCTCAGCCGTTTCTCACTCTGGGACCTGATGAACCGCAGCACTCCAGGCCTCCCCATCCATCACCAACTCCTGGAGTTTACCCAAACTCATGTCCATCTAACCATCTCATCCTTGTCGTCCCCTTCTCCTGCCTTCAATCTTTCCCAACATCAAGGTCTTTTCAAATGAGTCAGCTCTTCACATCAGGTGGCCAAAATATTGGAGTTTCAGCTTCAACATCAGTCCTTCCAAAGAACACCCAGGACTGATTTCCTTTAGGATGGACTGGTTGGATATCCTTGCAGTCCATAGATATTACTATGGTTATAAACAAATTGAGTTTCAAAACAAGTCAAAATCCGTCTGTCTGAACTCATCATCAAAACTTAGTAGTTCCTAAATGGTTAAGAACTCTAAGGGACATTTGGGCATTACATAGAAGTCTCAGATAAGCCTAAAAATAGTTTGAAATTAGGAATGATATCTCACAAGATAGTGTTACATCACTGGTGTTTTTAAGCCCAGGCTATATAAATATCAATAAAAATGTAGTAAACACAGATAGGCAGTGATATTTAAGATATTTGTTTTCTGTACTCCAGACCTGTTTTTACAGATGTGGAATGTAGCACCATTATCTGTCTAGTTGCTTAAACTCCAACACTTAAGATTCATCCCTAATTTATTCTTTCTCTTACTTTTTAAAATTTGCAGCCAATTCATCACCAAGTCTTCTTAATTCTCTACCCAAAATATATCTTATATTTGTTTATCTTACTTAAACTTAACTGCTAACCTGGCAAACAACCATTTTTTACTCAAAATACTAGACTATTAATTGAGAAGTCTTGCTTCTACTATATGCAATTCTAATACTTAATCGTCTTCTCAATATAGCAGACAGAGTGAATTTATTTTTTCTAATGTAAATCTCATATTTAAATTGGATTGTGAGCTGCTGAAGGGGAAGTACCTGGCACATATCTATAAAACATTAATAAATATTTTGCCATTACATTAGCCAATTACAATTTCTTTAAATTACAAAAAAGCAGCAAACTCAACTCTCTAAGTCACACACAGGCATTTAATCAGGTATTTTTAAAAGAGATGTAAACACACACTGGCAAGATTAAGTTTATGATTAAATTAATTGCATTTTGATATATTACACAGTCTACGTTTTTACAAATATCTTAGCAAAGGAAATATAGCTTTTTAGAACTGTGGTTCCATAGCTAGAAGTAATAAAGAAATACATGTTAATTATTTGTCTCTAAATTTTACACTAGGTAATATGAATATATAAATTATAGCTGTCAAGTACTACTCCCAATATCCAGAATATTTTTAGCAGCTTTATTGAAGTGTATTTGATGTACAGTAACTTGGATATACTTAAAGTGTAAAACTGATAAATTTTGACATGGTAAACACCCATGATATTATTACCAAAATCAAAATAATAAACATATCTACAACTACCAATAATTTGCACAAATTCTTTTGTTATTTCTACCTCTAGCCCTTTACTGACTCCCCCAATTCCCACAGAGACAACAACTGTCTCTACAGATTAGTTTGCATTTTCTAGATGTTCTATAAATGAAATCACATCGTTTTTGACTAGCTTATTTCACTCGGGAAATATCGTTTAGAGAATTTTGCTTCAGTTCAGTTCAGTTCAGTCGCTCAGTCGTGTCCGACTCTTTGCGACCCCATGAATCGCAGCACACCAGGCCTCCCTATTTATCACCATCTCCTGGAGTTCACTCAGACTCACGTCCATCGAATCCACGATGCCATCCAGCCATCTCATCCTCTGTCGTCCCCTTCTCCTCCTGCCCCCAATCCCTCCCAGATCAGAGTCTTTTCCAATGAGTCAACTCTTCTCATCAGGTGGCAAAGTACTGGAGTTTCAGCTTTAGCATCATTCCTTCCAAAGAAATCCCAGGGTTGATCTCCTTCAGAATGGACTGGTTGGATCTCCTTGCAGTCCAAGGGACTCTCAAGCGTCTTCTCCAACACCACAGTTCTAACGCATCAATTCTTCGGCGTTCAGCCTTCTTCACAGTCCAACTCTCACATCCATACATGACCACAGGAAAAACCATAGCCTTGACTAGACGGACCTTTGTTGGCAAAGCAATGTCTCTGCTTTTGAATATACTATCTAGGTTGGTCATAACTTTTCTTCCAAGGAGTAAGCGTCTTTTAATTTCATGGCTAAAATCACCATCTGCAGTGATTTTTGAGCCCCCCAAAATAAAGTCTGACACTGTTTCCACTGTTTCCCCATCTATTTCCCATGAAGTGATGGGACCAGATGCCATGATCTTCGTTTTCTGAATGCTGAGTTTTAAGCCAACTTTTTCACTCTCTTCTTTCACTTTCAAGAAGCTTTTTAGCTCCTCTTCACTTTCTGCCATAAGGGTGGTGTCATCTGCATATCTGAGGTTATTGATATTTCTCCCGGCAATCTTGATTCCAGCTTGTGTTTCTTCCAGTCCAGCATTTCTCATGATGTACTCTGCATATTGGAGTATATATCAATAGTCAATTATTTTTCCTTGCTAAATAGTATTCAGTTTTGTAAGCATTTTCTATATATTACTTATCCATTCATCTGTTGGAGGATATTAGGGTTATAGTGGTAAGTCTTTGAATATACATATATATGCATTTATTTCTCTTGGATAAATATATAGGACCAAAATGTCCAGGTAATATGACTTACGTATGTTTAACTTTTCAAGAAACTATAAGAACTGTCCAACCTTCTGCATACTACTAAACTCTTCATAGGGTCAATCTATTAAATTTTAGTCACTCTAACCATTATGTAGACATTGTGTTTGATTCAGTGCTTTCATAGTGATTAATAGTAATCAGCATCTTTTCTTATGCTTATTTCTCACTTATATATCTTCTTTAGTGAAGACTCTGCTCATATTGTTTGTCAATTTATTTTGAAAAAGATTTATATGGTACAGATGCAAGTGCTTTCTCAGATGTATGGCTTGTGAATATTTTATCAGTTTGTAAGTTGTCTTTTCATTATTTTAACAGTATCTTCCAAGGAGCAGAAGTTTTTTATTTTGATTAATCCACACTTACCAATTTGTTATTTTATGGTTCATGCCTTTGATGCCATATATTCGTAAAAGAAAATTGCCTAATTTAGTTCTAAAAGATATTTATCCTCATATTCTATAAGTTTTATAATTTTAGGTTTTACATTTAAGTGTGTTTATATTTACATTTTAAAGAATGTAGTCTGTTTCCCCAACTTTGTCCTCCTATTTCAAATTTGTTGGCTTTTCTATGCGCTTTGTATTTCAGATGAATTTTAAAATCAGTTTGACAATTTCAATACAAAATTGGATAGGAATTTGGATGGCATTGTTTTGAATCTATATGTCAATTCTGGATGATTTGATATATTAAAAATATTGAAAATTTTGACCCATGAGCACAGTACATCTTTGTATTTATTTAGATCTTTAACTTTTTTCAGCAGTGTTGTTTTAGTTTTAATTGTTCAGCTCCAACACATCTTTTGTCAAATGTATTTCTAAATATTTTGTATTGTCAATGCTATTGTAAATGGTTACCATTTTTACAATACCAGTTTATGATTGTTCATTTATAATGTATAGAAATAAACTTCAGTCATTTTATTTATCATATTCATAAACCTTCCTAAAATCATTTTTCAATTTCAATAACTTTTTTCAAGATTCAGTTAAAATTTTCTCATAGGTAATCATGTATTTGTTGAATAAATAGATTTTTAACTTTTCCCCTTTTTCCTTTCCAACCAGAATGTCTTTAATTTTTTTTTTCTCTAATGCACAGATAAAACCTCCTGTTAAACAGAAGTGATGAGAAAGGTCATCCTTGTCTTGTTTCTGATCTTAGGAAGAAGCATTCATTCTTTTCTAATAATAGTCATTTTCATCAAATGAAAAATATAACATTCATCAATAAGGTTGATAGTTCCAGGTTTTTAAAAGAGTACCTTCAACAGGTTAAAGATGTTCCCTTTTATTTTTCTGATGTTATCTTCTAGGACTTTTACATGTTTGTGTTTTACATGTAGGCATGTGATCAACTTTGACTTAATTTTTGTGAAGGTTGTTAAGTCTGTGTCTAGAGTTATTATTTTCATGTTGATGTCCAGTTGTTCCAACACCATTTATTTAAGTGACCATCTTTGCTCCATTGTATCACCTTTGCATTTTTGATCAGTGGATCAGTGATCAGATCAGTGGAGTATATTTATGTGAGTCTATTTGTACACTGTCTATACTGCTCCATTGCCAATACCACTTGATTACTATAACCTTATAGTAAGTCTTAAAGTCAGATAATCTCAATCTTCCAAGTTGTTATTCTCTTTAAATGTTGTCTGATTTTTCTGGGTCTTTTGCTCTTGTTATACATTTTAGAGTCATTTTGTTTATATCCACAAAACAATTTGGAATTTCGATTGAGAATACATTGATTGTCTAGGTCAAGTTGAAAAGAACTGACATCTTGACAATATGAAGTCTTCTTGTATATAAACATAGACTATCTCTCTATTTCTTTAGTTCTTCTTTGATCTTATTCATCAGAGTTTTGTGTTGAGGTGGTTTAGTTTCTTAGTCACGTCCAAGTCTTTTGAGACCCCACGGACTATAGCCACACCACGCTTCTCTGTCCATGAGATTTCCCAGGCAGAATACTGTAGTAGGTTACCATTTCCTTCTTCAGAGAATCTATACTCCTGACCCAGGGATTGAACCCTTGTCACCAGCATTGGGAGGAAGATTCTTTACTACTGAGTCACCTGAAGCCCCAAAGTTTTGTAGCTTTCTTCATATAGCTATTGTGCATAATCTGTTAGAGTTATATCTATTCCATTTCTGTGGATACTAATGTAAATAGTATCATGTTTATAACTTTTAATTCCACTTATTCATTGGTAGTATATAGGAAAACAATTGACTTTCATGGGTTAGGGCTTATAGTCTCCAGCTTTGCTTATTAGTTTTAGGATTTTCCTATTGATTTCTTTGGATTTTCTACATAGATAATCATATCATCTATGAACAAAGACAGCTTTTACATTTTTTTTTCAATCTCTTATCCTTCTATTTCCCTTTTGATTTTGTCTTATTGTGCTACCCAGAGATTCCAGTATGATGTTAAAAAGGAGTGATGAAAGATTTTCTTGCTTTATACCTAATCTTAGTGGGAAAGTTTCAGGCTTCTCAATAGTAAGTATTATATAAGGTGAAGGCTTTCATTTTTTTTCCTTGTAGTCAACCTTTATCAAATTAAGGATATTTCCCTCTATAACGGGCAAATTTGTCCTTGGAGTATGAAATTAACCAGGGCAAAGGCTAACAGAGTTTTGCCAAGAGAATGCACTGGTCATACCAAGCACCCTCTTCCAGCAACACAAGAGAAGACTCTACACATGGACATCAGCAGATGGTCAACATTGAAATCAGATTGATTATATTCTTTGCAGCCAAAGATGGAGAAGTTCTATACAGTCAGCAAAAACAAGACTGGGAGCTGACTGTGTCTCAGATCATGAACTCCTTATTGCCAAATTCAGACTTACATTGAAGAAAGTAGGGAAAACCACTAGACCATTCAGGTATGACCTAAATCAAAACCCTCATGATTATACAGTGGAAGTGAGAAATAGGTTTAAGGGATTAGACCTGATAGACAGAGTGCCTGATGAACTATGGACAGAGGTTCATTTAATTGTACAGGAGACAGGGATCAAGATCATCCCCATGTAAAAAAAATGCAAAAAAGCAAAATGGCTCTCTGAGGAGGCCTTACAAATAGCTGTGAAAAGAAGAGAGGCAAAAAGCAAAGTAGAAAAGTAAAAATATTCCCATTTGAATGCAGAGTTCCAAAGAATAGCAAGGAGAAATAAGAAAGTCTTCCTTAGCAATCAGTGCAAAGAAATGGAGGAAAAAAACAGAATGGGAAAGACTAGAGATTTCTTCAAGAAAATTAGATATATCAAGGGAACATGTCATGCAAAGATGGGCTCGATAAAGGACAGAAATGGTATGGACCTAACAGAAGCAGAAGATATTAAGAAGAGGTGGCAAGAATACACATAAGAACTGTACAAAAAAGATCTTCATGACCAAGATAATCACGATGGTGTGATCACTCACGTGGAGCCAGACATCCTGGAATGTGAAGTCAAGTGTGCCTTAGAAAGCATCACTACGAACAAAGCTAGTGGAGGTGATGGAATTCCAGTGGAGCTATTTCAAATCGTGAACGATGATGCTGTGAAAGTGCTGCACTCAATATGCCAGCAAATTTGGAAAACTCAGCAGTGGCCACAGGACTGGAAAATGTCAGTTTTCATTCCAATCCCAAAGAAAGGCAATGCCAAAGAATGCTCAAATTACTACACAATTGCACTCATCTCACGTGCTAGTAAAGTAATGCTCAAAATTCTACAAGCCAGGCTTCAGGAATACGTGAACCGTGAACTTCCAGATGTTCATGCTGGTTTTAGAAAAGGCAGAGGAACCAGAGATCAAGTTGCCAACATCTGCTGGATCATCGAAAAAGAGAGTTCCAGAAAAACATCTATTTCCGCTTTATTGACTATGCCAAAGCCTTTGACTGTGTGGATCACAATAAACTGTGGAAAATTCTGAAAGAGATGGGAATACCAGACCACCTAACCTGCCTCTTGAGAAATCTGTATGCAGATCAGGAAGCAACAGTTAGAACTGGACATGGAACAACAGACTAGTTCCAAATAGGAAAAGGAGTACGTCAAGGCTGTATATTGTCACCCTGCTTATTTAACTTATATGCAGAGTACATCTTGAGAAATGCTGGACTGGAAGAAACACAAGCTGGAATCAAGATTGCCGGGAGAAATATCAATAACAGATATCTAATAATATCAGATATGCAGATGAAACCATCCTTATGGCAGAAAGTGAAGAGGAACGAAAAAGCCTCTTGATGAAAGTGAAAGAGGAGAGTGAAAAAGTGGGCTTAAAGCTCAACATTCAGAAAACGAAGATCATGGCATCTGGTCCCATCACTTCACGCCAAATGGATGGGGAAACAGTGGAAACAGTGTCAGACATTATTTTTTTGGGCTCCAAAATCACTGCAGATGGCTACTGCAGCCGTAAAATTAAAAGATGCTTACTCCTGGGAAGAAAAGTTATAACCAACCTAGACAGCATATTGAAAAGCATAGACATTACTTTGCCGACTAAGGTCCGTCTAGCCAAGGCTATGGTTTTTCCAGTGATCATGTATGGATATGAGAATTGGACTCTGAAGAAAGCTCAGTGCTGAAGAATTGATCCTTTGAACTGTGGTATTGGAGAGGACTCTTGAGAGTCCCTTGGCCTGCAAGGAGGTCCAACCAGTCCATCCTAAAGCAGATCAGTCCTGGGTGTTCATTGGAAGGACTGATGCTGAGGTTGGAACTCCAATACTTTGGCCACCTCATGCAAAGAGTTGACTCATTGAAAAAGACTCTGATGCTGGGAGGGATTCAGGGCAGGAGGAGAAAAGGATGAAAGAGGATGAGATGGCTGGATGGCATCACCGACTCATTGCACAGGAGTCTGGATGAACTCTGGGAGTAGTGATGGACAGGGAGGCCTGGCATGGTGCTATTCATGGGGTCGCAAAGAGTCGAACATGACTGAGTGACTGAACTGAACTAAAATGAATGAGTGTTGTATTTTTTAGGTAATTTTTCTAATATGATCATGTAATTTTGCTTTATCGGCCTGCTGCTACAATGAATTACATTAATTGCTTTTGTTTGTTGAACCTGCCTTGCACCCCTGGAATAAATCTCTCTTGGCCATGGTGTATATATATTTTTGCACATTGTTGAATCTGACTTACTAATATTTTATTGAAGAATTTTATCCTTATATTCATGAGAGAGATTGGAGTATAGTTGTCTTTTTGTATAAGGCCTTCCTCTGATTTTGGTATTAAGAGTAATGCTGGCCTAATAGTATGAGTTTGGAAGTAGTCCCTTTGCTTCTATCTTCTGAAAGAGATTATAGAGAATGGGTATACTCCTTTCCTTAATATTTGGTAGGATTCACAGATGAGGCCACCTGGAACTTTTTTCCTTAATGGTCATTAACATGACTTCGATCTCCTAAACAGATAAGGCTATTCAGATTATCTATCTCTTCTGTGAGTTCTGGCAGACTGTGTCTTTCAAACAATTGATCCATTTCATTAGGTTATCAAATTTGTGTGCATAGAGTTATTCATTTTATTTCTTTATTATTATTTTAATTTCTATGGGATCTGTAGTGATGACCCACTTTTACTTTTGATGTAAATAATTTGTGTCCTGTCTCTTGATTCTGTAGTTAGTCCAGCTAAATATTTATTGATTTTATTGATCTTTTCAAAGAAGTTTCTTTTGATTTTATTGATTCTGTTGATTCCTATTTTCAATTTTATTGCTATTATAATTCTTATTATTTATTTTCTTCTCTTTATTCTGATTTCATTGTTCTTTTTCTAGTATTTTAAGGTGGAGATTTAGGTTATTGATTTTATGCAAAGAGTTGGTTCAGTCGCTCAGTAGCTCAGTCGTGTCCGACTTTTTGCGACCCCATGAATCGCAGCATGCCAGGCCTCCCTGTCCATCACCAACTTCCGGAGTTCACCCAAACTCATGTGCATCGAATCAGTGATGCCATCCAGCCATCTCATCCTCTGTTGTCCCCTTCTCCTCCTTTCTTCTTTTCTAATATATGCAGTCAATGCTATAAATTTTCCTCTTTTACTTTTGTTGCAAATTTTGATAAATTGTGCTTTCATTTTCATTTAGTTCAGGATATTTTTAAATTTCACATTATATTTCTTCTTTGACTTATGTTATATTTTTTTAGAAATGTGTTGTGTAATATTCACATATTTGAGAGTTTTACAGTTTTCTTTCTGTATTGATTTCTAGTTTAATTCTATTGTGATCTTGGAGCAGACATTGTATGATTTTTAGTCCCTTTAATTTTTAAGGACTAAGTAAAATATATTTTCTCCTTGGAAGTTTTTTTTTTAATATCTGCATACTCTGGAGGTATTAAATATAAAACTATAAAATCTTTACCATTCATGGGCAACTGAAATGAATTTTTTTTCTGGGGAACTAGAGTTTCTATAATCATGTTCAACTTTCTTTATTAAAGTTGTACTTTTTCATATACACAATGCATATGTGTATGAATATATAGATTCATTTTAGACTCTACCCTAGAGATCCTCTGAGTACAGAGGCCTAACCAAGTATCTTGACTGTCATAGAACGTTTGAAAATATAGGAACAGTTATTCATTAACCATTGTTTTTGACCCCAACCCCAGGCATTCCCTGTGGCTCAGACAGTAAAGCATCTGCCTTGCAATGCGGGAGACCCGGGTTTGATCCCTGGGTCGGGAAGATCCCCTGGAGAAGGAAATGGCAACCCACTTCAGTACTCTTGCCTGGAGAATTCCATGGACTGAGGAGCCTGATGGGCTACAGTCCATGGAATCACAAAGAGTCAGACACAACTGAGTGACTTCACTTTCCAGGCCTTCTCTATAAAAGAAGTTTATGCAATAGCCTAGGAAGGAAAGAGGTATGTAGAAAACTGAAGAATTGCTTCTCTAGAAATGTCAACCCCTCTGCTGGAGACCTTAATTTTTCCTTCCCCTACTTCTGAAAAAATATGCTTTTCCTCTTGCTAGGAGGTAGAATAAGCAATGCCAATCATAGGAGGGAACAGCAAGTAAATTAGGGGAGGAAGTAGTAAAAGGGATTAAAGTTTACCTAAGTATCAAAAACTAAAACAAATCAGTGGTCCCCTTTTGGAGCTTCACCAAAAACAATGGCTATGTCAGTAAAAAAACACAGAGATGCAGTGAATTTTCCTCCATCCAGCTCATAAATTTACAAGGTAAGGAATATCTAGGGCTTTCCAGGTGGCACTAGTGGTAAAGAACTCAGCTGCAAATGCAGGTGACTTAAGAGACAAGGATTTGATCCTGGGTGGGGAAGATCCTCTGGAGGAGGGCATGGCAACCCACTCCAGTATTCTTGCTTGAAGAATCTCATGGACAGAAGAGCCTAGCAGGCTGCAGTCCATAGGGTTGCAAAGAGTCAGACAGGACTGAGCAACTGAGCATACACACACGTGGTTATCATCACTTTCACAGAATTTTTTTAAAAATCTGTGTTGTTTAAGTGATCTGCTTTCCAATTGTATTGTCCAATTTATTGGACAATTGATTTTCTCTTCCCTATAGATTCTTACTTCTTTTCCATTTAGAGAAGTCTTTTCAATATTTCTTTTAGGTTAGGCTTAGTATTGCTGTATTCTTTTAGTTTTTGCTTGTCTGAGAAATTCTTTATTTTAAATGATAATCTTGTTGGATAGAGTATCCTAGGGTGCAGATTGTTCCCTTTCAGAATTTAAATATATCTTGCCACTCCCTTCTGGCCTGCAATGCTTCTGTAGAGAAAGCTGCTGATAGCCTTATCAGAGTTCAAAAATTTGGTAGGAGTATTAGAGGGGGGATGGAATTTGGGTGTGGGTGTGAGAATGTGCCCATGGGAAGGTAATACAAGTTATGTGAGAGGAATTTGAGCTGACCAAAATAATTTGGAGACTTGCTACCCCAACTCCACCCCACAGTAAAGTTTCCTGCATTGAAGATAAGTGATAATTAGAAAAATATTGACACAAAACCGATATATAGATAATGTAAAATAAACAACATGCAAGACAGAGAGGTTAAAAAAAATGTGAAAAACACCTTGAGCATCAAAATCATTTGTCATCACATCTCGGTATGCAAATTTTTATTTTTAAAATCTTTCTTTTAATTTGCTTTACAATCAGACATTCTGATTTTTCTAAATACATATTACTTTAAGATACAAGAAGACATTTGTGAATTTTAGCTTAGTTCTAAATATGCAGTCCGAGGAAAGAGACTAAATGTCAATCAAGTTTCTAATTTCACAGATTTAACTATTTATCGAACAGGTTTCTCTGATTTACAGTAACATTTTTCTGAACCACAGTCTCTTACTTTTCTTCTTCTTTTTTTGCTTTGTCTTAAGTTCTCTACTTGACTCCACATTTACAGTAAGTATCTCAAGTCATAGGATATTTTATTGAAGATAGTGCCAGTTCTTTTAGGGTTCTTTCTGTACCAAGATAAAATATGCTCCATTAATGTCAGTGTCAGGAAAATCAGTTTTCTTTTTAGGCACCACTAGACTGTAGTGAAGCTTTTTTCTATGTTTTCATCTCCTCTGGACTGTGAAATCGAAAGACTGACACAGTTTAATACACACACGGAGAGACACAAAATATGTCACTAGATTTAGTGCAGGATGTAGATATTTTCCAATAAATACAGAATCTGATTTCTTTCAAGTTAGCATGTAAATATAACTGACAGCATCACTCTGATAGCTCCACATTTATTTCATACTACTCAAGCTGTATCCAAGAATACAGTGACACTTTTCAGGGCAAGGATCCTATCTGTCTTACTCATTTTTAAACTTCCGTGCTTTGCAAATTGGGGGACATAAAATAGGTGCTTGTCTTAGTCATCTCAGGTTGCCATAACAAAATACCATATACTGAGTAACTTAAACAGTAGACATTTATTTTTTCATAGTTCTAAAGGCTGGGAAATGTGACATTAGGGTGCCAGCACACTTGGATTCTGCTGGGGAACGTCTTCTTGGCTTTCAGAAAACTGCTTGCTACATCCTCATATGGAGGAGAGAGAGAGTGCTGGTGTCTCTTCTTCCCAGGATGGGGGCTCCATGCTCATGGCCTCATCTGAACTGAATCACCTCTCAAAGGCTCCACCTCCTAACACCATCACATACAGAGTGAAACCTTCAAGATGAATCTAGGGAGAAACACATGTAGCCCTTACAGTGCTTAAATGTATTTGTCAAAGAAAATGGAATTAAAGTATCAATGGCAGGAGTGATGAATCTTAGCATGTGCATATAGATAAGGCCAAGCAAATTGCTCAAATATGGGGTCTCATTTGACTCAGTTTCATACTCACACAATTTATATATTGATCTCAAATCTAGTAATGTTATGTGTGAATCTTTTAATTCCCATATAAAGATGTTGACACTTTATTGTGCATATAATTTTAATGGAAGCTTTCATTAAAGATTTCATAAAGATTCTCCCACAAATATTCCAAGGATCTTCTCTCCATTTTTTTCACTTCATTTTTCTGTATGTTCTTAATCTTGCTAGAAATCTACAACTAAATATTTTTCATGGAAGAGAGACAATGCTTATTGGGTTTTAATTCTCAAATCAATTTATACTTTTTTCTTCCAAATACTGTATGAAGTGGACTTTGCAATCCTGTGTTATGGTTTACTATTCTAATTGTTCCAAAATATAAAAATGTCTTGCAACTCTTTCAATTCCCTCTATATAGATGTTGGTACTATATTGTGGATAGAATTTTAGTGGAGGGCAGAATTTATTCCTTACAGTTCACAAAATGGGGAGTTCCCAAATTACAATCTTTATTCTCTTCTTCACTTTTACCTTAAGACTCCTAACTTTCTCCATTGATTTTTGCCATCTGATAATTTCATAACCACTTTGTTCCCCTTTCTGAGAAATTTTGAGAATTGGACAATGATATATCATAAAGTTGGAGAAGCAGTAGAATTTGGGTGTAATTATAGACTCTGATGCTGGGAGGGATTGGGGGTAGGATGAGAAGGGGACGACAGAGGATGAGACAGCTGGATGGCATCACTGACTCGATGGACGTGAGTCTGAGTGAACTTCAGGAGTTGGTGATGGACAGGGAGGCCTGGTGTGCTGCAGTTCATGGGGTTGCAAAGAGTTGGACATGACTGAGTGACTGAAGTGAACGGAACTGAAGCAAGCCCTTGCAAATTTTTGCAAAATACCAAACTTGGATTCGGTAAAATCAAATAAAATAATTTATTCTTCCTCCTCTTTCTTCATCCAAAATACTTTCTTTATCTAAAATACTTTATCCAATACTTTGGCCACCTGATGTGAAGAGCTAACTCATTGGAAAAGACCCTTATTCTGGGAAAAATTGAGGGCAGGAGGAGAAGGGGGCGACAAAGGATGAGCTGGTTGAATGGCATCACTGACTCAGTTGACATGAGTTTGCGCAAGCTCTGGGAGAATGACAGGGAAGCCTGGTGTGCTGCATGTGGGCCATGAGGTTGCAGAGTCAGACACAACTTAGTGACTGAATAACAACAGTTCTTTCTCCTCTTTCTTTATCCAACATATGATTTCTCTTTCAATTCAAGTTTATCACACCCAGTAACATAGGTAGGCTACAGAATTTCTAATATACAGAATTTGTGGGAGTTTATATACCCGATCAACAATTAGATAATTTTTTGGCTATAAAGAATATGTTCTAATGTTGAAACAATCAGTGTCCAAATAACCTTTTAGAGGAGAGAAAGGTTGGGAATAGAGTCTGAATTTATGGTAAGAAATAAATATAGCTATTTCCATGTGCTTTGCTCCCTGTTACACAAACAGTAGAAAAAGCAGTAATTTATATATGCCTGCTTCCCTGGAAAGGCTATGGTGCAAGCTCAACATCTCCTAATATACAGATTAAAAAGTGGTTTAGTCTGTAAAGAAGTTAGTAATGGTTGGACAGATCAAAAAGCAAACACAGATTTGTTATTCACCAGATAAACTATCATCATGTCAGAAAATTTTCAGTAACTATCTATGCACATAATGCTGACATTGTTCTTATGTAAAGTAAAGTGTAAATTGTGAAGGAAGTTTGTAGAAAATCTGAGGGTCACCTCTGTTTCCTTTCGAAATAATTGCAGGAATTCTGCACAGAAATACAATTGTCTGACTGCAGATATTTCTAACATTTTTTTCATTTAGCAACCCTGCCCTAGTTTCTTTTAATAAAGAATAGCAAGTCCATGTTATTTAAGGTGTCATATATTAATTGGTTATGAAAAATGCTCAGAGACTTCTTTGAGACCTGACAGTTGCCTAGCATAGCAAACACAGCCCTGTTTTACTTGCTGCAGTCAATTAAAATCTGGGTCTCCTCAGCAGTTTTTAGGTAGAGACCCAATCTGATAGTTAATCATTAGTTCATATTCTAATGACACAAAACATTCCTGGAGACATTTAATTTTTAGCACCAGGGGTTTTCTTGATGAAACCTTTTTTTAAAAAAATATAAAAAGTCTTATTTTAAAAATCAGAAATGGCATCACTGACTGGTAAAATAAAGGAACAACCACTGAAAGGATAAGAAAAATAATGGCTGTTGACATCATTTAACAATGTATTTTAAGTGCTGCTTGGAACAATAAGAATTTCTTCTACATTCAAGAAGGGAATAATATGGTGGGACTAAAATTATTAGGCCAAATTATGCATATATTTTCGGCTTGTTTTAGAGGTGTCTCTGCATGCTCATTAATAAAAGGAGTGACATCCTTTACCAAGACTTGTTCCCAGATATACTGAATCAGAAAAAGTAAATATTTTCACCATTCTTCAAAGGAAAAATTTTAAATATCTCTCATCATGAAAACAATGGCTCAAGGAAAAAGACCCATCATTTAAATTTAGAAATCCTTTGAAAATAGTCCTAATTCCAAGCTGTTCTCATGTAATCTATCAGTGACTAGATTTCAACTCTGTACTTTACGCACCATGGAGCACCTCAGCTTTTGTCCATCTTGTTCTACCATGAAATTAATGGGCTAAGAAATAATATTATTACCCACCCATAAAACAATATGTCATTTTATCAATGAGCTAAATTTTTTCTTCTAATGAAAGTTGCTTAAATTTATTCACTCTGTAAATTCATGAGAAAATATAATTGGAAACATTTACAGATTTCTTTCCTGGCATCCCTAGATCCTGGCATCCGTACTACTTCTCTCTGTCCCTTGACAGCCAAGTTTTCTTTTAAAAATTATCTTGTGCTACCTCTTTTTTTTTAAGCCATACATGGCTTCTTTCTTCAGTCTATCATCTGTTCCTTTACCTACTGACACTACTCTCATTTAGGTGACCAATAGCCTCCAGATAGCTAGATCCAAAGGACACTTTTATATCTTTATATTATTATACGCTGTGGGTTTTGACAATGTTGCCAACTTGCCCTTAAATTTTCTTTTCTCTTAGCTAATGTGACAAGATTAATTCTCATATTGGAGGTCTGACTGAAACATGTATAATATCATATAAGAAACGAATCGCCAGTCCAGGTTCGATGCATGATACTGGATGCTTGGGGCTGGTGCACTGGGATGACCCAGAGGGATGGTATGGGGAGGGAGGAAGGAGGGCGGTTCAGGATGGGGAACACGTATGTACCTGTGGTGGATTCATTTTGATGTATGGCAAAACCAATACAATATTGTAAAGTAATTAACCAATTAAAATAAATAAATTTATATTAAAAAATTTTAAGTATAATCCTAAAAATAATCTCGTCTAGATTCAAATCTGTTTTATTTTCTTCACATTACATCTCAATAGCTGAAATCATGTTGTGTATTCATTTGTCTCCTTGATTATTGTATATTTCCATCCTAGGTTCTAAGATTCATGAGAGCAAAGACTGTTCTCTTCACCTCTTCAACTGTAACCTTCAAACCTATAACAGTGCCTTACAAACACAAAAAGGAAGCTAAATAAATAATGATTGATGAGTGTGAGGGAATGGATATTGAGTCTCAGACCCTTAAATTAACTGGGAATTTTCACTTAGATATTTCACAAGTACCTCAGAGTCAAGATTTGGGAACTTAATTCTCTCCTCCCTAATATGATCTTTTAATGCTTTGAGTAAATCTGAATTCCTTCATTTCATCACCCTTTGCATCTAAAAAGGGTGGGGGGGTAATCATTCTGTAATTTCCTTGAATTTATTTTCTCTTATTTATTTCTGTTTCCTCTGCCTTGTTGAAACACTCTTACTACTAAAATAGGCTTCCAAATCGTCTATTGTCCCCAGTCTTGATTCCATTCAATCTATTTTTCTTATGTCTAGCAATTATTAGCTTTTGTGCAAAAAGAAATGTGGAAGGATTATAAAAGTATCTTCTTATTATGACAAAATATCATTGTAAATTTTAACCTGGAAGTAGAAAATGCCCTAAATATCACTTTTATCAGCCCCATTTAGATATGATTTAACTGAACCATGAAAGTGTATCCATAAAAAGTATCCCATCATCTATTTCATATTTATCCATTTCCTTGCCACACAAAAAATGACATTTCAGTTATCAGATACAAACCCAAACTCTTTAATCAAATAGGGAATAGTTCCAGAGCAACTTTACAACTTAACAAATAAGTTAGAAAAACTTAACAAGGAAAGGCCTTAATGGACATGGGTTGCTCTTGCAATTAGAAAAAGTCAATCATCTATTATTAACTAAATAGAGAAAGATACATGATAACAGTGATGTGTGTGTTGTGCATGTGTGTGTGAGAGATAGAATGTGTGACACATAAGTACACATACATATGTGGAAATTCATAAAAATAGAAAATGTGGTAGATATCTTTTTTTACTTAGCTTTCCAAAACAATTTTGCCATTTTTCTGTTAATAGTTCCCCCAGTTTCGAAGAATTACATTTTTCAGTCAAGCCATGAGGGTTTCCCATTTTCTATACATAGGCCTGAATATGTGGTCCATGCTGAGCCAATAAGAGTCTCTCTTCCTCCAAACACAGTGCTCAGCTGAGAGTTTAGGAAATCGATATAGCCCCTTATATATTTTCCCTGTAATTTTATGATTGAAGATTGGAAAGTCACTATAGTATCCTGCTAAAATTATGCTAGATGCTTATGGAAATATTCTCTGATGATACATTTCTCTGTATATATGCACACAAAAATATAAGCTTTTTTAAAACTAAATAAGATAATGATATAACCGTAGTTATCCAATTTCCATGTAAAAATGTATGCTTTTTATTTGTAATTACATTCTGAGCTACCTTTAATTGTACCTTTTCATATGAGTACTCATTTTCATATGAGTATTGTATTGTACTTTATATGTACACACAAATTGTCCTTCTAAAGTAGTATACCATGTTTCTCTCACAGTCACATTTATAGCTGTATCCAATGAACATTTTTTGTGTGCCAGGCAATTTTTTTATATATTAGCTTATTACTCCCCTGTTCCCAAAATCCTGGTCAGGTAGTTACTTATCATTGTTATTTTTATTTCTTTCCACATGAGAGAACAGAGGTTAAGAGAGATCAGGTAACTGGTCCCTGATTGCACAGTAAACAACACTACTGAGATTTGAACCCAGGCAGTCTAGCTTTAGGGGCTTAGCTTTTAACCACTGTTTTATCTCATTTATGTGTATACCTATTTCGATGCTCTTATCATCATGCATGTCATCAGTCTTTCAAATTTTATTAAACTAATAATTTAAAAAATCTCATCAATTCAATTCATTTGATGAATAGTGAGTTTGAACATTTTTGTGGCAGACTATGGGCCATTTGCTTTTTTTTTCCCTATGATTAATCATTCATATGTCTTTTTTATTTTCTGCTAGACTATATCTTTTCTTTACTAGTTTAAAGGATCACAGTCTGTTATATGTGTTGCTAAATGTTTTCCTTTATACTGTAATTTGTATTTTAAAGTTATTTATGTTTTTGTCTATAAAGACCTTTCAGACATTTTGTGCAGTCTAAAATGCCAATCATTCACTTATGATTTCTAGATTTTGCAACTGGATGAAAATGATCTACTGCAAGACAATACAAACATCTTTGCTTCTAGTGGTTTTGTTGTATCATAATGTTAAAATCTTTACAATTTTGAACGAAGCGGCCTTAATTTATGTTTACTAATTTATGTTTGCAATTGCCTATATCTGTCAAAAAACAAATATTTTCAACTGATTTGAAATGCTACATATACCATTCAGAAATTTCCACATCCTTGGTCCTGTCCTGAACTTATTATTTTGTTCCATTGATGTAGAAGTCTTTTTCTAAATCAGAGCCTAATTTCTTTTATCTTTAGATATTTATAATGATTTTGACACCAGTTAAAGCAGGCCCCATCTAATTGTATCTTGTTTTCAAAATCTTTTAGCTATACTAACAGTTCTTCCGTATGAACATTTTGGTTAGTGTACTTAACATTCTTCCAGTACTACTTTCTATTCAGAAAGTGTTCTTGCACATTGTACAGGGTTTTTACTTTTAAAAGCCACGTTGCATGTTTTCTCCTCATATACGACCTAAATAATGATTTCCTTTCTGTTTTGATACTTCTCTGTGTGAATGGTCTCTTTTTCCCACACTATATTTTCTTACTAGTTTGCATCATCATTTTTCCTGGAAGTCAGCCATCCTGCTAGACTATCACCTTAAGTACAATAATTTATAACTGAATCAATTGGGTTTTCCTGATATACAACCCTATTAACTATTAATAAAGATATTTGCTCTCCTTTCCAAATCTTTGGTTCTTTATCTTATTTCTTTATCTCATCTAAAATAATAAATATAAATATTCTGAAAAGTAGTTGAATAATCTATATCTACTGCAATAATATCATACTGGGTTGGATGTGAAAGTGAAAGTGTGAGTTATTCAGTTGTGTCTGACTCTTTGCAACCTCAAGCACTGTAGCCAGCCAGGCTCCTCTGTCCATGGGATTCTCCAGGTAAGAGTACTGGAGTGGGTAGCCATTCTTTTCTCCAGGGGATCTTCCTGACCTAGGGATTGAACCCAGGTCTCCTGCATTGCAGGCAGATTCTTTACTGTCTGAACCATCAAAGAGGCCCCTGGTTGGAGGGTGTCCACATAAATTTGAGTCCTTCCCAGAACCTCAGAATGTGACTTCATTTTGAAATAGATTGCAGAGATAACTAGTTAAGATGAGGTCATACAGGAGTAGGATAGGGCCTTAATTCACATCACTGGTGTCCTTATAAGAAGAAGAGAGGGAGACACAAAGACAGACGCTAAGGGGGAAATACCTTGTGAAGACAGAGGCAGCGCTGGGAGTTTTACAAGTCAGGGGATGACAATGTCACATCTCCGGAAACTAGAAGAAAAGCATGAAGCATTCTCCCTCAGAGGTTCCTGCAGAATCCAGCCCTACTGACACCTTTATTTTAGACTTCTAGTTCCAGAACTATGAGGAAATAAATTTTCGCTCTTTCAAGCCACCTAACTTGTGGTACTTTGTTGAGCTAAACCTAGGAAACTAATACAAATATTGACTACAGCTTTTGCTAACCAAAAACGACACCTTTAGGTTTCTAAAGATTTTCTTTATCAAGTTCAGGAGATGTCCTTCTTTTTCTCTTTTACATAAAATTTGTATCTTAGTTCTTGAATATAGTGATCTTGTAGCAGTTATAATTTATATGATTCTATAGTTATTTTTCTCCTTTATTGTGTTAATATTTAACATTGTGGTAGTTGCACAGTCGTGCCTGACTCTTTACAACCCTGTGGACTATAGCCTGCCAGGCTCCTCTGTCCGTGGAATTCTCCAGACAAGAATACTAGAGTGGGTTGCCATTTCACTAAACAAGTCTCTACCTCTCCCTACATATACAGCTCTTTACAACATGCTTTTGAAGCTCCCGCCAGTAAGAAGATGAGCCCATTTCTCTCTGCTTTGAATTTCTGCTGTATATATGCCTTACCTTGTCCAACAGAACAGGAAAAAGACGATGTTTTTCAGTTCTGAGCCTATGCCCAAAAGAATTTGCCTTCTTCCGTTCTTCTTCTTGAAACTTGGCCACCACAGTCTGAGCACATCCGGGCTAGGCTGGTGAATAATGGATTTTGTCTGAGCCAAAAAAAGCCAACTATCCATTGAGTAATGAGATTATCAGCTGCTAGCTAACCAGAGGGGCGTAAGTGAGTCTAGTCAGAGTTAGGCAAGCCTAGCCCAGAGCTAGAGCAATGATCAGGTGACTCACGATTCAGGAGGAATAGTCAATGCTTGTCGTTTTGGGGCAACTAAGATTGGAGTGATTTGTTATGCAGCAATGATATAAATAAAAATAAATACATACACTAAACATAAATGACTATATTAAAATATATACCTAAACTATATTAGCAATATAAAACAACTGATACAAATATAAAGTTTATCCATAGATTTTATAAAATTAAACCTCCTTGATTTCTTACTAAAGAAATGGTCATTGCAAAGAAGTGTAATAAAACCATACTAGATTCAGTTCAGTTAAGTTCAGTCACTCAGTTATGTCCGACCCTTTGTGACACCATGAACCATAGCATGCCAGGCTGCTCTGTCCATCACCAACTCCTGGAATTTAGCCAAACTCATGTCCATTGAGTTGGTGATGCCATCTAACCATCTCATCCTCTGTCGTCCCCTTCTCCTCCTGCCTTCAATCTTTCCCAACATCACAGTCTTTTCAAATGAGTCAGCTCTTCACATCAGGTGGCCAAAGTACTGGAGTTTCAGCTTTAGCATCATTCCTTCCAAAAAAATCCCAAGGTTGATCTCCTTCAGAATGGACTGGTTGGATCTCCTTGCAGTCCAAGGGGCTCGCAAGAGTCTTCTCCAACGCCACAGTTCAAACACATCAATTCTTCGGCACTCAGCCTTCTTCACAGTCCAACTCTCACATCCATACATGACTAATGGAAAAACCATAGCCTTGACTAGACAGACCTTAGCCGGCAAAGTAATGTCTATGCTTTTGAATATGCTATCTAGGTTGGTCGTAACTTTTCTTCCAAGGAGTAAGCGTCTTTTAATTTCATGGCTGCAATCACCATCTGCAGTGATTTTGGAGACCCAAAAATAAAGTCTGACACTGTTTCCACTGTTTCTCCATCTATTTCCCATGAAGTGATGGGACCAGATGGCATGATCTTAGTTTTCTGAATGTTGAGCTTTAAGCCAACTTTTTCACTCTCCTCGTTTACTTCCATCAAGAGGCTTTTTAGCTCCTCTTCACTTTCTGCCATAAGGGTGGTGTCATCTGCGTATCTGAGGTTATTGATATTTCTCCCGGCAATCTTGATTCCAGCTTGTGTTTCTTCCAGTCCAGCATTTCTCATGATGTACTCTGCATATAAGTTAAATAAGCAGGGTGACAATATACAGCCTTGACGTACTCCTTTTCCTATTTGGAACCAGTCTGTTGTTCCATGTCCAGTTCTAACTGTTGCTTCCTGGCCTGCATACAGATTTCTCAAGAGGCAGGTCAGGTGGTCTGGTATTCCCATCTCTTTCAGAATTTTCCACAGTTTATTGTGATCCATACAGTCAAAGGCTTTGGCATAGTCATAAAGTGGAAATAGATGTTTTTCTGGAATTCTCTTTCTTTTTCGATGATCCAGCAGATGTTGGCAATTTGATCTCTGGTTCCTCTGCCTTTTCGAAAACCAGCTGCCAAATATATCTTTTACTTTACCATTGCTGAATCCTCATTACATGAAAGGGACCTTATGTCATTTTTCCATTCTGTAAAGACCAAAGCCCAAATAAATGAAGTAGCTTGTTCAAGAGCAAGCTATTAGTAAATGTTGCAGCTGGGTTTAAACTCTTACATGAGTAATCGCAACACTTTATCTCTGGACCACTTTGAGGAGGTCTGGAGAACAAAGGAAGATGAGAGAGGTAAAGGTGGATGGCTTTACATCCACCTCATAATTTTCTGAAAATCAAAAGCCTCCGTCTATATTTTCACTATTCTAGGTGTAAATACCTGATTTTCTATACCTGATTTTCTCTAACATGGGATCCATAGTTACTTTTTTTATTAACATGCTTAATATTTACTCTATTACTTAATTTAACTGAATTGTCACTATTAGCAGGAAAATCTGGACTCATAAAAATGTATTGAATTTGTAAAACACAGTAGCCTTTTCCTAGTCCATGTCTATGATTTGAATAACACCCATATAAAAATAAAGTTGGTGAGTAAAAGCTTTCTACTGAAGTCAGTAAATATCAGAATATTAACACTTGATGCCAATAAGGTCACAAATAATTAAGCCTTACTGGGATACAGTATATAAAATGATAAGATAATAAAAAGCTAAGCTATTGTTATGATTGATTAGTAAAAGTTATAATTGATCACTGCATGCAGAATTATCTGTTCTAGAAAAAGTCACAATATAGTTGACATCATGCAATTTTTAGGTTGAAGCCATGAGCAACCATATCAATAGCATATGTTAGTGCCAAGGAAGGGATTCACATTGTAAATCCTATGTGAAAAGGCAGTGATTATTCTAGACTAGAATAGATGGAATGGTGGGATAATTATAGAAGAGGTAGGATTTGAGCTGAGTCTCTGAAAAAGTTAGAACTTAGAGAAAGCCATGTAAGAATGTCTTATTAGGGGGAATGACACATGTCAGAAATGACAAATATCTCTGAGAGTCTGTCCCCACTCCAGAGTCCATGGCACACATTACTGATGTGGCTGTTTCATCTTCCTGAATTAAGAGGCAGTCTCACAATGCCCATCAATAGACAGCTGTGAATCAGAAAGGGTACACAGAGAAAACTTTCTGTCAGTCCATGGTGGGTAAAAAATTATGTGTGGAGTGAAACAGAGAAACAAAAGTATATGTTTGACTGAAATACGAAGAGTATGGGGAATACTAATTGGAAAGTTTATAAGCACTAATTGGGGATGCTTGGAGTTTGGGTTTTTCTCATGTACAATGGGAAATGATTCGAAACGTCAGCAAAAAAGTAAATTAGGGAGCAACTGAGGACAGGGAAATCAGAGGAGGACTGTCACATTAATCCTGTAATGAGAAAGTGAAGGAAAAAGGCATTAATGGAAACAAAAAAGATACAATGATAAAATGCATAGTAAAAAAGAATTGTCAGGAAAGTCTCTCAGTCCTGTCAACTCTTTGCAACCCCATGGACCATAACCTACCAGGCTCCCCTGTCCATGGGATTTTTCAGGCAAGAGTATTGGAGTGGGTTGCCATTTCCTCCTCCAGGGGATCTTCCTGACCCAGCGATCGAACCAAGGTCTCCCACATTGCAGGCAGACACTTTACCATCTGAGCCACCAGGGAAGCCCGAGATTAATTTATATGAACAAAATAATGATCAGTTAAGATTTATTGAATTCTGACTATGTCCATGATTCAAAATAAATCATTTAAATGTGTTATCTCATTTGACCCTCATGATAACCAATGAGATAAGGTAAGTATCTTTCATATCTCCATTTCACAAATGGAGAAACAAAGGCTGTATACTAAGAATCTGACATATTCTGAAAACTAAATAACACATTAAATCTATGTAACTAGCTTTGGTTATAGCCTTTTATTTGACTTTAGTTCTCAGTTTAACCTTACACGTAGCTCTGATCTCTCTGTTAGAATCTATAGACTCCTACTTTGTGAATGTTTACAATAGTTTCCTCTGAGAAAAGAATGTGGAATTTGTTCAATTTCAGATTTGATTTTCAACAGAAAGTCTATTACACTTTAAATTTAGATATACAACATATAGCTACAGCTGGGTATACTTATATTTTTTTCACCTACATTTTTTGATTCATTATATCTTTTCTAAAAGTGCTGTGTTTTTCCTTATTGGCTACAAACTTAAACAGTACCAAAGTATTTTGTGTACCTACTAAGTTCCAGGCACTGGGCTAAGCACTTGGCATATATAATCTCTCTGAAGCCTCACAAACTTTAATTAGGTGAGTAGAGATACTTACTGCAATTACACAGATAAAGAACCTGAAGCCTAGAGTGTTTAAATAACTTACCTGATGTGAAATACGGAAGCCAGGGGTCGAATTTAGATTTCTATGGCTCTAAAGCACAAAGCCTATTTCAAGGAACTAAATTCTATCTTCTCAAAATTATACTGTGCCAAATACACATTTAGAGCACACTGAGTGCTTAATTCATTTTGACAAATCTACCTCTTCTTAGAACCAGAGGCACTAAGTAAATACCAAGAAATTCAGCTTTTAGTGGGTAATTGTTATACATTTTTGGCTCTGTGATAAGCACTTGAGGCATGTGATAACATTCATTCTTTCTTTTATTCCACATTATGCATTGAGCATTGTTCTGAGTGCTAGGAAAGCAACAGAGAATAAAATAGATGAAGCCCACCCTCTCTTATGGATAAAAGGAAATAGGTGTACACATATACAACAGTCCTTGTTTCTCACTGTTGTCCAGTCGCCAAGTTGTGTCCAACTCTTTGCTACTCCATGGACTGCAGCAGGCCAGGCTTTCCTGTCTTTAGTATACATTAATTTTCAAAAGGCAAGGTTTACCTAAATAATACTGGTCTCACAATAAAGTGATTCAAATTTCTGATGCCAAGGACAAGGTTAGGGTAGGGGCACAATGAGTAAACGCATAAAATAAAAACTTCATTGCTAACTCTTCAGTAAACAAATTTCTATATAAATAAGAGTTGCACAATTGAGTGATAGATCACATTAGTTTTTTCAGTATTTGTTGGTGATCGATCACAGTACATTTTAATTTAATTTCACATATTGGTAGCAAAACATTGTTATTTATTGGTATTTGATAGGAAAGATCTTGTTTCTTAGTGAGGGATTCAGGTAACATTGTACAACTATGGATAATCAAAAGAAGGAATTGGCCAACAAAGATGAAAGGGCAGCAAAGAAATGTAAGTGTGGCTGGTCAGGAATCTCTATAAGGGCCATACAGTTACCCTTTGAGTTAAGTTAAAAACCTCCTGCTCCATTTTATATGTGTTTAAGACCAAGAAACAGGGAAGTACTAGGCACGGTCACACAGATATCAAGTGCCAGGGCTTGAAATCAAGCTTCTGTTTATCTAAAATTTTAGTCCATATTCTTTTCAGTATATTGAATATGTTTCACACAGGATTTCTAAATGTGTGAAGGTTGAATGTATATTTAATATGACATGTATCTTAAATGACTTCAGTTGATAGACTATAGTACAGCTACAGTCTGTACTTAATATAATCTGTATTTAGTACAGCTACCTGGTAGCTGAGTGTGAAGAATCTGCCTGCCAATGCAGGAGACACGGGTTTGATCCCTGGGATAGGAAGATCCCCTGGAGAAGAAAATGAAGGAAACCCACTCCAGTATTCTTGCCTGGGAAATCCCATGGTCAGAGGAGCCTTGTGGGCTACAGTCGATGGGGTGGCAAAAGAGTCAGACACAACTTATCGACTGAATAACAACCACAAAATAATTCATATCTAATCTTTGCTGATTGAGAAACCCACACTGCACAATAAACTTTTCTAGTCTCAGTAAACAAGTCTTTTGGAAGCTCACTGCCGACACTATTTCAGTTTTTCCATAGTGTATTTTATTGGTCAAATATTGGCATGCAACTATAGGACAGGACTTCCCTGGTGGCTCAGGTGGTAAAGCGTCTGCCTACAGTGTGGGAGACCTGGGTTCGATCCCTGGGTCAGGAAGATCCTCTGGAGAAGGAAATGGAAACCCACTCTAGTACTCTTGCCTGGAAAATCCCATGGACAGAGGAGCGTAGTAGACTACAGTCCATGGGGTTGCAAAGAGTCGGACATGACTGAGTGACTTCATTTCACCATAGGACAAGAAAGAGTATGTGCTTAAGCTAACACATGTCCCCAAGTTTTCCATTTATAAAGAAAGGAAAATCATACAGCCACACATCTTCACAAAGGAGAGTGACTGTAGATAGTAATATAAGAACCTCGAGAGATATGGATGGAGATGCATTGTGATTTCAGAATATTCCTTTAATCTGGTGAAGATCTCTAACTTTAGAGAACAAAAATTGGTCTTTTATTTCTTTGCTTTTAATGGTCTTTAATTTCCTTGCATTTAAAAATCGTTAGTAATCATGCAATCATCAGAACACTTCAGCAACTTCCTAACTAGGAAATGTAACACCTACTTTTGCTACTGTTAGCTTCAGTAGTTCAAAGAAAGCAAAGTCAATAGCAATTAGAAAAGAAAACCTTTGAGAAAGGGAAAGATAGCTATAAAACACCTAATTGTTTCTCTTAAAATCTACTCCCTCAGTACCTCCAAAAGCTAATGAAATGTCATTTCCCCATGACAAGTAGCCCACAGGTCTTTCTGTTCTTGGAGAGGAAAAAAGGCATACTGTGACAACATATGTAATACCCTTCATTATTGAAACTGGCATTATTCTAATGTTTCTGGCTTACAATTAATGTGTAAGTGATTCTAGAAGCTTAACTTCTATCCCCTATTTGTTGCTTAGCAACAATCAAGCTAAGTGAAACACTGCTAGGGTACCGACTATGGGTCATGTTGGGGAAAGTTGCTTGGAAATTATTGTTGGGATTGCTCTCTCTGGAGGCCTTTAAGCATTTGTCTCTATGTATAATTTAGTTGAAATGAACTTACTTTGCTAATGGGAAAACCTGGATAGATAAATCTGGGCCCATGTGAAAATAGCTCTTCTGTAGCCTCTTACTATAATAAATATGACAATTATTTTTCAAGAGCACATTTAATTCCACTCTCTCTAAGGGTTTCTTGCTTAAAAACAAAAATCAGTTTTAATTGATCTCTTTGATGGAAAAACAATGATTTTGTTCTTTCCTCAAGTCTCAGCAGAATCTACAGGTGTAACTCTGGGCATTCTGTATGATCACAGGAGCATTCCTGTGTGCCTAGTCCACACATTCAAAGTGAAGTAAGGGATTGTTATAAACAGTCTTCTGTTTCTTGAAAATTATCAACCTAAATTAATCTTCATGCCAAAGGGATACATTTTGAGGTAGCAAAATGTGCTTCTATACATGTCTTTACAATAGAGACCCCAGAGCACTTGCTTGTTCCTTCTGCTATGTGAAAACATAGCAAAAAGGCTGTCATCTATGAACCAGAAACTGGACTCTTGCTAGACTCTAAATGTGTCAAGAGTCTAAATGTGCCAGCCTCCAGAATTAGGAGAAATAAACTGCTTTTGTTTATAAGCCACCCAGTCTATGGTATTCTGTTATAGCTGTCCAAACTGACTAACACAGGGATAAAGCCAGTTATTCAAAAGAATTCAGGCCCAAATCTCTTCCAATAAATCACAAAGAAGATTAAGACAAACGTATGCAGTTTTGCTGTGCTAAAATTGTCCAAATAATTATGTAAATGTGCACACTAACTTCATGACTATTTGAGACCTAACCAGCTCAAATACTGCCTTTGACAGCCTAAAGGCTAGAGAGAAAATTTTGACCTGAATGGAGACTAAGTCAAATACCTGTAAGGTTACATCAGTCTTTCTACCTTTCACTCCTGAGCTACCACTTTATATGGTAAATTGGAATTTGTCATATATACTAGTTTACATGATCAAAATTGAGATATGCAAATACAAGTGATATTCTCAAGGAAAGGAGTCTGGACATGTAGATTCCCACTCTACATGGAACTATAAGAACAGAAATAGGGTATTCAATTGAGTTGACTCTGTTAAGACTTCATTTAAATATTTAAGTATGGTAAACAAGTTATTTTTTTATCTCTTTTATATTTGGAGTGTAATTTTTTAAATTCTACTATTTAAACAAAAATTATTTCCTTCATCATCTTGTTTATGATTATGTTACTAATATTACTAATAATTATGTTAGTAAATTAAATGTTATGAATGTTAGATAATGCATGCTACTGCTACTGCTAAGTCACTTCAGTCGTGTCCGACTCTATGCCACCCCATAGATGGCTCCCTGTGCCACCAGGCTCCCTTGTCCCTGGGATTCTCCAGGCAAGAACACTGGAGTGGGTTGCCATTTCCTTCTCCAATGCATGTAAGTGAAAAGTGAAAGTGAAGTCGCTCAGTCATGTCTGACTCTTAGCGACCCCATGGACTGCAGCCTGCCAGGCTCCTCCATCCTTGGGATTTTCTAGGCAAGAGTACTGGAGTGGGGTGCCATTGCCTTCTCCATAGATAATGCATAGCAAGTGGTTACCCCAATTTATAGTACCTTAAGTGTTCTGTTAGATATAAAACTGTAACATCAAAGTGATTTTGATCCTTATCCAGCATTGGAAAAAGCAATGTTTTATCTATATTGTATCTAGAATGTTGCTAAAATTCAATGATAAAGATATTCTTTATTCTGGTATTAATATCATTTGATAGTATGTCATTCTCTTATGAGTTTCCATATATAAATACCCTACAATAGAAGAGATTTTAAATACATGCTATGAAAAGACTGTGTATATGAAAATGCAGTCATGCAACTACAACTAATTCCACACTTAAATTTATCTTGTTAATTAAAGATTTGAAGAAAATCTAGAGTAGGTGTAACTTAAAAGAAAGAACTGTCTGTTTCTAATACTGTCTATTGAAATGTGACTGTTTGCCTTGGACATTTGAATTTACCATGGCAAGTGTAATCATCCAAAGGAGAAGATATCAAGCTCTCATAACTAATCAGATTAACCATATGCTATCACTTAGCTTTCTCTATCCTAATTATTTACTCATGCCAAACAACCTTTCCATTACAATTTGGCTTCACATGTAAATGTGTCCAGAAGAGAGAGCATGCTAGATAACTGACATGATATTGTATTATTTATCATTTGAAAAGTTATATCAGTATATATATGTATATTTTATATATATATGTATATATATATATATATATATATGGGGCTTTTGTATTGATTTTATACCTAGATTACCAATTAAGCTTGATTATCTTATTTTAGAATATGAACATAATTGTTTAATATAAGCTCAAATAAAGTCATAGAGCTGCCAAATACAATTGTATCTCAATCTTGGTGACCATCAGTTTCACCATGGGAATTTTGTGAAGTAGACACTCAGTGGAATCCCCTCCAGGGATTCTGACTAATGAGGTCTAAAATGATGCACCTCTACTTTAACTAGATTTATTTCTGGCATAATGGAGTGAGTAAAGCAACATGCTCTCTCTCCAAAAATCCAGCTAAATCCAGAGCATGCAGAAATAGTGAAATAATAAAATCTATATGGGAGATAAATGAACTAGAATACATAAAACAAAACAAAAAATAATGAATTAAAATTAAAAGTCATTTCTTTGAAAATATCAACAAAATTGACAGACCGTCAAGAAAATAAAAGATACAAATTTTCAAAATCAGCAGTAAAGAAGGAAATATTACTATTTAACTATAGATATTAAAAGAATATAAAAAAAATATTTTTCTTTATTAACCCAGTTGACCTCTTAGATAGTCTAATAAAAATTTTAGCATACTTTGTATTTGAAGATATACTATAGTGATTTCTTTACTGTCCAGCATTTTTGCACATAGTTTTATTTTTTAATGGTAAAAATAACAACTGCCAGATCTCTTTCCTCAAAGAAACACAAGGGTTTTGCAGTTCATACCTTCACACCATGGATTCCAATAGACAGTTTGTCTATAACATTTCTTGTTCTAATAAGATTAGCATCATTTTGGCCACTGGAAAGTGGATTAGTACATAGTTTCATATTAATAACTTACAGGTAGGTTTTTTACATTTAGAAATATGACAAGTGTCTGCTTTCATTTTAATATTATTTTACAGGCTTTTTCCCCTGTGTTTGACTTTCTTATTTTTCTCTAATTTCTTTTCTGAAAATTTATATTTGGAGTCCAATTTGATGTTTTCTCTCTGATTTATTCTTTTGTTATAAGCCTTGAAGGTGATTAACTTTCTCTGCCTGGCTGCATGCTTGTTCTCCAATACCAGCACTGGGAAACATCAGGAGAGCAATTTTTTGTGACTATTTTTTCAACTTACTCAGTTTTCTCTTTCCTGATGATTGCAGTCAAGAATTGCCACTCATTTCTGCGAGATTGCTCTCCTCGTCTTTTCAAGCTCCAGCTCACTTGCCAAGATAGTAATTCGGTTTCCCTCCAGGGTAAATTCCTTATTAGAAGAAATTTTATGTAGCTCTGACATTACCAGTGGTTTTTAAAAACTTTCTAGCTGTTTCTAGGCTAGCTCTTAATCAGTCGATAATGGGTCGGTGTGTTCACACTTCACAATCGGTGACATCAGGTGTTCAAGGCCAAGAGAGTTAAAAAAGAAAATGAACTCCTTTTGGTGAGGAATTTCGGATACCAAGCCTCTAATTCTGCTTAATCCATGTTATTTGAAGTTAGTTTAAAAGCAAAATTCTCTTCCACCAGCATAGATAATTTAAAATCAGAGGGATCAGTTTTTCAGAATATAGATAGAACTGCCCTACAAAAGTCAGGAGTTATTGCTTCATTAAAAGACTTGTGACTCTGGTAATTGCCTGAGTGGTAATATAAGCTGATGATGTGATGCGTTGTGTCTACATCACTAGGTTTATTTTGACAGCACTTGAAGTACTTTAAGTAGGAATCAATACTTTAAAGAGTTTTATTTAAAATTTCAGATATCATTATGGAAATATACAGCAAGATATTTGTTAGTTAGCAAGAGGATATTAAAGCAACATCTTCATTGATGAAATAGTAATATTCTGAGAAAATTGTTTGATTAGGATATATGTATCGGTCTCATTTGAAGATTAGATAGAAGAAATGATACAAATGAACTTTTTTACAAAACATAAACAGACTCACAAACATAGGGAACAAACTTATGGTTGCCGGGGGGAAATATGGAGGGAAGGTATATATAGGGAGCTTGGGATCAACACAAGGCTATATTTAAAATGGATTACCAAGAAGGTCCTACTGCATAGCACAGGGAACTCTGCTTAGTTTTATGCAGCAGCCTGGATGGGACAGAAGTTTGGAGAAGAATGGATACATGTATATGTGTGTGCATTGTGTCCAGCTCTTTGCAACCCCATACGCTGTAAGCCCACGAGGCTTCTCTGTCCATGGGATTCCCCAGGCAAGAATATTGGAGTAGGTTGCCATTTCCTCCTTCTGGGAATCTTCCCATCCCAGAGATTGAACCCATGTCCCCTGAATCTCCTTGCATTGGCAGGAGGATTCTTTATCACTGAGCTCTTTTGCTATCCTCCTGAAACTATCATAATATTGTTAATCAGCTATACCCCAATATAAAATAAGTTAAAAGATTAGGTAGAATTTTTCAAGTGGGGTGTGCATCTCAATTTCTTTAACTTTGTTAGTTCTTGTGCTAAATTGTTTTGATGGCCCCAATTTTTCATGCTTTCTTATATCCACACATGTATATACACGGCACGGGACTTGCTTTAGCCAATAGCATGTTACTGCGAGTGATATAACTAAAGGTTTAAAAAGCACTTGTGCAGTTAATCTTGCCTTCTTCTCCCTCTGCTGTTCCATAACATGAGCTTCCCTCAGGTGGACACTTCATTGGCTTGGGCCCTAGATCAAGTCATATCCCAGCTAAGATCTATGCCCAGCAGAAGTGATAGCTTCAAGCAGGCACACCCACCCAAGCCCAGTGTAGATCAGCCAAACCCCTCACCCCAACCTGCCAACAGAATCTTGAGCTAAACAGATATTTTTTGCATCAAAATTGCCATTTTAAGTCGTGTTTATCATGTTAAGTTATTGTAGTGATGCAAACTAATACAGTCCCTACATCTAAATTCCCAGAGAATGTACTTGACGTCACTGTAAAGTTGGCCTGTTTTGCCCTCAAAGAGTCTGTGAGTCCACTTTGGTGTCAACTTTTCATGCAAATTGCCAGTGAAAAAGCCTAAGACCAAGAGAGATATTGTCCAACATACTGAATAGGTCATAAGACTGTTTTGAGCACTCTTGCTATTAATATTTGTACATTAAACAATATTTGCCTTCTTTGATACCTACCATCTGGTACTAAGGATAAAAGGAAAGGAAGCATAGTTCCCACTTCCCTTTAAACCCCACAGACTATGAATATTTATCAGAAGGTCCTTGACATTTGCTGAATGGGAAAAAGGACTTAGGTCAGTTTGCAACAGTGAAAAAGAACAGAAATATTCACTTTTTAAAACTATAAGCCTTTTATCAGAGAAAATGTCATCTCTGCATCATTTGGAAGACGTCCCACCATTATACAGCTATAATCTTCCTTCCCTCATGTACACAAGGATCCTACTTGTATGGAAGAGGTGTCTTTGTTGTTGTTATCCTCTTTCTCAAGTAAAAGAAGTTTGCAGAATTTGCAGCCAACAGTCCTAAGAGTTTGAATTATACAGTACTTTTATTGTAAGCTATAGCCAGAATTGTTTGAATATTTATACTATCTTAATACTGTCCTAATTTATGATTTCTGAATTTCTATGATTTATGACAACTTTTCTCAATGTCTTTTATATATATAATGTTTTTCTCAACTCTGGAATATATTTGGCATTTGTTTATGCTCTTCCCTCCTCCATTTTTCACATATTGAATTTACATCAGCTGCTGCTTTTCAAACATCAGAACCATAATTCAAGTTATAAATTACTACCTAGAGATGTCTTCAGTCATTCAATCCATGTTCTAAATCCTTTAATTTCCTAAACATAATTAATTTTAATTCATCTGAATACTAAGATAAATGTGATACAACTTTTTTAAAAAGGAAAAGGAGAGTTCTTTAAAAAGAGTCACACATCTGAAAAAGACTAATAAGTACAAATATATTTTAAATATTTATTATAAATAAATATATTTGTGAAAGGGGAGAAATGTTTGCTGGCATTAACTTGGATGTCATTTGATATAAGAGATGCTTACTCCTTGGAAGGAAAGTTATGACCAACCTAGATAGCATATTGAAAAGCAGAGACATTACTTTGCCAACAAAGGTCCATCCAGTCAAGGCTATGGTTTTTCCAGTGGTCATGTATGGATATGAGAGTTGGACTGTGAAGAAAGCTGAGCACCGAAGAACTGATGATTTTGAAGTGTGGTGCTGGAGAAGAGTCTTCAGAGTCCCTTGGACTGTAAGGAGATCCAACCAGTCCATTCTAAAGGAGATCAGTCCTAGGTGTTCATTGGAAGGACTGATGCTGAAGCTGAAACTCCAATACTTTGGCCACCTCATGCTAAATGTTGACTCATTGGAAAAGACCCTGATGCTGGGAGGGATTGGGGGCAAGAGGAGAAGGGGACGACAGAGGATGAAATGTTTGGATGGCATCACGGGCTTGATGGACATGAGTTTGAATGAACTCTGGGTGTTGGTGATGGTCAGGGAGGCCTGGTGTGCTGTGATTCAAGGGGTCGCAAAGAGTCAGACACAACTGAGCAACTGAATTGAACTGAAAGAGAAATAAATTTTAAAGATATTTTCACATATCCTAAAATTAAAAGGAATCCTCCTAAGAAGATCAAATGGCTCCATAATCTTATTTAGGAAAGAGGAATGTATATGTGTGAGGAAAAAATAAGTATCTTTCTATTACATGCACATTTCTTAGAATACACTGAATCTGTTAGAAACCCTTAATATTTGAAGCCATGAAATTAAAAGACACTTACTCCTTGGAAGAAAAATTATGACCAACTTAGACAGCATATTAAAAAGCAGAGACATTACTTTGCCAACAAAGGTCCATCTAGTCAAGGCTATGGTTTTCCTAGTAGTCATGTATGGATGTGAGAGTTGGACTATAAAGAAAGCTGAGCACCGAAGAATTGATGCTTTTGAACTGTGGTGTTGGGGAAGATTCTTGAGAGTCCCTTGGACTGCAATGAGATCCAACAGTCCACCCTAAAGGAAATCAGTCCTGAGAATTCACTGGAAGGATTGATGTTGAAGCTAAACTCCAATATTTTGGCCACCTGGTGCAAAGAACTGACTCATTTGAAAAGAACTTGATGCTGGGAAAGACTGAAGGCAGAAGGAGAAGGGGACGACAGAGAATGAGATGGTTGGATGGATGGCATCACCAACTCATTGGACATGAGTCTGAATGAACTCCAGGTGTTGGTGATGGTCAGGGAGGCCTGGCGTGCTGCAGTCCATGGGGTGGAAAAGAGTCAGACACAACTGAGTGACTGAACTGAACTGACCTGAACTGAATATTTGAACACCAATCTGCCATATGAATTTATCAGAAAAATTAATACACTTCCATTTTACATTAAATTACATAAAATAAAGACTAGAGTAAAACTACTATCAAAGTTCGCTTTGTGACTTTAGAACTAACTGATCATTCACTGATCAAACTTACTTTAAGTATCAGAATTAGACATTTTGTCTTGTATCCAATCAATTTATCTTGCTGTTCAGTTGCTAAGTCACATCTAACCCTTTGCTACCCCATGGACTACAGTATGCCAGGCTCCTCTGTCCTCCACTCTCTCCCAGAGTTTGCTCAGATTCTTGTCCATTGAGTCAGTGATCCTATCTAACCATTTCATTCTCTCGCCCCCTTCTCCATTTGCCTTGAATCTTTCCCAGCATCAGGGTTTTTGCAAATGAGTCAGCTCTTTGCACCAGCCTCATCAAGAGGCTCTTTAGTTCCTCTTCATTTTCTGCATATCTGAAGTTGTTGATATTTCTCCTGAAATTCTTGATTAGAGCTTGTGATTCATCCAGCCTATCATTGCACACAATGTACTCTGCATATAAGCTCCAAAGTATTGGAGTTTCAGCTTCAGCATCAGGCCTTCCAATGATTCAGGATTAATTTCCTTTAGGATTGACTGGTTTGATCTTGCTATCCAAGGGACTCTCAGGAATCTTCTCCAGTACCACAATTCAAAAACATCAATTCTTCAGCACTTAGCCTTCTTTATGGTCTAACTCACATCTGTACATGACTACTGGGGGAAAAAAATAGCTTTGATGTTGATGGCAAAGTGATATCTCTGCTTTTTAAATCGCTGTCTAGTTTCATCATAGTTTTTCTTCCCAGGAGCAAGAGTCTTTTAATTTCATAGCTGCAGTCACCATCCCCCATGACTTTAGAGCCCAAGAAAATTAAATCTGTCACTGTGTCCATTTTTTCCCTATTTGCCATGAAGTGATGGTACTGGATGCCATGATCTTAGTTTTTTGAATGTTCAATTTTCAGCCAGCTTTTTAACTCTCCTCTTTCACCTTCATCAAGAGGCTCTTTAGATCCTCTTCACTTTCTGCATATCTGAAGTTGTTGATATTTCTCCCAGAATTCCTGATTAAAGCTTGTGATTCATTCAGCCTAGCACTGCGCATGATGTACTCTGCGTATAAGCTAAAGAAGCAGAGTGACAGTACATACCCTTGGCATAATCCTTTCCCAATTTTGAACCAGTCAGTTGTTCCATGTAAGGTTCTAATTGTTGCTTCTTGACCCACAGACAGGTTTCTCAGGAGATAAATAAGGTGGTCTGAAATTCCCATCTCTTTAAGAATTTTCTGCAGTTTGTGGTGCTCCGCACAGTCGAAGGCTTTAGTGTAGTCAATGAAGCAGAGGTAGATGTTTTTCTGGAATTCACTTGCTTTCTCCGTGATCCAGTGAATGTTGGCAAATTAATCTCTGGTCCCTCTGCCTTTTCTAAACCCAGCTTGTACATTTGGAAGTTCTCAGTTCAAGTTCTTCGAAAACCTTGCTTAAAGGATTTTGAGCATAACCTTGCTAGCATGCGAAATGAGCATAATTGCACATTCTTTGGCACTGCTCTTCTTTGGGATTGGAATGAAAACTGAACTTTTCCAGTCCTGTGGCCTCTGCTGAGTTTTCCAAATTGGCTGACATATGGAGTGCAGCACTTTAACAACATCATTTTTTTAGGATTTGAAATAGCTCAGCTGGAATTCCATCACCTCCACTCGTCTTTTTGTAGTATTGCTTCCTAAGACCCACTTGACTTCAGACTTTAGGATGTCAGGCCCTAGGTGAGTGACCACACCATCGTGGTTATCTGGGTCACTAGGATTTTTTTGCATAGTTCTTCTGTGTATTCTTGCCACTTCTTAATCTCTTCAGCTTCTATTAGGTCCTTCCCATTGCTGTCCTTTATCATACCCATCCTTGCTAGTAACATTCCCTTGATAGTTACAGTTTTATTGAAGAGATCTCTAGTCTTTCCCATTCTATAGTTTTCCTTTACTTCTTTTTACTGTCCATTTAAGAAGGCCTTCTTATATTTCCTTGCTGTTCTCCAGAACTCTGCATTCAGTTAGGTATATCTTTCCCTTTTTCCCTTGCTTTTTTTTTAGTTCCCTCAGCTATGTGCGAATCCTCCTCAGACAGCCACTTTGCCTTCTTGCATTTCTTTTTCTTTGGGTGGTTTTAGTCACTGACTCTGTGAAGTGCTGTGAACCTCTCTCCATAGTTCTTTGGGAGCTCTGTCTACCAGATCTAATCTCTTGAATCTATTTGTCACTTCCACTGTATAATCATAAGAGATTTGATTTAGATCATCCTGAATGGCCTAGTGGTTTTCCCTGTTTTCTTCAGTTTAAGACTGGATTTAATAAGGAATTCATGATCTGAGTCACAGTCAGCTCCTGGTCTTGTTTTTTACTGACTGCATAGAACTTCTCCATCTTCTACTGCAAAGAATATAATCAGTCTGACTTCAGTACTGACCATCTGGTGATGTCAATGTGTAGTCATCTCTTGTGTTATTGGAAAAGAGTGTTTGTTATGACCAGTGTGTTCTCTTGACAAAATTCTGTTAGCCTTTGCCCTGCTTCATTTTGTATTCCAACCCAAACTTGCCTGTTATTCTGGATATCTCTTGACTTCCTACTTTTGCATTCCAGTCCCCTATAATGAAAAGGACTTTTTTTTTTTTCTTTTTTTGGTGTTAGTTCTAGAAGGTCTTATAGGTCTTCATAGAACTGTCTAATTTCTTAAGCATCAGTGGTTGGGGCATAGACTTGGGTTACTGTGATGTTGAGTTGTTTGCCTTGGAAATGAACTGAGATCATCCTATCATTTTTGAGATTGTACCCAAGTACTTCATTTTGGACTCTTTTGTTGATTTGGAGGGCTGCTTCATTTCTTCTAAAAGATTCTTGCCTACAATAGTGGCTATAATGGTCATCTGAATTAAATTTGCCCTTTCTTGTCCATTTTAGTTCAATGATTCCTAAGATGTCAATGTTCACTCTTCCCATCTCCTGCTTGACCACGTCTAATTTACCTTGATTCATGGATCTAATATGCTGGGTTCCTATGCAATAATGTTCTTTACAGCTCCAGACTTTACTTTCACCACACAAGACATCCACAACTGAGTGTCATTTCTGCTTTGGCCCAGCCTCTTCATTCTTTCTTGAGCTGTTAGTAACTGCCCTCTGCTCTTCCCCTGTAGCTTATTGGATACCTTCCAATTTGAGGGGCTCATCTTCTGGTGTCATATTTTTTGTCTTGTCATACTGTTTATGGGGTTCTCACAGAAAGAATACTGGAGTTGTTTGCCATTCCGTCTTTCAATGAGCCATGTTTTGTCAGAACTCTTCACTATGACCCATCCATCTTGGGTGGCCCTGCACAGTATGACTCATAGCTTCATTGAGTTACACAAACCCCTTTGCTACAACAAGGCTGTGACCCATGAATGCGCAATTTATTTACAGATGCCATTTTTTTTTAACTCTTTTGTGGATAACTACTTTCATCTTCTCTCATGTGTGTTCAAAAAACTACAAAGTTAGCATTAGCAAACCTAGAGGTAACAATATATTGATATTTGAAAAGAGTGATTTAGAGATGTAGATGTCACCAGAAGAAAGCCAGCTGACCAGCTTTTGGGAAAATCCCTGTGTAACCTTACTTAGGTAAATTCCCCATGGTCTGAACTGAAGACTAACCTTACTTAGTTGTGAGGGTCAAGATACACAAGTTTGTTCAGTCAAGGAATGATTGGACTATAGTGAATGGACTTTGACAACTGTTTGTACAAATAAGCAGCCCTTTATCAAGAAAATCAATGGCAGAAATGAAAATATTTAGGACACCAAATTGCTAATGTGCAGTTTGGATAATGGCCCAAAAGTAAACTGAGATAAAAAATTATGGAATATTATCTTCCACTTCCCAAAGAGGAAGAAGCACTTTCTCAGGAACCCTTATCTTAACTGTTAAATTGAGTATCACTTTCCCCTAGAAAATCCAGACAGTATCTAGTTCTTTGTATTTTCCCCCTAAGGTGACCATACCTCTATCTATACTTTCCAGATATGATGTCATAAAAATTAATACTAAATTTCAATCATATCATGTATATGAAATAATAGTCATTATTTTGAGCAGTTAATGGCAATCCTTAGGTTCATCAATAACACAGTATGTGAAAGTTGATTATGTATCTGCTAAGGACATACCTGGTGGCTCAGAGGTTAAAGCGTCTGCCTGGAATGCAGGAGACCCGGGTTCGATCCCTGGGTCGGGAAGATCCCCTGGAGAAGGAAATGGCAACCCGCTCCTGTACTCTTGCCTGGAGAATCCCATGGAAGGAGGAGCCTGGTAGGCTACAGTCCATGGGGTCACAAAAAGTTGGACACGACTGAGTGACTTCACTTTCACTTTCACTAAAGACATATCAGGAATATCCATCCTATCAGCTAAATACTCATATGTGGCTTTCTTGTTTAACTTTAAATGATTTTTTCCTTCTTTCTAAGTTTTAAAAGTTCACCCTATTATCACTTACTTTGAGCATATACTCTATCAGTAACTCTTGACAGATGTTTAGGAAATAAATGTTTAGTGAATTGCTAATTGCTGAAGTTCCAAGCCTGAAAAGGATGAAACATGATTTACACAAAGTTTAAACCTTTAAAAGATGGAGTGTAAAGATGGGAGGGGGTGGGTGAAGTTATTTTCTTCCTTTCCCTTGCCTTTTGTATCTTTGAATTTAAAGCCAGGTCATATGCTTTTAGTTTAGTGCTCTTTGAACAATACATCATTATGAAAATATTTAAATCTCACTTTTTCACTTATGTTAAGTTTGCTATTATAAGATCATCATTTGAAATAAGTAAGATTTGCATCTATTTACTAGGTTAGACAGTGTTTCTCACAACTAATATAATTTAGCTGTGTGTTTTTTCTAACATGTGAGTATTAAGCTATCATTTTGCAAGTGCTTTACATTAGAATGATCTCCTTTCCCAATCTCCCTAAGCAGAGAAAAAGTTCTTTTTTATGGTTTTACTTTTATTACTTTTACATTATATTAAAATAGGATTATAGACAAATTAGAAATGTTAAGTGAGCAAACAAAAAATAAACAGAAACAATCACCTTTAAAACCTCAGAGATAATCTACCATTAGCATTTTATTCTATAACCTCCTAGATGTTTTTCCCTTTCCTTTCTTTTATTTTTTAATGGACTTATATCTCAATTACTCTGGGAAAAAAGAAAACCACCTAGAATATCGACAATAACTTAAATTTATTGCCAATATTCTAGATCTTGCATAGGGTGGCATTTGCTTATTAGACTACTAAATAAAAAACGGTCAGTGATGAGAATTTAGGATTATATCCTGACAAAAAAGGCTAATGTGGAAGTGTTCAAAAGAGCTCTTGAGAACACTTTTAAAAGATAAATGATACAAAGCTTTTCACCCTTAACTATCTTGATCCTATCTTCAACTTGGCTACCTGAAAGCCAGTGTACCATGAAAATAGAACTCATGCAAGTAATCAGTGAGTGCAACAAGAAGGAATGCCTCCTGAGCCTGGAATATTCATGCATGGCCAGGACTGTTTGCCTCTGAACTTAAATAGAAGATAATTAAGCTCTGTTTTATTTAAATCACAGATGTTTGGGGTTCTCTTTTTCATTCAGCTCATTCTTAATCCTAACTGATACACATCCTAAGAATCAAATAATATGTATTTATTTGAATAGTTTTGGTTTGATTCTTATTTTGAAATCACCAGTAGAAAGCAATGTTTACAATTTAGGCACCTCCATTTAAGGAACCAAATTCCATGAAAAGTAACCCAGAAATAACTAATGAGAAAGTATGGCTCTTTTCTCCAGCTGGGACAGGTCATCTACTACAGAGCACAGATGTGGTCACCAAAGCAACACATCCTCATCGGTAGCAATAGCTTATGATACAACTCACATATATTCAAGGCTCTTTCTTGTCACTTGCTCCTGTTCCTCTGTGATCTGTGACAAAACTTGCTGATTTATTTATAGCCCTTGATTTATAGAGATAGCACCCAGACACACACACACTTGAACTTCTCTGCACTCAAGCAAACTCACATCCAGTTCATGTGCACACTCTCACAAAGACAACAGTTTACAGTACCTGCAAATCTGCCAGGTGATTGTAAAATAGTATTGCATGAAAGATTAAAGACATGAAAGTTTACTAGGGGGCTAGTTTCCCACAATTAGAGCAATTTATGATTGAAAGTTTAGATAGAATATGGATGAGTAGAAAGGAAAGAAAGTGATAATCATTTAAAATATTATTAAAAAACAAATTAGACAGAGTAAAATTTTTAGGAATTTTAAGAAACTACTTTATTTCCTCACCTTTAGAAGGTACAGAAGAACATAAGGCAATTTCTAAGAAAAAAAGAGCATTGCAGAAGCATCTTGGGTCAATTCTCCTCTCTTTTGCTTAGATCCATCTTTTCATGCTTGAAGAGAAAAGGTCTGCATATGGAGCTGTTTTGAAAGGCAAATTTATGTTACCTGAGCATCACACTACATGATAATCCCAATGCCTGGTACTGCTAATTGAATGGCACTCTTGTTCACTAGCATATGGTCTGTATCAGCATCCTTCCCAATACAGCATTCCAAATAGCCTCTCCTAATCCATCAGAATTGGTACTCAAGATGAAGCATATATTTTTTGACCCCTTCTAAGAACAGAGTAACAAAAAATCTCCTAAATATCATCCATAATTAAATTTAGCTCACCAGGGAAAGAAGAGTATATATGAATTTGGGGCCTTCATCCTAACAACAGAATTTTTTTTTCCTACAATTTTGGGGAAATACTGGGTTAAATTAAGCAGCCTTTGCAGTCATCTTAGAGTTTTGCATATGCTAATCTCTACTGCTCATCTTCAACAGATGACAGAAGTCTATAGCTTGAATTAATCAGATTTATTTTGGTTATAAGTGAGGGAACTCCAGCTGGAATGATTTTCAGAAGGGAAAGACAATTTATGGACACCAGACCACAGAAATGCATGGCAAAGATAATGACCGGTTCAAAACAGGCATAGAACTAAGGAGAGGGATACTGTACAGATTTTTTTCCCAATCTTATTTCTGTTCCTCTCTGTAAGGTTCACTCTTTACTTTTTTTACTCTGGATTTTTCTCAATGACATGGAACATTCCACTAACATTTCCAAATTAGTATCTCAGGGTTTTGCTAACAGAGAAATATTGTCTTAAAAAAAACAAAATCTTTTCCCAATTAAAAGAAAGAAAGTTAAGAAGCATATACTGGGTTTGGTTTGGGACATGACCTGACAGTGCAATATTGTAATTGGTTAGCCCCTGGATCAATATGGTTAAAGCTTGGAAATGAAAAACTCAAAACAGAAAAACAGAGTGATCTGAAAAGAGGAAATGTCATTGGACATTCAAAACATTTGTTGCTCTTCTTAACACTTCCACATTGGTCCTTCTGCTCAGAATCCCACATTTTCATCACTGATTATTTTTTATTTAATAATCTAATAAACATATGCCATCCTATGCAAGATCTAGAATATTGACAATAAATTTACTATTGATATTCTAAGTTTTTTTCCAGATTAATTGAGATATTAGTCCATTAGAAAATAAAAGAAAGGGAAAACATCTAGGAGTTTATACACTAAAATGCTAATGGTAGATTATCTCTGACTGACGAAATGATCACTCCAGTTTATTAGATCACTGAGTCCTTTTATTGTACAGGAAACCTCAAAGGGACCTCCAGTGTCCTAAATATTCTTTAGAAATGCTGGTTTATTTTAAACATAGCTCTGAGAATATTTAAAAGGTGGCATATGGCTTCTAGAGAAATCAGATATTCAGAATTCTGGCCATACTCATACAGCTATCATCAACCAAACAAAACAGTAGTTTCTGCCTAAACTATACTCATGACTTTTTCTCTTCAAACATGAAAAGATGGATCTAAGAAAAAGGAGGAGAATTGCAAGATTCTTTTGCAATGCTCTTTTATCTTAGAAATCATCTTAAGTTCTTCTGTACCTTCTAATGGTGAGGAACTCTCTTATGTTGGGACAAGCTCAAATTTCTTATGTGTTACCATCAGAACAGAATCCACAAGAGATGGGAAGAAAGCTGAGGAAAAAGAGCTCCCAGATGGCACCAAATAAAAAGCAAAACTATTTAACAATGTTTTCTTTTTTCTTATAAAAATGTATATTGCACTATCTCTTTGATTTATATAAGCTCTTCTTTACTGAGGACATTCAGTGATGTGTACTCTAATCCACTGGAAGGGCAAGTCTAAACCAAAGGACAAGGAAGCTTAGGTTCTGCAATTTAAAGGTCAGCCACTAGCACATAGAGAAGGTATTAGGAGTGTGGACCTGGAGGAGTAAATAGAATATATTCAGCACAGAGGCTAAAAACCATAGAGGTGTCAGAAATGTGAAACAATAGAAAAAAAGAATTATTAACACCTTTTTCTCTGAGCCAACAAAGTGGAACCAATTTAAAGGTTTTAGGCATAAAATTAGAACTCCCCGTCTTTATAAATCTAAAGAGTTGACATGACACGTTCTCAGACATACTGCAGTAAGCAAAGCAGCACTGTTAAAAGAAGATGGTTTGAACCAGGAACAGTGGAATTGGAAAATGGATTGGAAATGAAGGAAAATACATTATAACAAGAACTGAGTATAGTTTAGGCAGCAGTTTACATAATTCTAAAGAGATATAGACAGACACAGTGAAGGTGTTTTCTTTGTTTGTTCTGTCCTGTTGTTCATGTTACATTAATAAGAACAATTACAAATGACATGCACAGTTAACTTACTGATTTATGTAAACTTATTACATAAATGCTTTGCTGCTTTTTAGGACAGAGACAAATTCAGTGCAACAATAGTTCCTGCACTTAGGAAAAAAGACAAGCAGTTTTCACTGACAGGCTGCCTGCCTAAGAAAACTCCTATTCTGCCTAATAAGGAAGACAGACAAGTGCAGGCAGGACACAATTCCTATCTCACAAACATGGCTGCAAAGACAGTGAGATGATGTTAACTCTTTCCTTAACAATATCCACTTGGATGACAAAGGACTCAAGCAAGCTATGTTTTCATTAAATTGTTATTACCTTCCCATCTCTCATGACCTCTCCCATCCTCTGTCTTTCTCCAGAACAAAAATTGAGTTAACCAAAGAAGTCAGAATAGCCATGTTCCACTGGGGCCTGTAGAATTAATTATGGGCTGACTCCACAGGTCCGTACAGCTCTGCTTCTCCACAGTTCTACTTCAGTGTCTCTGTTTCAGAGGCAACCTCTAAAACAAATCCTCCATCCATTTTTTTCATATTATTTCTATCAACTGGACTATCCTCTCTTCCTATCCCCGTTATGTCAAAATTTTTGAGGGCCAACAAATGTTCTGCATGTTTCATGAAGACTATTTTTCCTCATCATACTGTTAGTTAGAATAGGAAAAATGAGTCAAAATGGTGGTGGCTAAAAGACAAATGGAAAAGTTGGCAAAAATGGGACAAAAAAAATTCCACAGACTGGAGTGAGAACCTCAGGTGAAACAAACGTGCCCCCTTCTTGGCTAGCCCAATTTGCATAGGGCAGGCTCAGAGGGGAGGACACAAAATATATAAAAAGAGGAAACCAAGACGGATTGAGGTCTCCCCTTTTGGGTCAGCCCACCCTCATCCCTCTAGGGTGTACTATCCTTTGCTTGCCAAATAAAACTGAGCTCTAACACTGGTCCACCATTTAAAATCTTTGCTGCGGAGAGACAGAACCAAGGAAATTACACACTCCCCCAACAAGACTCAGCCTGAAATAATATTTATACTATTGAGATGGTTCTCAAAGGTGGTTCCTCAGACCAATCCATTATAATCATATAGAGGGTTGATTAAGGTTGTGAATTCTAGGTCTATCCTAGAAAGGGCAGAACATGAATTGCATAATTACCAAGGTCCCAGAAATTATAATACTCACTAAAGTTTAAGGAACACTATTTTCAATAATACAGATCTTTTTCCTTTTTTCCCCTTTCATGTGACATTCATTAATTTATGGCATAGCTTATAATTATTTTGTGTCTATTATTAACTTGTAAGGACTTCACAACCATAGACCATAGCTTCATGTTTGTATTCTTAATGATATTTGACATATTGCTGTGTATTGGATGGGTGTTTAATAAACATTTATTTTATTTTCATGATTTTGGGGAAAGAAAGAAATAGCTGTATTGTTCTGATCAACAATTTCCAAATAATGATTCTTTGAAATTCTTCTTTTTATTTAAAGATAAAAAGTGAAAGTGAAGTCACTCAGTAAGTGTCCGACTCTTTGTGACCCCATGGACTGCAGCCTACCAGGCTCCTCCATCCATGGGATTTTCCAGGCAAGAGTACTGGAGTGGGTTGCCATTGCCTTCTAGATAAACATAGATGGACATAAAAATACAATATGTTGTACCTGTTTGGAATTCTTACTTATTAGCATTAATGATGAAGTGTGGGGCTTGAAATATCTGATATACTATTCAGATATTTATACAGCTGGACTCAGCAAACTCAGGAAAGTAGTAAAATATAAAAATAAAAGATTCAAGAAGAGTCGAAGGTGTCCCTGGAGCTAAACACAGATCCTGCCTCAATGACAGGAAAAACATGAAGGGATACACTTCCGATATTTATCCATGTTTCTCCTCAGATCATTTAAAGAAGAATCAAACTAGGATGTCTGCCTCCTTTTAAAATTATATCTGCTTCAGGCAAAGCTGGCCTCAAAGGGACCAATTACAGTGAAACGGAGTGGTTATTTCCTCTTAAATTCCCTTGGCTCAGTAAAGTTAGCTAGTCTTTCTCCGGCTTTCTGGTGGTCCATCTCAGGACAGTAAATCTCACTGGGCAGGACTGCTTTCTTCCTTCTAATTCCCTGTGGTATCTCATTCAGAGATCCCTGTATCATAGCCAGGGCCTTTCATAAATTGTGTCAATGAAGCTGATGATAAAATAATCATTTCTTTATTTATACTCAATAGTGTTCAGTTCATTTAGTGGAAATTTAGCTTTATGTAAGCAATATACTCCAAGCAGGGAGGATTTAACTCTGAATTTTCTGAAAGGTTAATATCTATCTAGGTATCTAGAAAGTTTCACATAAAGATCAATTAACCTGGTTTTTTTTTTTTTTTTTTTCCTTTCAAAGTGAGCTTTCCTGTCTTTGGGGAGGTTGAGTCTCTTGAAAGTCAGTCATAAAGATTTTTTATTAAATAGCTCTACAGTCTAGCAACTTTCTCTTGAAAGTTGAAAACCATAGGCAGACGTATTACTACAGAGGAGACCTGAGGCAATTAAATCAAAGAAATCCAGAGCACGTGCCCGGGTCCCATGTTTCAACAGTTCTCCTTGTGACAGGTACAGCACAGGTGAAACTCTCTTTTGTAATTCTTCTTCTCAAATTTGACATGGCTCTGTGAAGTCTGTCACAGAGCAATTAAAAAGAGAATCCAAACAATTCAACTGTATCATAAGGTTGCAGCTTGTTCAGCTAAGACAAGTGCAACTTTTAAATAAGAAGAGAGGCTCATACAGTGCTCTTTCTATACCATTTTTATGTACTATGAATTTCTGTACATCATAGAATAACATTTAGATACCTGTAATATTACAGTTTTTGCTATAATCTTATTGCTACAAGTTCAGTGTGTCAGATCTTACATACAAGATTAAAGAAAACTGAAATAGATACATATATTAATATTTCTTTTTAATCATTTTCAAACTTCTGTACAATATTTAAAGCTTGTTTTCCACTTACAGTTCTTACATTCCCTGTGTTGTATAGTACATCCTTGAGCCTATCTTGCACCGTCTCCCCCACCCCTATATTACCCCTCCTTCCCCTTCCCCCTATATTTAGAAATATATTTCTAAATTATAGAGATTCTTAGGGAACACAAAATTTGATTGGTTCTCATTCCAGTGAGTCTAACTGCCTAAGAAGACCTGGGACAAATTCTATGTTAATAAGTAAAAACATTCAACCTTTAATTTCTTTGGCGGCTTTGTTGTTGTTGTCGTTGTTCAGTCACTAAGTTGCTTTTGACTCTTTGTAACACCATGGACTGCAGCACGCAAGGCTCCCTTGTCCTTCACTGTCTCCTGGAGTTTGCTCAAATTCATGTCCAAAGGACATTTGCTAGACATAAAAAATAAGGGCTTTGGTTTAAGTTGAGTCTGGTGAAGACAGGGGAGCAGGGCTATATGGGGCCTGGAACAGTGACTTCCATGTAAGGACAGATCTGTTGGAAAGGTTGCATTTTCAGCAAAAAGAATGAGTAGGAAAAAGGAGAAAGAAATCTTTCTAAATAGGAAAAAGTATCCCCTAGGAATTCAGAGTCTTCCCCCATGGCTCAGTGGGTAAAGAATCCACCTGCAACACAGGAGACATGGGAGAAAAACTGATCAAATTTCAAAAAAATGTTTCATCATCGTTATCATTAGAATGTTAGTTAGAAATGAATACCCAAAAGATAAAAAAAGAAGAAAATAAATAAAATTTTTAAAGCAATTTTTCTGAAGATGTGTGAAGGAATGATAATAGAGATCAGAAAATATTCAGCACTAAATGTAAAACTCTAAAGCAACAATACATGAAAGTACTATAATTATACCCTTGAAATGCTAGTGGGAAATAAGTTGTATAAACATAAAAATAAATAGCTATTTAAGTGTAAAGCAAGAAGTCAATAAAATAATCAAAAATGTAATACACAATATTCTCAAATAGTAGCTTTTTGAAAAGAAAAACTAATGAAATAGAGAAACCACTGACAAGACTGATCAAAGAAAGCAAATAAATTCAAAATAAGAAATACTAAGAAATAAAAAGGAAAATACAGTAGTGATTTTCATAAGATACATAAAGAGAATACATTATGAATAACAAGTTAAGCTTGAAATTTTAGAAAAAATAGACAATATACTAGAAAAATATACTTAACCAAAATTAAGTCAATAAGAAATAGAAAACATTAACTAATTGTAAACATTAACAGTATTGAATCAAATTTAAAATTTTAATCCCTGAGAAGAAGGAAGGAGAGAAGAAAGGTGGAATTAGAGAGTTAGGGGAAAAAAGAAAGAAGGAAAGAAAGAAAAAGAAAGGAGTCAGAGTAAATAAAGCTCCAGGAATTGATGGGGAAATAAATAATACTTACATATAAATTGTTCTAGGGATCTGAATTAGAGCAAATGCTTTCCAATCAATGTGTGGACCAGTAAAACATTGTGTGTTGTAGTAATATGGTCCATAAAGATTCTATTGGACTGGTAATTATAGTAATAATTATAGTAATAATTATAGTAATATAGTCCATGAGGTTTTTACTGATAGCTTCCTTGGTGGCTCAGATAGTAAAGCATCTGCCTGCAATGTGGGAAACCTAGGTTTGATCCCTGGGTCGGAAAGATCCCCTGGAGAAGGAAATGGCAACCCACTCCAGTACTCTTGCCTGGAAAACTGCAGGGACAGAGGAGCCTGGTAGGCTACAGTCCATGGGGTTGCAAAGAGTCAGACATGACTAAGCAACTTCACTTTCAGTTTCACTTTCATGGCTAATCAGTGAGAGACTATATTTCATATCATCCCTTAAAGTGAGATATGACCATGAAAAGCAACAAAAATTGCTATCTCCCTAGGTTCAGGCAGACTCTTTAACCTCTGAGCTACCAGGGAAGCCCTCAGAGAAAATACTTGACTGAAATTACACAATCAATATTAAAATTAAGAAAATACATAAACAACTTCTCAGCAATAGAGGAACAGAGCAAATTACCTTAATGTGGAAAAGTCCGTCTACCAAAACCCACATGGAAACAGTGGATAGTAAAGTGTGAAAAATGTTAGCTTAAAGATTATGAATAACACAAGATCCTAATATCATACTATATATTAAATATGATACCAAAGGATTCAATCATTGCATCAAGACAAGAAAAACAAGTAATGGTATAAGAATTGAAATAGAAAATATCCTTATTGACTGGCAACATAATTATTTACTTAGAAATAAAAACAGAAGTTACATATTTTAAAAAATAAATAAGACAAGTAAGGATTTTAGATAGAAGACCAATGACATAAAACATTTCAAATGTTATAGAAAAATCTATGTAGAAAAATAGTAATAAAGTTAGAAAACATACTATGAAAATAAATGGTTTCAGTGTTATGCTTGTGTATATAAATATAAAATAATTCCTATCATAATTCTTAAGATTTTCAGTGTGTGCAGGATAGGAACACAAGCTTATTTCAAAATTTACATGAAAGAGTAAAAAGCCAAGAATAATTAAAACACTCTTTAAGAAAAAAATCTAAGGAGGGGTAGAGGAAGAGATATCAAATACTATGATGAAATTATAATAATTAGGACAGTACAATATTAATGTAGAGATAAATCAACAAACAAATGGAAGAGAAGGGAGCCACAGTAAAAGATAGTTATTTAGGGAAATGTCATTATGGTGAGAGATGTAATCGAATGTTAGTGGTACTATTTTTCAAGGCAATGCAAGAATGATATATTAAAGAATATAATTAGATTCCAATCTCACACCATATAGAGATGTACACTGTCATTGTTCAGTTGCTTAGTCATATGCAACTCTGCTACCCCATAGACTTAGCAGACACCAGGCTTCCCTCTCCTTCACTATCACCAGGAGTTTGCTCAAACTCATATATATTGAGTCTGTGATGCCATCCAACCATCTCATCCTCTGCCACCCCCTTCTCCTGCCTTCAGTCTTTCCCAACATTAGGGTCTTTTCCAATGAGTCGGCTCTTAGCATCAGGTGGCCAAAGTATTGAAGCTTCAGTTTCAGCATCAGTCCTTCCAATGAATATGCAGGATTGATTTCCTTTAGAATTGACTGATTTGATCTCCTTGCTATGCAAGGAACTCTTCAAGAGTCTTCTCCAGCATCACAGTTTGAAGGCATCAATTCTTCAGTGTACAACCTTTTTTATAGTCCAACTCTCACATTCCATACATGACTACAGAGGACCTTTGTTGGCAAAGCGATGTCTCTGCTCTTTTAATACACTGTTTGTCATAGATTTCTTCCAAGGAGAAAGTATCTTTTAATTTTATGGCTAAAGTCACCATCTGCAGTGATTTTGGAGCCCAAGAAAATTAAGTCTACCACTGTTTCCATTGTTTCCCCATGTGTTTTCTATAAAGTGATGGGACTGGATGCCATGATCTTACTTTTCTTAACGTTGAGTTCGTTTTTTTTAAGTTTTTAATTTTTTTTGTTTTGTTTTGTATTGGGGTATAGCTGATTCACAATGTTGTGATAGTATCAGGTGAACAGTGAAAGTGAAAGTATCAGGTGAACTCAGCCATGCATGTACATGTATCCATTCTCCCCCAACCCCACTTCCCATCCAGGCTGGCACATAACATTAAGCAGAGTTCCATGTGCTGTATGGTAGGTACTTGTTAGTTGTCCATTTTAAACATAGCAGAGTGTACATGTCCATCCCAAACTCCAAAACTATGTCTTCCCTTCACCCCCCACCACCCTCTCCAACCATAAGTTTCTTTTCTAACTCTGTGAGTCTTACTGTGTGTATCATTTCTTTTTAGAGTCCACATATCAGGGATGTCATATGATACTTCTCCTTCTCTGACTTAACTTCACTCAGTATGACAGTATATAGGTCCACCCATGTTGCTGCAAATGGAATTATTGCATTCTTCCTAGTGGCTGAGTAATATTCCATTGTATATATGAACCACATCGTCTATATCCAGGCCTCTGTCCATTGCTTCCATGTCTTGGCTTTTGTAAGCACTGCTGCAGTGAATACTGGGGTGCATGTATTTTTCAGACCATGTTTTTCTCCAAATAGATGCCCAGGAGCAGGATTGCAGAATCATATGGTAGCGTTCTTTTCACTTTTTTAAACCAAATGTTATATGTAGAGCATGATGATCTGATTTACATACATCAAGAAATGAGTACTACAACAGGTTTAGTGAACAGCTGTTATCTCATATAGATACAACAGTAAAGAAATAGGGAAGAAAAAGTATTTTTCCTCATGATGAGAAGTCATAAGATTTACTGTTTATATAACATTCATATATAAGGTACAGCAGTTCTAACTAGCTTGTTGTACAGTACATTCATAGAACTGTTTATTTTATAACTGTAAGTTTGTGCATCTGGACTACCTTCATCTGCGCATATGTTTAAATGTATTTACATATATCGTATGTGGAGGGGGCTTTCATTTGTTTTTTTTTTGTTTGTTTGTTTTTTTCAGTTCATTAAAAGAGTATACTGGTATACCTTTAGGGAAGGGATGCATAATGTAACAACACATTTAGTTCAGTTCAGTCGCTCAGTCATGTCCGACTCTTTGTGACCCCAAGGACTGCAGTATACCAGGCCTCCCTGTCAATCACCAACTCCCTGAGCTTGTTCAAACTCAGGTCCATTGAGTCAGTGGTGCCATCCAGCCATCTCATCCTCTGTTGTCCCCTTCTCCTCCTGCCTTCAATCTTTCTCAACATCACGGTCTTTTCAAGTGAGTCAGTTCTTTGCGTCAAGTAACCAAAGTATTGGACCTTCAGCTTCAGCATCAGTCCTTTCAATGAATATTCAGGACTGGTTTCCTTTAGGATGAACTGGCTGGATCTCCCTGCTGTTCAAGGGATTCTCAAGAGTCTTCAACACCACAGTTCAAAAGCATCAATTCTTCAGCGCTTAGCTTTCTTTATAATCCAACCCTCACATCCATACATGACTACTGGAAAAACCATAGCTTTGACTAGACAGACCTTTGTTGGCAAAGTAATGTCTCTGCTTTTTAATAAGCTTTCTAGGTTTGTCATAGCTTTTTTCCAAGGAGCAAACATCTTTTAATTTCATGGCTGCAGTCACCATCTGCAGTGATTTTGGAGCCCCCAAAAATAAAGTCTGTCACTGTTTCCGCTGTTTCCCCACCTATTTGCCATGAAGTAATGGGACAGGATGCCATGATCTTAGTTTTCTGAATCCTGAGTTTTAAGTAAACTTTTTCACTCTCTTCTTTCACTTTCATCAAGAGGCTCTTTAGCTCTTCTTCGCTTTCTCCCCATAAGGGTGGTGTCATCTGCATATCTGAGGTTATTGATATTTCTCTTGGCAATCTTGATTCCAGCTTGTGCTTCATCCAGTCCAGCATTTCTTGAGATGTACTCTGTTTTCAAAGACCATGGGCTGCCTTTCTGGGTGCCTGATATCCTCTGCCAGCATTCAGTTTTTTGTGGAATTTGCTAAGCATTGAAATGTTCTTTTGACGAATTTGTGGGGGAGAAAGTGGTCTCCCCATCCTATTCCTCTGCCATCCATCTTAGGACCACCCCTAATGTTGAGTTTTAAGTCAACTTTTTCACTCTCTTCTTTGACCCTCATAAAGAAGCTCTTTAGTTCCTCCAACCTGCATATCTGAGGTTGTTGATATTTCTCCCAGCAGTCTTGATTCCAGCCTGTGCTTCATCCAGACCAGCATTTTGCTTGATGTACTCTGTGCATAAGTTAAATAAACAGGATGATAATATACATATTCCTTTCCTAATTTTGAACCGGTCCATTGTTCCATGTCTGGTTCTAACTATTACATCTTGATCTGCATACAGGTTTCTCAAGTATATTACCAAGAAAAATAAAAACTTTAAATGTTTATAAAAACATATAGAGTATCTTTTAAACTTATGAAAAGGGACGATTTCTTAAAAAGCATAAAGAGGTTTATATTAAAAAATCTATTTTTGATTTTACAGTTTTAGCTGAAATTCAGACAAAAATTTATGTGCTTTAAAAGAGAGCAAAAAATAGTAAGAGAAAGTAATCACAGACCTGGGCAGTGAAATGTAAAATATGTTACCAAGGTAATTGAGTATCAGTAGCATATGACAATGGAGAAGGCAATGGCACCCCACTCCAGTACTCTTGCCTGGCAAATCCCATGGACGGAGGAGCCTGGTAGGCTGCAGCCCATGGAGTTGCTAGGAGTAGGACATGACTGAGCGACTTCACTTTCACTTTTCACTTTCATACATTGGAGAAGGAAATGGCAACCCACTCCAGTGTTCTTGCCTGGAGAATCCCAGGGACAGGGGAGCCTGGTGGGCTGCCATCTCTGGGGTCGCACAGAGTCGGGCATGAATGAAGCGACTTAGCAGCAGCAACAGCAGCAGCATATGACAAATATCCATCATTCAGAAGAGAAAATGGAATTGCCAATACATGTAAAAAATGGTCAATCTCATGATTAATTGTGGAAATATTTTTCAAAAACCATAATGAAATTCAATTTCACATAGAGCAGACTGGCAGAAAAAAATTTTTAACTTGATAAGAGTGTGAACAAGCTAAAAGTCTTAGTCACTGCTAGTGAGTGTGCAGATTAGCACAGTCCCATTTGTAAATCAAATTGGTGAATACCTATTAAAATTCGAGAGTTCCATATACTTCAAACAAGCTGTTCTATTAATACTTTAATTTTGTTGCCTCAAGAAACACTTGAATATTTTCTCTTAAAGACATGTTCAAGAATGCTCAAGGCAACAGTTTTTGAAATATCAATTTAGAAATAACTCTCTATTGGCAAAAGAATAGATTATAAATTCTAGTACTTGCACATCCTAGGGCATTTTACACCTCTGGAAGTGAATAGCACAGAGCTACACAAATCGTATCATGATAATATACTTTTGTAAATATCAAAACATGAAAAATAATACCATGCATTGCTTTAATTTGTATGCATTAATAGTAAAGTATAAATGAAAAAATGAAATTTGGAAATGCTTATTAAAGTACAAAATGATGGTTAACTCTGGTTGGGGTGATGGAGAATATGATCCAGGAGGATTAGGAAAATACTCCTAGATGGAAATATTTTATATCTTAAACTGGCTTATGGGTATATTGCCATTCAGTACATATAATTCTCTCTCTTTCTTCTCCTCTATCCCTTCCTCCCTCCTCACTCTTTATCTAATCTCTGTTTGAATTCATGACAAAATAAATATGTTAAGATAATTTTTTTTAATGTATATGGCTACTTCTAAGTATAAAAGTAGAGGAATGTTCGAAATGGGTGCAAAATTTGATTTTATAAAAGAATTAGTTTAAAACAAAAAACGCTGAAGTTGCAGCATTTTACATAAGTTGGCAATAGTGAATACACCAGTTTTGAGAGTAGAACCTAGCCCAGTGAAGTCATTCCTTTGAAGGATCTAATTTTTCCAGTTCTCAGTTAAATATTCTCAGAAGCATGTAAATAATAACACTATAAAGGTACTTGAAGGCACAAAGAACATGTCAGCATGCTGGGAATTCATTGGCTTTTCTGATTAATATTAGATGTGAGCAATTTCAGATTACTGATTAAATTTATCAATAATTAATGCAATGTTATTGTGGATGATTAAGGTTTTTTCTTTTAATGGGAATCTCAAATCACTTTTAACACCCTGCTATAAATTCTTCATGACATATACCCAGCATACACTTTTGCAAGCCTGCCAGACAAGCTTTATAAAACTGATTCAACCAATCTCAGGGCACAAGTGAGGAAAAATTTGGTTTAGCCTTATTTAATAAGTGTTTATAGTAAAACCTCTAAGGGTAGCAAGACTGCTTTCTATGTCTAGTGTTTGCAACTTTCCTTGATTTCTTTGGGACTTATTTTATTTCAAATTCAGGTATATCTATTCTGTAATTTTACTCACATATGAGAAAAGAAAATGGAAATAGCTTCACAGTCAGTTTGGTGTGTCATTATTGTAATATGTTAACTGATAGTGAGGTTCTTTTTGTATTTGGAGAAATTGAATACAATTTTTATAAAAATACAATGTTTATTTTCATAAGAAAAACAAACCATATCAGAGTATGATTTCTTTCTTTCCACAATGTTCCCTGGTGTCCCTGAATAGTCATTTAAGAATATTAATATGTATTTATACTCAAAGTCTATCCTGAGAATATGAGTTGAGATAGTGAGACAAGTTACTGATAATTCTTAAGACAAAAAATGCTGCTACTGAAGAAAAAGAGTAACATCCACAATTTCAGAGGATATACAAAACAGTTGTTCACAAGCTCTGTGCATAGCATCTATGTTGCTGCTGCTGCTGCTGCTAAGTCTCTTCAGTTGTGTCTGACTCTGAGCAACCCCATAGACAGCAACCCACCAGACTCTGCTGTCCCTGGGATTCTCCAGGCAAGAACACTGGCGTGGGTTGCCGTTTCCTTCCTCAATGCATGCATGCATGCTAAGTTGCTTCAGTCGTATATGACTGTGCGACCCCATGGACAGCAGCCCACCAGGCTCCTCTGTCCACGGGATTCTCCAGGCAAGAATACTGGAGTGGGTTGCCATTTCCTGCTCCAGCATAGCGTCTATGAATTTTATTTTTTTAATTGAGATATTATGGACAGGTAGCATTATGTAGGTTTAAGATGTGCAGCCTGTTGATTTCACACATTTTTATATTGTATTGTCATTGCCATCATAGTGTTAGCTAACATCTTTATCACAACACAGTATTTCATTTTTGTGATGAGAACCATTAAATAAGTTTTTTAATAAATTCCCTAAAAATGTAACTCCATCCCATCTAAAAATGTTTCAAACTGTTTAAAGCACCTGGTTAAATAGTTTATCATAAAGCTATGAATTTCATTTATTTTATAACAGAAAGAAGAATAAAGTCCCTATGTAGCAACTGGATTAGACATGTGAAAGAAAGTTGCTGAGTTGTGTCCGACTCTTTGCGACCCCATGGACTGTACAGTCCGTGGAATTTTCCAGGCCAGAATACTGGAGTGGGTAGCCTTTCCCTTTCCAGGGGATCTTCCCAACCCAGGGATCAAATCCTGGTTTCCTGCACTGCTGGTTGATTCTTTACCAGTTGAGACACAAAACATGTGAAAAACCAATACAAAAAGCTGGCAGACTTTTACTTGGGTTATAAAACATTCTAAATAAATGAAGAGACACAATTTATTGCGGGATGAGAAAAACAATGTTTTAAAAATATTAATTGCCCTTAAATTATTTTATATGCTTTGTATAAATACTAATGGAATTTTTTTGGAATTTTGAAATTTGGGGGGACAAAATAATATTTCTTGCTCAAGACATACCCTATGAGGTATAGTTGAGGAAATTGATGCTAAAGCAACTTAAGTTATTGTTGCTATTTTTTTTACAATATTACCCAGCAATAATTTAGTGCTGATTTTTAAATTCTGTTTTCTCTGCCACCAATGTACTATCCTGGTTCATGAGGAAAACAGGGAAAAAAAGGAAAGAAATAATGAGAATATTCTGCTACTGAATCAGAAACAGATCAATAAATTGATGGAATCGAATAAGAAGCCCATATACAAAAATAAATACAAGCTGGATTAAAAAACAAATATAAGGCCTGAAAATATGAAACTTCTAGAAGAAAACTGAGGCAGTAGCATGTTTGACATTAGCCTTAGCAAAAATTTTTGGATATGTCTCCTTGGACAAGGGCAATAAAAGCAAAAATAAACAAATGAGACTGCATCATACTAAAAAGCTTTTGCACAGCAAAGGAAACTGCCAATGAAATGAAAAGGTATCCTACTAAATGGGAGAGGACATTTGCAAACAATATATCTGATCAGAGATTGATATCCAAGTTATATAGACAACTCACACAATTCAACAACAAAAAACCAAACATCCACCGTTAAAAATGGGACTAGGACTTGAATAAGCATTTTTTCCAAAGAAGATATATAGAAGAACAGCAGACACATGCAAAGGTGCTCAGCATCACTAGTCATCAGGGAAACACAAATCAAAACCACAATGAGATATACTTCACATCCATCAGACTGGCTAATAGCAAAAAGACAAGAAATAAGTTTTGGGAGTATGCGGAAGGAAGGGAAGACTTGAGCATTGTTGGTGTAAATGCAAACTGGTGCAGTCTCTATGGAAAATAGTACAAAAGTTCCTTAGAAAACTTAAACTAGGACTACCATGTAATCTAGCAACTCTACTTCTGGATATTTATCTGAGGAAAACAAAAACATCATTTAGATATGTGCACCCCTATGTTCATTGCAGCATTATCTATAATAGACAAGATATGGATGAAAACAACAAAGAAGTTTATATATATCTGCTAAGTGAAATAAGTCAAAGAAAAACAAATACCATATGATTTCACATATATGTGAAATCTAAAAATCAAAACTAATAAACATAACAAAACAGATATGGACTCATAGATACAGAGAACAAATTGGTCACTGCCAGAGGGGAGGGGACTGGGGTGATCAATAAGATAGGTGAAAGGGATTGAAAGGTACAAAATTTCAGCTTAAAATAAACAAGTCATAGGGATGTAATATACACATAGGGAATATAACCAATAATATTGTAACAAGTTTTTATGGTGATGGATGGTAATTGGACTTGATGTTGATTATTTCTTAATGTATAAAAATATCAAATCACTGTTACACATCTAAAACTAATATGATATAATCTGTTTGTTATAACTCATTTTAAAATAAATAAAAGACATTTGACAGAAATAAACAAATTCATAATAATAAAATGAATAAGTTCTGAAGATTCATTCTACAGGATGGTAACTATAACAAATTTGTATTATGTACTTTAAATTTGCTAAAAGAGTTAGTTCACAACATAAAAATGGTAATTATGTGAGGTGATGGAATGTTAACTAACCCTATCACAGTAATAATTTTGAAATCTATATATGTATTAAATCATCACATACACCTTAAACTTACACAATGTTATATGTCAATTATAACTCAATAAGGCTGGGAACAAAAATAAATAAATAAAACCCATTTTTAATGAAAAACATAATATCTTTGTTTTGGGCTTCCCTGGTGGCTCAGACAGCAAAGAATCTGCCTGCAGTGCACAAGACCTAGGTTGATCCCTAGGTTGGGGAGATCCCCTGGAGTAGAGAATGGCTACCCACTCCAGTATTCTTGCTTGGGAAATCCCATGGGTGGAAGAGCCTGGTGGGCTACAGTTCAAGGGGTCACAAACAGTCAGACATAACTGAGCAACTGTCACTTTACTTATAGTATCTTTAGTGACACTTTTTTTTGTTTATAAATGTATTTGCTTTTAATTGAAGAATAATTATTTTACACTATTGCATTGGTTTCTACCAAACATCAACATGAATCAGCCATAGATTTACCTATGTCCCCTCCCACTGGAACATCCCTTTCACCTCCCTCCCCATCCCACCTCCGTAGATAGTTACCTAGCTCCAGTTTGAACTCCCTGAGTCATACAGCAAATTCCCATTGGCTATCCATTTTAGACACTTTAAACTCCACAACTTTGGTCTTTACAGGAATCACTCCATTTATGCTCAGTTGGATATTGGTTATTTTAGCTTTCCCAGCGCTTCAAAACTAATTTGTATCCTGCCAGCACCAACACCAAAAAATTATCTCTGCAAGGGGCTTCACCCTCTCAGTGGCCTCTAGTCAGTCAGTTCAGTTGCTCAGTCATGTCTGACTCTTTGAGACCCCGTGGACTGTTGCACGCCAGGCTTCCCTGTCCATCACCAACTCCAGGAACTTACTCAAACTCATGTCCATAGAGTCAGAGATGCCATCCAACCATCTCATCCTCTGTCAATCCCTTCTCCTCCCACCTTCAATCTTTACCAGCATCAGGGTCATTTCCAGTGAGCCAGTCCTTTGCATCAGGTGGCCAAAGTATTGGAGTTTCAGCTTCAGCATCAGTCCCTCCAATGAATATTCAGGACTGATTTCATTTAGGATTGATTAGTTGTATTTCCTTGCAGTCCAAGGGACTTTCAAGAGTCTTCAACATCATAGTTCAATGGCCCCCAAATTCCAGGAATTCCAGATTCTTTTTTTTTTAATTTTTTATTGAAGGATAATTACTTTACAAAATTTGCTGTATTCTGTCAAACTTCAACAGGAATCAGCCATAGGGATACATATATCCCCTCCCGTTTGAACCTCACTCCCATAACCCACCACATCCCCCCTCTCTAAATTGATACAAAGCCCCTCTTTGAGTTTCCTGAGCCATACAGCAAATTCCCATTGGCTATCTATTTTACATATGGTAATGTAAGTTTCCATGTTACTCTTTCCATACATCTCACCCTCTCCTTCCCTCTCCCCATGTCCATAAGTCTGTTCTCTATGTCTGTTTCTCCTTTGCTGTCCTGTAAGTAAATTCTTTGGTACCATTTTTCTAGAGTCCATATATATGCGTTAGAATACAATTTTGTCTTTCTCTTTCTGACTCACTTCACTCTGTATAACAGGCTCTATATTCATCCACCTCATCAGAACTGACTGAAATGCATTTCTTTTTATGGATGAGTAATATTTCATTGTGTATATGTCCCACAACGTCTTTATCCATTCATCTGTCCATGGACATCTAGGTTGCTTCCATGTTCTAGCTATTGTAAACAGTGCTGCAATAAACATTAGGATACATGTGTCTTTTTCAGTTTTTGTCTCCTCAGGGTGTATGCCTAGGAGTTGGATTGCTGGGTCATATGGTGGTTTTATTCCTAGTTTTTTAAGGAATCTCCATAACATCCTCCATAGTGGCTGTATCTATTTACATTCCCATCAACACTGCAAGAGCATTCCCTTTTTTCCATACCCTCTCCAGCATTTATCGTTTGTAGACATTTTGATGATAGCCATTCTAACTGGTGTGAGGTGATATCTCATTGTAGTTTTGATTTGCATTTCTCTAATAATGAGCGATGTTGAGCATCTTTTCATGTCTTAGTTAGCCATCTGTATGTCTTTGAAGAAATGTCTGTCTAGGTCTTTTTTCCCACTTTTTGATTGGGTCATTTGTTTTTCTGGCATTGAGTTGTATGAGCTGCTTGTATATTTTGGAAGTTAATCCTTTGTCAATTGTTTCATTTGCTATTATTTTTCCCATTGTGAAGATAGTCTTTTTCACCTTGCTTATAGTTTCCTCTGCTGTGCAAAAGCTTTTAAGTTTAATCAGGTCCCACTTGTTTACTTTTGTTTTTGTTTCTGTTACTCTAGGAGGTGGGTCATAGAGGATCTTGCTTTGATTTATGTCATCAAGTGTTCTGCCTATGTTTTCCTCTAAGAGTTTGATAGTTTCCAGTCTTCCATTTAGATCTGTAATCCATTTAGAGTTTATCTTTGAGCATGGTGTTAGGAAGTGTTCTAATTTCATTCTTTTACATGTAGTTGTCTTTCCCAGCACCATTTATTGAAGAGGCTGTCTTTGTCCCATTGTATATTCTTGCCTCCTTTGTCAAAAAATAATGTACCCATAGGTGCATGGGTTTATTTCTGAGCTTTCTGTCTTGATGCATTGGTCTATATTTCTGTTTTTGTGCCAGTACCATACTGTCTTGATGACTGTAGCTTTGTAGTATAAGCTGAAATCAGGAAGGTTGATTCCTCCAGCTCCATTCTTCTTTCGCCAAGACTGCTTTGGCTATTTGGGGTCTTTTCTGTTTCCATATGAATTGTGAAATTTTTTGTTCTAGCTCTGTGAAAAATGCCATTGGTAATTTGATAGGGATCACGTTGAATCTGTAGATTGCATTTGGTACTGTAGTCATTTAAACAATATTGATTCTTCCTACCCAGGAACATGGAATATCTCTCCATCTGTTTATGTCATCTTTGATTTCTTTCATTAGGGTCTTATAATTTTCTGTGCACAGTTTTTTTGTCTCCTCAGGTAAGTTTATTCCTAAATATTTGATTCTTTTGTTGCAATGGTGAATGGGATTAATTCCTTAATTTTTTTTCTGATTTTTCATTGTTAGTAATTATAAATGCAAGTGATTTCTTGTATTGATTTTTTATCCTGCAACTTTGCTAAATTCACTGATTAGGTCTAGTAATTTTCTGATACTATCTTTAGGGTTTTCTATGTACAGTATCATGTCATCTGCAAACAGTGAGAGCTTTACTACTTCTTTTCTGATCTGGATTCCTTTTATTTCTTTTTCTTCTCTGATTACTGTAGCTAGGACTTTCAGAACTATGTTGAATAATAGTGGTGAAAGTGGACACCCTTGTCTTGTTCCAGATTCTTTTGGAGCGTTTCTTGAAGTTTCTTCTTTCCCTCCCCCCTCTAGATTTCCCTTCCCTCCTAGTGAAGGAAGTTTGATTGACTTAGAAATTTATACTTTTAATGACAAAATTTCCCTAATAACCTCTCTTTAAACTTTTAAAAATATTTATCTATGTATTTGGCTCTATGTGGTCTTCATTGTGTCATGTGGGATTTAGCTCCCTGACCAAGGACCAAATCTGAGTCCCCTGCACTGGGAGCATGGAGTCTCAGCCACTGGCCTACCAAGGAATTCCAGATAACTTCTCTTTAAAGGGAATTCAGACCTGTAGGTCATGAAGTCTTTGTAGTTCTTTATAGATGTTGTGGGTAGAGACAAAAATCTCCTCTCGTTTTTTTTGTTGATCACTTGGAGAAAAAAATAAGATGAATTTAAAAATTGTTGATTGAAACATAATACATGAATATGTTGGTGAATATTTGGAAAACCGATAAGATACTTGAAAATATATACCTAATAAATAAAGATAATTGTAAAATCATTCAAAAATTTTATCTATGAAAAATAGTATTTTAAGTGATTATCCATAAGTTCATTTTTATTTAGCTTGAAATTTTCATTAAAAAATCCTTTTAGCTTGTAACTCAGCAAATGGTCAGTTTTTCAAAAGAAGGTTGTTTTAAACAATGGTCCAGTTTTTAAATGGATGGGCTAAATGATGGGCTTAAATGATGGGATATTTATGCCCAGTTTGACTATGGGAGAAGTAATATAGTTCAGTATTTGTGAAAACATTTCCTGTAATCAGATTATTTGGCTGCAGACTTCAGCTATAACCTTTCGAAAGCTTCTCAATTTATCTGTGCCTCAGCGTACTCATATTTAAAATTCAGGTAATTTAACATCCTTATCATAGGATAGTTATGAAGATTATGCTAGTTAATGATTGTAAGAGTCTTAGAATAGTGCTTGGCATGTAGTCAGCCATATGTAAGTAAATAAATTATAGAGTATTCAAAAACATCATGGCCTCTTCTTTACACCAGCTGTAATAAATACAATAATTTGTTCAGAGGCCACTAAGTATCTAGAAAATGGTTACTAAAAAGAAAGCAGAAAAACAATCAAAACCTGTTGACTTAATTATTTATTAATAATGCCAGAAACTGAAAATAGTCAAAATGAGTGCTCTGGAGAGGAGTATGATGCTTAAAGATTTTACAGAACAAACTGAGAAACATCAAAGTTCAGTTTTACTTCCAGAATTGTTCACGGTCAAAATTCTCAGAAACCATTGGCAAACAGATGATGTGTTAATGATGGGACAATTTGCAAGACCTGAAGTCTAAAACTGCACTTAGCCATTAATTTGTTGATTTATGATTAGGAAGAGGGTAGGACCATTTGGAGGCTAAGAGCTTGTTGGAGTCAGATGAAAATTTTCACTTCTTCAGGATCTTTCACGAGGAGGATGAGGAGAAAGAATTTCAAGAAAATTGAGATGTCAATAAGGGTTTATTTAGTAAATGAAATGCTTTCCCACCCTCAACATAGCCTAAGATAAATTCAGTTCAGTTCAGTTCAGTCACTCAGTTGTGTCCGACTCTTTGTGACCCCACGAACCACAGCATGCCAGGCCTCCCTGTCCATCACCAACTCCCGGAGTCCACTCAAACCCATGTCCATCAAGTCAGTGATGCCATCCAACCATCTCATCCTCTGTTAGTCTAGCAGTAATGTATATTTAGATGCTTTATATTACACCCCTTGTGAGTTGCTGTAATCACAAATTCACACTCCAGGGGTAACAAAGGTAGCAAGAGGAAGGCAGTTTTCCAACTGGACATTATTGCCAGAAGCTCTGCTATCCAGACAATGAATGTTAGTAATATGTTTTTGTGGATGAAATTAATGGACTTTTTATTTGGATAAAATACAGGAAATTGAGTTCTCATTGGTGATATAGTCAAGAAATGTGAGTTGAATAAAATATGACAGACATTCCTCACACTTGCATAAATGGGACATAAGAGCTAGCAAGACCAATAGCCTTTAAATTTAGGAAAAGTGATCCATGCTTAAACCGTGAAGGATTTTATGTCCTCTACCTGCTTTAAAGGATTCACGGTCTTCTGAATCAAGTAAATGTTCAGCTGAATCCTTAAACTTGAAAGCTGTTAAATTTTCTTCAGGTGAAAATTTTAGGCAGAGTGTTTGCCAAGATTCCCAAGGACCAGAAAAGAGAGAAAGAGATAAAAAGCCAAGGCCACATCAAGTTTAGAGAATAAGTTGTATGACAGATTTTTTTTTTTTTTTTTTTTTTTTTGCTTTGCAGTATATGCGTGCTCAGTTGCTTAGTCATGTCCGACTCTTTGTGACCCCATGGACTATAGCCTGGCAGGCACCTTTGTCCATGGGATTCTCCAAGCAAGAATACTGGAATTTGCAGTGTATATGTGCTATTTATTATGGCAGAATATATGGCATAATTTGGTCCCTGACTCTTCCCATTACAAACTAGTTGTGGAGTAGCTAATTCTTTCCCACAACTACCATTACCAAACCAAACAAAACCAACTCACTGACAAAAACAGCTGTGGGTGACCAAGCTGGCATAGATCAATTTTTTTTTTCAATTTCATATCAGTAATAAGAAAGTATTGCTTCTCATAGTGAATTGTAGGTACCCATATGTATTTAAATTTCATGTCACACCATTCAAATCATGTATGCTACATGGCCATTTTAATATTGAACATATTAAATTCAGATCATGGGAAATGGAAATTTGTCTGGCAGAATATTTTGAGTCTGGGGGGAAAAACTAGCTGAAAAGCAACCTTAAGGGATTTAGATCAGGAAGAGAGTAAGATTCTGCATGGGTCAGTGGGTTCTAATACCAGCTTTCAGTAGCTGAAAAGTTATTGCTACTGTTAACTGTCAATTGATTTATTTGATACTTATTAGAGAACACTGTGGACAGAACAGTAAGCAATACACTTTACAACAGACTAAATTTGCAACCATCTGTGCAGTTAGAAACAGATGGTGAAAACTCTGGCCTGTTCCTTTTTTTTAAACCTGGTTTTAAGGAAGGCCAAATATATATATACATATACATATACATACATACATACATATATATATACACACATATATATATTCTTATTTCACAGATTGGTACATGCAGCTCTATTTACCTATTTTAGTTTCTATAGGTTCTCAAATAAATGCTGTTATAAATCATTAGAGTATTTTAAAATAGAATCACTTGATTTAATTTGCATTTGCATTGTTTCTTAAATTAGATTTATATAATAAAGGTGAGCAGTATATCTATAATATAAAAATATACTAAAATAACTATATTAACATGGTCATTATATTGTTAACATACTACTCCACTTATCTCCAAATATGACTCATTTTTGTTAAGCAACTTCAACATCAGCAGGATAAGAAGAGTATTGAGAGTTTTTGCAGTTACAACTTTGGTTTTTATTTCTAGCAAGTTGCCTAATTGTCTGCTGGATGTTGAAGACTAAAATTCCCCAAAGTACAGACAGTAAAGAAATTCCCTCTGCACTGCTTATTGACATTCTTACTTGGCTTGAGAATTCCGTAGGATTCAGAGGAACAAAAGTGTACAGTAGCATCTCTCTAGAAATGGCTAGTGACTGACAATTTGTGATAAATTTAAATTTCAACAAAATATGTTAAAGTGCTGGGAATGTTATATGGCACCAGTCTAGCTCAAAAGCTTGTCTGGGACCATATCCACCCACATTTTTTTTTCATCCAGTGGGAAATGGAAACCTAGTGAAGAGACAAAAATGATAGAAAAGGATTTCCATTTGAAAATATAGTAATCCCCATCGTATGAACAATGCCTTGCCAAATTTAATGAATTACAGTACAACCTCAAATATTTGCCCCAAATCTGTTTATCCACACCCAAATTTGCAGTATATCTGCATAAATTTGAAGTCTGGCCTGAGATCAGAAATGAAGAAGGAGCCAACATATTGGGCATAGAAGACTTAGTCTGGCATAAAGGCATGGAACAGCCAAAGCTTCCAGTAGAGTTAGGGCCAGCTGGATCCAAGGACGAACTGGCATGAAACAGCGGTGGGACCAGTTCCCAAAGCAGAGATGAGGCTAAGTAGAAGGGAGGAGAACAAGTGGCCACATGGCTGAACAGAAAGCCAGGCTTTCAGGATTCCCCCTTACCCAAAGTCAGCCTCATTTCCCAATGATCCAGATATAAGAAGTCTTGTTTTGTTTATACATAAAGACAGTATTTGGGATGAAGCCCAGATCCAACACAAGGATTTGCCAGCAACTATGACCTAATTCAGTCAAAACTTATAGGAAAAATATTATTCAAATAAAAATATAAGCATAATTACAGTCTTGTATTATATTACCTGATTTTGAAGTTAATACTATCATATTGCTGATTTGTTGACAATTCTAAATCACTAGGATGTGCAGAAAATTAAATGAGGATCACATTAAATGATTCCAATGTATTCATTACAATATATTGTGAATTTTAAAATTCAATGAAGGAATGGCATTGCTTTTTAAGAAAACATTATACTCAATCTTGCCTCTTATGCAGTACTAGTAAGACATAACCCTTTGTTATCTGTGATCTGAATCTCATAGCCTTTCTGCCTTCTGCTTTTTGAAGAAATTTCCTCTTCTTTCCGCCAGTTTTAACACCAATGATTAAACATTTTTTAAACATGTTCTTATATTATATTAAATCCAAACATCTTATACTTTATATTATATTATATATATGTATATATTTTAAAGTGAAACATATTTCTCTGAGCCAAGATAACCAGGCTTTAATACTCCTACGTGTATGATTTGTTGGATGTTGGCCACTCTAGAAAGAAGGTACCCATAGGTAATCCCTGAGGGTTTGACAGCTGAAGGCTTTCTACAGAAAACACTCCCAGCATCTCAATCAACAAGTCCTTACTTGAGAGAGATTGGGTGATGGATTATAGTGTCCAACACAGGTGATTCCTTTTGTTGCTTAGAGTCACCTCTTCAAACACATTTCTAGAAGCAATTGCTCCAGGATTCTGGTGACCTTTTTTCTTTAGGGAACAATAGGAAAATAAAATCATCGCTTCTATAGTCACAACTGGTCTCATCATCTCCTTTAACCACTATCCATTTCCTATCCTAGCAAGCACCTCTGCCATCTAGGAGATTTGACTCAGACTTTTATCTCTGAGAGTCCTGAGCCCCTGATCACCATGCTTTTTATAGGCCAGGGTTGATGACCTTGTCCATTTACCATCAAAAGAGCCACTTACTGAATTATCTGGCTGACAGACATATCCTTCCTTCTTTCTTCATTGTATAACAGCATTCTTGTCACTTTCTTATAAAGATTATTATCCCAGCATGGATAATGACTCCTCTCTTTTCTTTCTGCTCCCTTGGACAACAGTTACAATTCAATGTCTCTTTAGACAACAGTAACAACACACAATTCAATATCTCTGTTCTTGAAAGAAGGATACTTCATTTGAGAAGTAAAGTCTTAAACCAGCAGAGCCTACAGTTACAAGGACTAGAAGTAAAAATTCTGCATATGGGGGTCATCTTTTTGTTATCTTTATTTGCAATGCAAAACATTAGTAGAACTTAGCAATGGCTATTTATTTTGTTTCCCTTTTAGTGGCTAGTTCTTCATGATTCCTCACATATCTAATGTACCATACAGGTTAATACATCCCCTTCCACCAGTGCACCATCCCTATTCATTACTTTGTGCCAGGGTTAACTGTTCCACCTACGACCAATGATGAAACTTTCATCATCAGCTGAATAGCAAGTGATCCAGGTTCAAAACTTCATCTTTAGTACCTGCTTTCACAGACAGGTTATATTTCCCTGGAAATATGTTTTAAGATGGAGCTTAGCATTGTTGTTGCTGTTATTTAGTCACTGAGTCATGTCCGATTCTTTGTGACACCATAGACTGCAGCATGTCAGGCTCCTCTATCTATAGCCTTCACTATCTCCAGGAGTTTGCTCAAATTCATGTCCATTATGTCAGTGATTCTATCTAACCAACTCATGCTTTGCCACCCGCTTCTCCTTTTGCCTTCAATCTTTCCCCAGATCAGGGTCTTTTCCAGTAAGTTGCCTCTTTGCATCAAGTGGCCAAAGTATTGGAGTCTCATCATCAGTCCTTCCAATGAATATTCAGGGTTGATTTCCTTTAGAATTGATTGTTTTGATCTCCTTGCAGTCCAAGGGACTCTCAAGACTTCTCCAGCATCACAAGTTGAAAGCACCAATTCTCTGACACTCAGCCTTCTTTATGGTCAACTCTCACATCCCTACATGATTATGAAAAAATCATAGCTTTGACTATCCAGAACTTGGTCAGCAAAGTGTTGTTTCTCCTTGTTAATACACTGTCTAGGTTTGTCATAGCATTCCTCCCAAGGAAATAAATATTTATCACGTTCTACCATGTTTGGAAATTTGTATATTTCCCCAATTTAATTAATTTCTTTTTGATTATCTAATGAAGTTATATATAATTGTCCACAATATTAATACAGTTTAGTCTCTATTCATATTGTAGTTAACTCGCTATTTTCTTCATTTATTTTTACTCTCTTTTCCAACTAACTGAATGTAAAGTACCAGGGTTTGATATTTGAGTGACTAAATGCATACAGATGCTGTCAATATATGCTGATTAAGTTCTCTACATGCCAGAATTCCCTGATGGTCCAGTGATTAGGACTCCACAGTCTGATTGCCAAGGGCCTGGGTTTGATCCCTGATCAGGGAACTAAGATCCTGCAAGCCGCATGACATGGCAAAAAAAAGAAAAAATTAATTAAGGTGGTGAAAATGGTAATATCTATCCCATACTGCTGTTGTAAAAATAATTGAGGTAATACATAGAACACTTTGAAATAGCTTGACATATAATAAGACTTTAATAAATGTTTTAAAATATCATTATTATAATTATTTTATCAATATCATAATTTACAGATAAATTATGAATATCATTTTAAGTTCTTTAGCAACCAATTTGAAAAAGATAAACCCAATAAAGAGTTCATACTCTAAAAATAATAAATATAAATTTGTTTGTAGCTAAGTAATACTAATTTATTTTCCCCTCTGTATTTTCTATGTCCAACTCCCTCCAACACACACATGCATGTAGATACACACACACACACACACACATGCACACACATACTTTTGGAAAAGTAGGAGATTTGACTTCATTGTCTCAAAGTAGGGAAGACCTGGAGTCGTAGACAAAGCAGCCTGAAGAACTTCCTAATTTTATTTTCCAAATATTAAATCTAGTAGAGAAGAATTGAGGAAAGAGGTACAGTGTTTGAAAAACAGAAGTGACCAATTGTTTTCTGCCAGACTAAAATGAGATTTTCCTGCTGGAGGTCAAGTTGGACAAGAAATCTGTGGGACTCATAAAAATGAGACTCAATCTTGTCCTTCTCAGGGTCCTGCAGGGAGGCTAAGATCCTAGAAAGTAATGGCCACAAGGAGCTTATAGGGAGATGGAACCATGTGTTCCAATATTTGAGTCCTATTATCTGCAGGTCCAATTAAGACTTAAACTCCCAGAACAGCATATAATTCTTTGAGTCACTACTGGCTGAAACACTTGTAATCAGTCTAACCTGCAGCCAATTCATTTCTCTATGTTTCAGTTCCTAATTTGTAATATAATATCTACCTTATAGTATTATTTTCTCTATTAAATGAGGTAACAATTGAAAACGATTCCTTGATCAAACTCTAGACAAACTCTTCTGAGACCAGTGAAGCGAAGTTGCTTAGTTGTGTCCAACTCTTTGCGACCCCATGGACTGTAGCCTACCAGGCTCCTCCATTCATGGAATTTTCCAGGCAAGAGTACTGGAGTGGTTTGCCATTTCCTTCCACAGGGGATCTTCCTGACCCAGGGACTGAACCCAGGTCTCCTGCATTACAGGCAGTCGCTTTACTGTCTGAGCCACCAACCAGGCCCAATCCTTGGGCAGGTCGTGAAGAGCCCAGTTTTAGGACAAATTCTGTTAAACCAGTCTAGTCAGCATCCCCCAACCTCCTCTACTATCCTTGTGGTGATATCTGATCACTCTAGCCTGCCTATTAAGAATTCTATTATGTCAGTTTAGAAAGAATCAGCCTAATCTCTTAGTGATTTTCTATCCATCTACTTCTATCCTATACCTTCGCTATAAATCCCCACTTTTCCTTGTTTTAGAAGTTCTGCCCAGTCATGCCTACTGCAAAACACTATTGTATTCGTCCCTTTACCTGTTGTGAAGTCCTAAATACAGTCTGCCCTGCCATTTTAGTGAGGGTCAGATACTTTTTTCCTTTCACATAATGCATGTGAAGTCTCAGAACAACACTGAATACAATTCAAGAAATATTAGATATTTACCACTATTATTAAGAATGTCATATTATTAAGATTTTGTTTATTGCTACTTTACCCACTTGGGGGGAGTTGTGTAAAACTTCCCCAGATTATGGTATGACTCTGGGAAAAGAAAGTTCCTGCCAATGACTGAGATGAAATTGACCACTATCCAACAGGAGGATGAGTTTGCAGTAAAAATAATTTGTTTTAAATGCAATAAATTGTTTAAATTTAACTTAATTTTTATTTACTCTGTAGACTTTGGTTCAGACACAATACAAGTTATAATGAGCACCTAACTATTCAGATACCAAAGATACAGATAATGAGATAATCTCATTAAGAGACATCATCTAATGTAAAACTGAAGTCTTCAAAACTTGTTACTTCTTAATGTAAGTGCTCAGTCCCTCAGTTGGGTCTGACTCTTTTCGACCCCATGGACTGTAGCCCTCCAGGTTCCTCTGTCCATAGAATTTTCCAGGTAAGAATACTGGAGTGGGTTGCCATTCCCTTCTTCAAGTGATCTTCCTGACCCAGGTATCAAACCCAGGTATCCTGCATTGGCAGGCAGATTCTTTACCACTGCACCCCCTGAGAAACTCTTAGTGTATACAATAATCAATTTATCATGTTTTGCACCTTAAACTAATGTGTCATGAACCAATTTTACCTCAGTAAAAAATAAAAAAGATAAATAAAGCAGCCACAAAGGTGACCTCTCCAAACTCCCCGCCCCGAAAATGTTGCTTCATATCATTCTCCTTCACAAAGGTTTCATCCTGTCAACTTGCAATCAATAAAAGCAATTTTTTAGAGGAAGTAATAAACTAAGGTTTGACTCAAATACTAGTCCCAATCTTGGAGAAATTTTTTAAATAAATTTTCTAGGTACAACCTCAGAATATCGAAACAGGATTCCTCAGGCTACGTAGAAGTCAGAAAATTCATTGTACGACTGTTGAATCACATTTTAGAATAACTAAGAAATGATGGAGAAATTAATTGTAATGTCTCTCGAACATTTATTTTGTACAATTATACTTGCATTCACTCAGTCCTTGAAATGTTTTTCAGTTCTCTATCTAGGATTGTGCTAAACTTTGGGAATACAACAGATACAATTCATGCTTTACTAGAGAGCACTGTCTGGTGAATGATAAAGAGGAGTCATAATTCATAAAACAGTATGGTAATCAACATGACAATGCTGCTACAAAGATAATATGGGAGCACACAGAAGGGGGTATTTTTAGTAACTGTTGAGAAGCTTTGATAGATACTGAATATTCAGCAGTGAGCCCCAAATCATGCTACCTGGTGTTCCCAGGTAATACAGTGTCCCCAGTAGCATACTGGATACCTACTGACCTGGGGAGTTCATCTTCCAGTGTCATATCATTTTGCCTTTTCATACTGTTCATGGAGTTCTCGAGGCAAGAATACTGAAGTGGTTTGCCATTCCCTTCTCCAGTAGAGCACGTTTTGTCAGAACTCTACACCATGACCTGTGTGTCTTGGGTGGCCTGCATGGCATGGCTCATAGTTTCTCTGAGTTACATAAGGCTGCAATCCATGTGATCAGTTTGGTTAGTTTTCTGTAATAGTGGTTTTCATCCTGGAGGCCATGACATTGTAGTTCTTGCTTCTTCTGTCTGCCCTCTGATAGATGAGGATAAGAGGTTTGTGCAAGCTTCCTAATGGGAGGGACTCATTACAGATGTGAGAGTTGGACCATAAAGAAGACTGAGTGCCGAAGAATTGATGTTTTCAAACTGTGGTACTGAGAAGACTCTTGAGAGTCCTTTGGATAACAAGGAGATCAAACCAGTCAATCCTAAAGGAAATAAACCTGGAATATTCATTGGAAGGACTCATGCTGAAGCTAAAGCTCCAATACTTTGGCCACATGATTAGAAGAGCCAACTCTGGAAAAGATTCTGTTGCTGGGAAAGGTTGAGGGCAAGAGGAGAAGGGAGAGACAGAGGATGAGATGGTTGGATTACATTACTGACTCAACGGACATGAGCTTGAGCAAACTCTGGGAGATCGTGAAGGACAGGGAAGCCTGGTGTGCTGCAGTGCATGGGGTCACAAAGAGTCAGACACAAGTTAGTGACTGAACAATAATGCAGTATCCCCAGTATAATACTACATGTTTTTCAAAGTGATAAACTCCCAGTGATTTATTCCAGTACATATTCTTATCATTATTTCTCATTAACTAATGTGATTAAGTCAGATAGATATTCTCCCAACTATGTTAAGTTTTATAAAATCACTACCAAAGTGGTGTGATTCTCTTTTTCCTTAGCACCATTTCTAGTCAGCAGCTCATATCTAAGTTCACATACAAGAAACTTTTCATGTGTTGAAAGGCCTATCAAAGAAAGAACTTGCATTAAGAAATTAAGTGCATGTGGCATTTAATAAGATAGCAATTTTAGTATCTTACTCGATTCCTATATTTAGCGCTAAGACTTAGAGTGAAAATCCATCAACCCTGCTCTGGGTACCCTTTCACGTTTTAATAGTCCACAGTCCATTATACCTTATGAAATGTCTAAATGAAGACCTCTGGAAAATTTAAGTAATCCCAAATCTTTCTCTCTTATTTAGCAGTGGCACATATATCCAAGGGCTTCCCGGGTGGTGCCAGTGATAGAGAACCCAGCTGCAAACTCAAGAGACATAAGAGACACGGGTTTAATCCCTGGGCCAGGTAGGTCCCCTGGAGGGGGGCATGGCAACCCACTCCAGTATTCTTGCCTGAAGAACCCCATGGAAAAAGGAGCCTGGTGGGCTACACTCCATAGGAACACAAAGAGTCAGACATGACTAAAGAGACTTAGCACAGTTCAGTTCAGTTCAGTCGCTCAGTCGTGTCCGACTCTGCGACCCCATGAATCGCAGCACGCCAGGCCTCCCTGTCCATCGCCATCTCCCGGAGTTCACTCAGACTCACATCCATCGAGTCCGTGATGCTATCCAGCCATCTCATCCTCGGTGGTCCCCTTCTCCTCCTGCCCCCAATCCCTCCCAGCATCAGAGTCTTTTCCAATGAGTCAGCTCTTTGCATGAGGTGGCCAAAGTACTGGAGCTTCAGCTTTAGCATCATTCCTTCCAAAGAAATCCCAGGGCTGATCTCCTTCCGAATGGACTGGCTGGATCTCCTTGCAGTACAAAGGGACTCTCAAGAATCTTCTCCGACACCACAGTTCAAAAGCATCAATTCTTCGGCACTCAGTCTTCTTCACAGTCCAACTCTCACATCAATACATGACCACAGGAAAAACCATAGCCTTGACTAGATGGACCTTAGTAGGCAAAGTAATGTCTCTGTTTTTGAATATACTATCTAGATTGGTCACTAAGCGCAGGCGGCTGCGAGCCGGCTCACTAAGACTTAGCACACATGCATGGATATATCCAAATCAAAACCCAAGAACATATACATTACTTCACTTGTGTAGTTAATAAGCTAAACTTTATAAAGATCTTGGGTTATTTATGTGATCATTAAAGAATGAATCCTAAATAAGATCAGCATTTCTGCTAATTTCAAACTGAAATGAAAGAAAAAAAAAAAGGTACAAACCTCTGGAAGATTATAGAACAGCTATAATATCTTAAAGCCTTAAAACTATTTTCAGAATGGAGAACAGAAAAGAGAAGAAAAGTATGTTTCCCAATAAGTTGCTTAAAAAGGGACAAGTGGAAATCTTTAGTTGCGAGATAATGAAGTGCAGACAGTGGAATAGAAAAAAATAACAGTTTAAAGGAATTGGTCAGATTGTTAATTTTTTAAGAAGATCTTCAAAGACTCAGCTTAACTTCAGTTTATTTACTTGTGACAAATTTAAAACATTCCTGATAGTGCAGTAGGGAAAAGGAATAAAAATTTGATATAAAACTGGTATAGTTAATTAGGTAGATTATATTCCTTGAATTTCATCACAAATGCAAAGTAACAGTTTTAATAATACCATGTAATTTCATTTAGTATCTTTATGTAATTTTCGTGACATAAGATAAGTGAACATAAAAAATATTCCCAATACTTCTCTAGTTGGATGTTAAAACTGAGCCACATTCTCAGTATCCTTGCCTGGGAAATTCCAAGGACAGAAGTGATTGGCAGGCTACAGTCCATGGGTTCACAGAGTCAGTCATGACTGAGCACATAAGCACACACTAAACGGAAGGGAAATGGATAAGGATATTGGAGGCAATACCAAATAATCAATAGATATCAAAATTATAATTTGCTGGATACATGCTAAAACCAGTCTATTGGATTTGGATACCATGGGAGGCTACCTAATTTATATGAAATTTTGATTTGTGTTTCAAATATCTTCTAAGAAAAGTTTTGTCAAAGAGTGTGGGATGAACATATGAATATAAAAGAACTTTTTTATCCCAGATGATATTTTTTTTTCTCCTAGGTGATATTTAGACCAGTTTGAAATTCAGGCCAAGTTTTGTAGATAAACTCTAGGCTCATGACTTTTCTATTAGAAGTGAAATAGAAAGGAGAATATGCGATGGCAGTAAACCAACCAGATCAAAATGGAGATCTCAGATCTTACACAATAGGATACTGGAAGGTAGGGCAGTTATTACTTTTTCTTGAACTAAAGACTTAGGTAATCTGTAATAGCTTGTAGTTACAACTGGAGCATGTAAAAATGTAAGGCAAGGTCAAGTGCACAAATATGTAACTATGAAATGGACAGAACATCATAACCTGATGTATTTTCTTCATAATTAGCATGAGAGAGTAATAAATTTTACAGAAAAAAAGAACTCCCTATACAAATAACTTTGACAAACAGTGATATTGACATAAACAATTTTCAGTAAGATGAGTGAAAAAGTTCTCAAGGATTTTTTAAAATGGTTTCTATATGAATTTCCAAGAAAGCCATCTAGAATATAAACAGCTTTGCCAAATGTATTTTAGTATAAAATTTATTTATCACAGAGCACATCATTGGTAGAAATTTATTTGCGATACACTTTAAAACATGCTGAATTAGAAACTTCCCTGGGGGGTCCTGTGGTTAAGACTCAGAGCTGGGCATGTGTACAAAAAGTTAAAAAAAATAAAAGACAGAAATGCTGAATTAGTGAATTAGAGAAAAGAGTCTAAAATGGAACCATTAAAAATATAAAGCATATGGATAACACCAACTTTTGGCACGCCTAAGCCCAGTTCTATTGTTTTTTTTTTTTATTCTTCATCAGAAAATGTAGTAGTGAGGATTTAAAGTAAAATCATAAATAACTGCAGACAAAATACCTGCCACTGGTAACAAAAGAAACCACTGAGAGAATAAGTTTGTCTCCAATTATTGTTAGTCATTCAGGAAATACTACATGTCAGATACTAAGTGAGATACTGAAGTTTCAAAGATAAATAAAATTAATACCCATAATCCTTACACACCAGGAATTCATCATCTAACTAAGTGGGCAAGAGGGAGGAGGAGAGACATATAGAGAGATAATTACAGTCTACTTGTAGATTTCATGAAAAGGAAGTACATAGCAAAGTCATGAACTATTGATATTTATTTTTAAAAATCACTAAGTAAGCTTTATATACAAATCATTTTCAACAACATACAGTTTTAAGTTATTCTAAAAGTACTGCAAGTATAACATTTCTGAGTTACATGTGTTCTGAGTAAAATGGTTATTGTATCAACACTAGACTTCCTTTGTGTACACTGCCAGTAATCTGTTTTATACTTGCAATAAAATCCTGTAAATCAAAATCAAGCTTCTTAATGTACCTTGGAAAAGACAGAATTACAAATAATGTACAAAGGCTAACAGCTGTTGCACCAGATTACCCTTCCTGAAAAATGCGATAATGCAGATCCTTTTCTTTCCTGACAGTCATTTAATAAAATAAAGTTCCCCCAAGTGAGAGGTGCCTGCCAACAAAGCTTGAAAAAAAGGGTGTTATGTACTTCAACGCCTTTTTCTGCTGTGTCAGGATCCATAAGGGAACATTCTAAAAATGACTTCCATAAATCCCTTTCTTTTGTTCACGTTTTTGAAAAAGTTTTTATTCTGTGTGATCTTTTCTTGGCTTCGTTCAATAAAGTTCTTTGATAGGTCTGCAATTTATTCTTTCAGGATTATCTAATGGTGTCATCTATGTACTCTTGTCATAATGTCCCAGAACGTGTCACTAAAAATAAATTAACAGCAGTTGGCTTCAATGATTACGGAGCTCACTTTGCATTCTGTCTCCAGAGAAACTGAAGTAGAAAGCAGGAAACTGTAGTTTTTGAGAAATGAACATAAACTAGTTGTTGTGCTGAGGAGAGATTACAGCAACTAATGTGCTCTATAAATAAAAACAACTCAGATCAAGATAAGATATAAAATTAACTAATATTGTGCTGTTAAGCAATGTAGGAAATGGAACATTTAGTTTACTGTCCTTAATATAAAATTCAAATATATAATTCTCAATGTGTTATTCAGTAAAATCAAGACATGAAAATAGTCTTTAGAATTTCAAATGTTTATAAGTTTTAAGTTAATAAACTTAAGTTAAGTTGATTTTTTTCATCCTTACTCAAATTTTTATCCCTTGAAAAGAAACCAAAAAATTTTTAAACTTAAATAGACATTAATTGATTCAAGTAAGGGGAAAGAAATCCAGAGCTATAAGTCTTCAGACATTACTGGATTTAAAAATTCAAGTTTTATATTAAAGGGTCTGTCTCTCTTCATATCTCTCACTGATTAATTTTCCCTAATAACTACAGTGTACCAAAGCCTCATTCTATAAACTGAATAACCTACTGCAAAGAAAGTGACTTTTTATTCCTTATTACTCTCTAAGTTCCTAAATGGACACTGCTTATCCCTGATCAAATTGCTCCGCCTATCAGTTGCTGCACTCAAAGGGGTGGAGTATTCTGATTGGCCAGCCCAGAACATGCTGTACAACTATAACAGAGAAAAGAGTGTAATAATTAACAAATTCACTAGAATCACATGTAGTGGAGTAAAGGCTATTTCCCAAAGAAAGTAAAAAGTGGCATACATTTCCTACATCTTACTTTCAAAATATATCTTGTGAAAGTTTATAATTAAATGGTAAAATAAGAAAGAATAAAGAAAACCTCTCATATACTGCCCTGTCTCATATAACTAAACCATTTTCATCCATTCTCTTTCCAAAAACAATCTTATCACTGGAAAATCATATCATGTACACAATAGTCTTTTTTTTTAAATTTGGCTTTGAAATCAATTTTTTAATTTTAAGAAGACTTAACATGAAATCTACCCTCTTAACAAATTTTAAGTATGTAATATTGTTAACAATAGACACAATGTTGTACAGCAGCCCTTAATATACTCTTCTTTCATGACCAAAGCTTTGCACCTTTTGAACAGCAGTAAGTCCTTTCAGCCCCTATTAACCACCATTCTGTTCTCTGTTTCTTTTTGTTTGTCTGTTTTAGATTCTTCTTATAAGCAGAATCTTGTATTATTTGTCTTTCTCTGACTGGCTTATCTTCCTTAGCATAATGACCTCCAGTTTCATCCAGGCTGTCACATATGGCAGAATTTCCTTCCTATCTTGGCTATTTTGAATAATGCTGCAATGAACTTTGGAGTACAGATATCTTTTTAAGATCCTGCTTTTGATTCTTTTAGTTATAGACCCACAAGCTGAACTGCTGGATGAACACGGGATGCATGTATCTTTTCAAATTAGTGTTTTGTTTTGATTTGTTTTTGAATATACACCCAGAAGTGGAACTCTGGGTCATATGGTAGTTCTATTTTTTAATTTTTTGAAGAACTTCCATACTGTTTTCCATAGTTCCTGCAGATTTGCATTCCCACCAAAGTATATAAGGGTTAAAATTTTTCCAGATCCTCTCCAATACATGTTTTATTTAGTTATTGTTGTTTGTAGCATAGGAGCCATCATAACAGATGTGAGGCTTTGATTTGCATTTCCCTGATAATTAGTGATGCTAAGCGTATTATCATATACCTCCTGACCATATGTATGTCTTCTTTGGAAAATATCTATTGAATAGCAGGAGATATCAATACATGACTTTCAATATAATATGCCTATAGAAAAATATCAGTAAGAAAAAGGTGTACCAAACGGACCTAATGGACAAATGGAACTAACCAAACATTCCACTCAACAGCAGCATAATACAGTTTTCCCAGCTTACATGACACGTTCTTCAGGGTAATCTCTTGGTCATAAAATAAGTCTTTCATTTAACTTTCTAGCATAGAATTCTTCCCACATGTTGGTATTGAGGCTTACTTAGTTTTCTATTGGGTTTTTTAATTAGTTAACATTTTTACCACAATAATTAACAGTAATCATTTGTGTACACATTTTTTATATTTTTAAAATTAATTACTTACAATAAATTTCACAAGACAGATCTAATAGCCTAAAGCTTAGGAAAATTTTATTTTGATAGATGATTTCATACAAAATTTTGTATAACAATTTATAACAATCCATTCCATAAGAGAAACTGTTAGATTCTGATCTTTTTCATCACAGTGCACAATATTCTGATTATTGATCATTATTTTCTCAGAATACTGTTCTCAAAATATGGTTTATTAGTTTAAATGGATATAATTATGGTAATAGTGATTATCATAAATTAAATGCCCAGCATATGAAATACACAACACATTCATTCTCTGAGGTAGTTTTCATTATTCCCATTTTATAGATGAAACAGCTAATAATTTTCAGAGAAGTAATGGGAATTTTCAGGTTATCAGAACTAATATGAAATGTGAATTAAAAGTTGCTGGACTTAGATATCATCAACTTTTTCTTATTACTTCAGTGTCCCCAAGCTTCTGTGATCTTATACCAATATAAGTGAGAAAATATTTGGTATTGTAACACAAGTTGGACACGAGTTTGAGCAAACTCAGGGAGATAGTGAAGGACAGGGAAGTCTGGTGTGCTGCAGTTCATGGAGTCACAGAGTCAGACAGGACTTAGTGACTGAAAAACACCAACAGCACAAATATATGTTTATATAAATGTGCCATAAGTTTTATGCTTGTACTAATATATACATTTGTAAAACAAATTTAAAATCTACAAACTAAAAAATAGCATAAATTTAACCAAAAATTCTCATATTTTGGAATTTATATCTTCAACTAGGATCATTGGCTACACAACTTTCTTTGTGGCTTCCTTTGACTGCTTTTTTTCATAACTATTGTTGCCTTGGCTCTAGCTAAGAGCGTGACCTTAGCCTGAGGTATATTGGTGCTTACATATGAGAGGAATTTCTTTTTCCTTCAGTCTGATACTAATCTCCCTTCTATCTTGATCCCAAGTTTCTCTAGTGGAGCAACTTCAATACCTGAGAGCCAGCACTCGGTGTACCCTAGTCCCATAATGGAGTTCTTTCCTCCCTCCTTAAACTTAAGCCTTAATAACCAAAATAGTGCTTTGAGTCTATTTGGCCTGGAGCTCTATTTTCCATCCCAATTTCAGGAAGAAATGATTTATCTAAATTCCCGAGTGATTGGAACTCCAATACCAATTTCTTGTTGTTCTTCTTGTTCAGTTGCTAAGTCGTGTTTGACTCTTTGTGACCCCATGGACGGCAGCACGCCAGGCTTCCCCGTCCTTCACTATCTCCCAGAGTTTGCTCAAACTCATGTCCAGTGATGTCATCCAACCATGTCATCCCCTGTGCTCCGCTTCTCCTCCTGCCCTGTTTTTCCCAGCATCATAGTATTGCTTATCTACTCTGATTTACAAATATCTAGTGTCTTTATTGGAGAAAGCAATGGAACCCCACTCCAGTACTCTTGCCTAGAAAATCCCATGGACGGAGGAGCCTGGTAGGCTGTTGTCCATGGGGTTGCTGAGGGTCGGACATGACTGAGTGACTTCACTTTCACTTTTCACTTTCAGGCATTGGAGAAGGAAATGGCAACCCACTCCAGTGTTCTTGCCTAGAGAATCCCAGGGATGGGGGAGCCTGATGGGCTGCCGTCTCTGGGGTTGCACAGGGTCGGACACGACTGAAGCGACTTAGCAGCAGTAGCAGCAGTATCTTTATTGCTATGTTTCTTCCTTCTCTCTCCAGGATTTATCTTTAGTAATTAATTAATTCTCTTATGCAAAGTCTTTCCAGGGTTACTACCTATTGCTTGCCCCATACTCTTAGGATGTTTTGTTCTATTTGAATTAAATCTGCCTCCTTATCTATATCTGGGATTGGCCTTGCAGCCTTCTATCCCAAAATCAAGTTCTCATTCTTATCCCAATGTGGTCTATACTGCCTAAACTAGCTAACAATTTTTCCTGCCCCATATCATTTAGTTTACCATATTTCAGAAGAAAAAAGGTTTCTTTTCCCTCCTATTTTATGTTAATCACCAAATTTAAAATCAACTTTACATAGCAACTAAAAGATTTTCTTTGATAAAAAATGAAACATATTTCTTGTCACTTCATCATGTTACTACTATTGTGAATACTAATTCTGCCATTAGATAGCTAAATGTCACACAAAATTTTATAATATAGGTAAACACTTCGATAATCATAGTATCACTCCCCCTTCTAGAAATCAATATGTTCAGTAGTGCTTAGTATATGAACTTTGATTACAGATTTGGTTACAACTGTCTGACAACTACCCAAGGGACTAGGTAAAGGAGTATGTGAAAAATCCATATGAAGTTATCTTACTCCCTCTATCTCCTTCTATAATGCAGTCCAACGTGAAATGCTCTTATCTCATGAATACTTTCATATTGTCTTGGGTCCTTCTGCAAAAAACATAAGTAGTAAAAGCATTAACATTTTTGATAATATGGACTTCTCTTCCTGTGATACACTGAAGTGAAAAAAATGAAAGAGGTATGTTGCACCATGGGAAAACATCAACATCATCAAAGAGATCATAATTTATATGATGTGGTCTAGCAGGCCAAATCTCACCTTTGAAATAAATTTTGAAAGATGTTACCTCTGTTAAAGGCTTCCCTGGTGGCTCAGACGGTAAAGCGTCTGTCTACAATGCAGGAGACCCGGGTTCAATCCCTGGGTTGGGAAGGTCCCTTGGAGAAGGAAATGGCAATCCACTCCAGTACTATTGCCTGGAAAATCCCATGGACAGAGGATTGTACCTTTTTAATTATTTTCAGCATAATTTATTATAAAAAACATGCACTAATTAAATGACTTTATAAGGAATTATGAGTTTTATTAAATACATTTTAGTATTTTATATAAATAACCATTTGTTTCCTTTTCTCTCCACAGTCTCCACAAATGCAGTTAATATGGTCTTGTTAAAAAAGTCTATTTTACCAAACACATTTTAAATCTTATTTCTGCATTTATGATTACAGCAGAAAGCACATCTCTGATCGCTGCATCATGAGGTCTTATACATGTTCTATATTGAAAAAAATAGACAAAATAAAATAGGAGTAAGTTAATATCTTTCTCGTTTGTTCACACCCTTCCTTGGATGCTCATTGCCTAGTCAATAACCTCTAGCATTCAAGATTTACAAGGTTCGTTCTCAATTTGTCTCTTTTTAAAGAAAAGATTTGCTTTACTTCATTTTTGCCTGGGCTGGATTTTCGTTGCTGTATGAGGGCCTTCTTCAGTCTCCAAGGGTGGGGCTCCTCTCTGGCTGTGGTGCACAGGCTTCTCACTGCCGTGGTCTCTCTCATTGTGGAGCAGAGGCTCTAGGCGTGTGAGCTTCAGTGGCTGAGGCTCTCGGGTTCTAGAGTGCTGGCTTAGTAGTTTTGGCGCACGGGCTTAGTTGTTCCACGGCAAGTGGGATCTTCCCAGACCAGGAATCAATCCATGTCCCCTGCATTGGTAGGCCGATTCTTTACCACTGAGCCACCAGGGAAGCCCTCAATTTACCTTCATTCTCCAATTTATCCTTTTAAAAAATCCTATGTTCAAGTCAACATTCAATATTGAAACAATTTAATATTCCCTGAAGCAATCATAAGCATTACTAGCTCTTTAGAATGTCAACTTCACCTTCAGCCTTTCCAAATTCTTCAGTACCTAATTTAATAATTTTAAGTCTTTCCTGAGTCATGTAAGCATCATAAGAAGCTGAAGAGTACTGTGGCCTCTGTCACTGGGAAAAAAACAAACAAACATAAAAGCAAATTCAACACACACAAAACATCTTGCTTGCAAATATCTGAGATCTATATTCTTTACATTCAGAACATCTTTCCTATTTAATATGCCATTTCTTCAGTGAAATCTTCATTTTTGGCAATATCATATAATGAGCAGTATATTAGATAGTGATCCCAAATCTCAGGATTTCTAGTTCTTCAACTAACTTTGATGAGACACTTTACTATCTTGTGTCAGCTTTGAGTATTAAATAAGAGTTGGCATGTATTATTCATCAGTCACTGTCCAACTTTGACATGCTGACTTTGAGATCCATATTCAAAAAGGAATCAAGGAAAGCTTTGTTTCTGACTGTCTGTAGTTTCATTCAGTAAATAATTCAAGTCATATTTGTTGAGAGCTGATTTGCCACCAGACAAGATATTTTGATACTGGTTGAATGAGTTACAGAAAACTCTAGAACTTATTAAAGATTTTAGTGAACTAGAAATATATTCTAATCCATTTGCACCAAGGAGCAGACCTTATTACTTTGGCTGAGTACCAGAATCTAATTTCTTTTGGTTCCTGCTTTCATGGGTGGCCAATAAACCTTCAGCAATCATTAACCTGTCACTATTATGTGCTAAGCAGTTGACCTTATTTGTAAGTTTTAACTGTCAAGGAAACACTTTAATGATTTATTATTTAATTTTTTCTGAACCTTTTATAAGATTACATGTTTGTTTATTATAAACTGTTTGTATGCAGGAACAATTTCTTACTCATTTTTGTATTCTATATACCTTGCACATCATTGATGATCAATAGGCACTTACTGATTTGAATTGCTTTATTTATCCAAAACAGGTCACTGTCAATAGCAGTCTCATATTTCACTGAGCAAAAATTACGACTACAATTATGAGCCATCCAATGAAAACAACCCCAAGGAAGAAAGATAAGTTATTTGTATTATTTAAGCTACTTGCCAATCTCTCCAGGTCTCTGGTTTTTGGTACCTACCACCTGACCTGCCTCTTGAGAAATCTATATGGAGGTCAGGAAGCAACAGTTAGAACTGGACATGGAACAACAGACTGGTTCCAAATAGGAAAAGGAGTACGTCAAGGCTGTATATTGTCACCCTGCTTATTTAACTTATATGCAGAGTACATCCTGAAAAACACTGGGCTGGAAGAAGCACAAGCTGGAATCAAGATTGCCGGGAGAAATATCAATAACCTCAGATATGCAGATGACACCACCCTTATGGCAGAAAGTGAAGAGGAACTAAAAAGCCTCTTGATGAAAGTGAAAGTGAAGAGTGAAAAAGTTGGCTTAAAGCTCAACATTCAAAAAACGAAGATCATGGCATCTGGTCTCATCACTTCATGGCAAATAGATGGGGAAACAGTGGAAACAGTGTCAGACTTTATTTTGGGGGGCTCCAAAATCACAGCAGATGGTGACTGCAGCCATGAAATTAAAAGATGCTTACTCCTAGGAGGAAAAGTTATGACCAACCTAGATAGCATATTGAAAAGCAGAGACATTACTTTGCCAACAAAGGTCCATCTAGTCAAGGCTATGGTTTTTCCATTGGTCATGTATGGATGTGAGAGTTGGACTGTGAAGAAAGCTGAGCACCGAAGAATTGATGCTTTTAAACTGTGGTGTTGAAGACTCTTGAGAGTCCCTTAGA